>NC_034188.2:16027818-16050318 GCF_002021735.2 Oncorhynchus kisutch | reverse complement strand
TCCCAATATGTCCTGTTAGGCACAACTATGGCAACTCAACCAACAAAACCAGGTCACAACTCCTGCAGCTCGGTCACACGCTGGTCTGTACATAGTCAATGATAGGCTTCGAGGTGACTACTACAGTAGGTACAGCTATAGGTCAGCTCTTGGCAGTAGTACTGTAGATTACTTTATCACTGACTTCAACCCAGAGATTGAAGTCAGACTATTAGCCAACATCAAATTCAATCCCCTTTAGACAACTTCCCGGACAAAATGTTTCACTGTAATAGTGAAGGTGTAAACTTGGTAGTACAAAGCCATAACAATATATTTGACCTTTCAGCTTCACTATCAAATCTAAAAATGTCAACCAGACAACCTAAGAAAATTAACACCAATGACAAATGGTTTGATGAAGAATGCAAAAACCTACAGTAGGAAATGAAACCTATCCAACCAAAAACACAACCTGAGCCTACGCCTTCACTATGGTGAAATACGAAAACAATACAGAAATACAGTACGGAAGAAGAAGGAACAGCAAGGCAGAAATCAGCTCAATGTAATTGAAGAATCCATTAAATGAAATCACTTCTGGGACAATTAGAACACACTAAACAAACAACAACATGAAGAACTATCTTTCCAAAATGGAGATTCTCCAATGTTTTTAGTTCTATAACAAAAACAAACAGCAAACACATATATGTGACCAACTTTTCCAGTTATTAAAGACCAGAACCCACTGGATTTTACAATTACCTTGAATGAACTACAGGACAAAAAATAACCCTCCGACCCAAAAAGGCCTGTGTTGTTGACGGTATCCTAAATTCAATTATAAAATATACAGACCACAAATACCATTTGGCTATTCTTAAACTCTTTACCATCCCTGACCACCCCAATCCACAAAAGTGGAGACAAATTCGACCCCAACAACTCCCTTGGGACAGCAACCTCTGGAAGTGTTTCTGCATTTACGGCAGACTCCTACATTTCCTCAGTTAACACAATGTCCTGAGCAAATGTCAAATGAGCTTTTTACCGAATTGGACCATTTATTCACCCTGAACTTATTGACAAACAAAACAAGCCAAAACAAAAGCAAAGTCTTCTCTTTGTTGATGACATTTTTGGGGGACTCAATTTGGCACGAGGGTCTGCTATATAAATCTATGGAAAGCGGTGTTGGGGGGTGACATACATCATTATAAAACCCATCCAACGTATTTCCTCAGGGCCAGTGGGTGAGACACAGGATGCAGCTTAAGCCCCACCCACTTCAACATACATAACAATGAATTGGCGAGGGCACTAGAGCAGTCTGCAGCACCCATCCTCACCCTACTAGATTATGAAGTCAGATGTCTACTGTTTGCTGATGATCTGGTGCTTCTGTCCCCAAACAAGAAATGCCTATTGCAGAACCTTGATCTTTTGCACATGTTCTGTCAGACCTGGGTCCTGACAGTTAATCTCAGTAAGAACAAAATAATGGTGTTCCAAAAGAGGTCCAGTTGCCAGGACCATAAATACAAATTCCATCTAGACATCGTTGCCCTAGAGCACACAAAAAACTAAACATAACTCAGCCTAAACATCAGCGCCACAGGTAACTTCCACAAAGCTGCAAATGATCTGAGAGACAAGGCAAGAAGGGCCTTCTACGCCATCAAAAGGAACATCAAATTTGACATCCCAATTAGGATCTGGCTTAAATTTCTTGAATCAGTTATAGAATCCTTTGCCCTTTATGGTTGTGAGGTCTTGGGGTCCACTCACCAACCAATAATTCACAATTCTACAACCACCTAAAAATAAGTGATTCTCAAGCCTTCCATAACAAAGCCACCTACAGAGAGATGAACCTGGAGAGGAGACTGCTAAGCAAGTTGGTCCTGTGTTGACAAACAGACCCCACAGAGCCTCGGGACAGAAACACAATTGGACAACAAAATCATGAGAAAACTCAAACTAATTACATGACACATTGGAAAGAATCAACAAAAAAAAAAGAGCAAAGTGGAATGTTAAATAGCCCTAAACAGAGAGTACACAGTACCAGTGTACACCTGACCTCTGGGACTGACCCAAAATTAAGAAAATCCTTGACTATGTACAGACTCAGTGAGCAGGGCCTTGCTATTGAGAGAGGCCGCCATCAGCAGACCTGGCTCTCAGGAGAAACCAGGCAATGTGCCGAAGTTGCCTACAAAATTAGATGGAAACCAAGCAATTTTTTCCCTCAGATTACACAGATCCACAAAGAATTTGAAAACAAATCCAATCTTGATAAACTTCCATATCTATTAGGTGAAATACAACAGTGTGCCACCACAGCAGCAAGATGTGTGACCTGCTGCCACAAGAAAAGGGCAACCAGTGGAGAACAAACACAATTGTAAATACAATGTATATTTATCTTTTTATTTATTTCCCCTTTCACACATAAACTACAGTACATTCAGAAAGTATTCAGACACCTTGACTTTCTCCACATGTTGATACATTACAGCCTTGTTCTAAACTGGATTAAATGTTGTTGTTTCTCTCCCCCCCCACACAACACCCCATAAAGACAAAGCAAAAACAGGTTATATGACATTTTTGCAAATGTATAAAAAAAACTAAACGGAAATGTCCTATTTACATAAGTATTCAGACCCTTTACTCAGTAAACTTTTTTGAAGCACCTTTGGCAGCGATTACAGGTTTGAGTCTTCCTGCATATGATGCTACAAGTTTGGCACACCTGCATTTGGGGAGTTTCTCACATTCTTCTCTGCAGATCTTCTCAAGCTCTGTCAGATTGGATGGGGAGCGTTGCTGCACAGCTATTTTCAGATCTCTACAGAGAGAGTCCTGGCTCTGGCTGGGCCACTCAAGGAAATTCAGAGACTTGCCCCGAAGCCACTCCTGCATTGTCTTGGCTGTGTGCTTAGGGTTGTTATCCTGTTGGAAGGTGAACCTTCGCCCCCAGTCTGAGGTCCTGAGCGCTCTGGAGCAGGTTTTCATCAAGGATCTCTGTACTTTTCTCCTTTCATCTTTCCCTTGATCCTGACTAGTCTCCCAGTCCCTGCCATTGAAAAACATCTCCACAGCATAATGCTGCCACCACCATGCTTCACCATAGGGATAGTACCAGGTTTCCTTCAGATGTGGCGCTTGGTATTCACGCCAAAGATTCCAATCTTGGTTTCATCAGAGCAGAGAATCTTGTTTCTCATGGTCCGAGTGTCTTTAGGTGCCTTTTGGCAAACTCCAAGCAGGCTGTCATGTGCCTTTTACTGAGGAATGGTTTCCATGTAGCCACTCTATCATAAAGACCTGATTGGTGGAGTACTGCAGAGATGGTTGTCCTTCTGGAAGGTTCTCCCATCTCCACAGAGGAACTCTGGAGCTCTGTCAGAGTGACCATCGTGTTCTTGGTCACCACCCGGACCAAGGCCCTTCTCCCCCGATTGTTCGATTCGGTGGCCAACTCTAGTAACCCGGATGACAGTGGGCCAATTGTGCGCCATTCTATGGGACTCCCAATAACGTCCGGATGTGAAGCAGCCTAGATTAAAACCAGGGATTGCAGTCTCTTGCACTGAGATGCAGTGCCTTAGACCGCTGCGCCAGTCAGGAGCTGTAGGGTCTTCTGTCCTCATCTATTCTCCACCTCTCTTTGTAATGGCTGCTGTAAATCAATCAGTGATCAGCTTCGGCAGTGTATGTGGGTGTGCGTTCATGCACCTGCATGCATGTGCCTATGCATGTGTGTGTGTGTATGTGTGTCTTTGTGAGAGGCTCTTGAGGTCCTTACAATGAGCTCGAATTGGACAGTAGGCCTGACCAACAACAAGCTCTAATTGGACATTAGGCCTGACCAACAACCCTGCAGCATAATTATAATTAATTCGTAAATTACTCTATGCTTCTTCCCTCCTCTTCTCCTCTTCCATCTATTGTTATCTCTCATCATTCTCCTCCTCTCCTCTTCCTCCCTCTATTCTTATCTCTCATCCTTCTCCTCCTCTTCTCCTTATTCTTATCTCTCATCCTTCTCCTCCTCTCCTCTTCCTCCCTCTATTGTTATCTATCATCCTTCTCCTCCTCTCTGCGTCCTTCTACTTTTGCACCTCATTCGTATCGCCCTTCCCCTCTCTTCTCCTCCCTTTCTCCTCTTCCCTCCTCCCTCTATCCACCTCTCTCTCTCCTCCTCTTTCCTCCTCTGTGCCCTGCTCTACCCCAGCTAGCTGGGCAGGCAGATTGAGCAGTAAATTAAATTAATGTAGGCCATTTCTCCATCATTTTTCATTCCTCTAAAATGATTGAAGCTGATGTAATAAGTTCATTAAAACACAAAACATTAGGCTCATTAAAAACCCATTAAAACTATCTCTAGGACCTGATTTATGGAGGCAGCGCATGGACAGGGGGTGGGACATGCGAGGGTGAGGGAGTGAGCGGTCGAGGGGTAGAGAGTGTGGGGAACAGAACAGGGAGTGGGAGGAGAGAGGGTGAGGGAGTGAGCAGTCGAGGGGTAGAGAGTGTGGGGAACAGAGGGTGGGAGGAGAGAGGGTGAGGGAGTGAGCGGTCGAGGGATAGAGAGTGTGGGGAACAGAACAGGGAGTGGGAGGAGAGAGGGTGAGGGAGTGAGCAGTCGAGGGGTAGAGAGTGTGGGGAACAGAACAGGGAGTGGGAGGAGAGAGGGTGAGGGAGTGAGCGGTCGAGGGGTAGAGAGTGTGGGGAACAGAGTGTGGGAGGAGAGAGGGTGAGGGAGTGAGCGGTCGAGGGGTAGAGAGTGTGGGGAACAGAACAGGGAGTGGGAGGAGAGAGGGTGAGGGAGTGAGCGGTCGAGGGGTAGAGAGTGTGGGGAACAGAACAGGGAGTGGGAGGAGAGAGGGTGAGGGAGTGAGCGGTCGAGGGGTAGAGAGTGTGGGGAACAGAACAGGGAGTGGGAGGAGAGAGGGTGAGGGAGTGAGCAGTCGAGGGGTAGAGAGTGTGGGGAACAGAACAGGGGGTGGGAGGAGAGAGGGTGAGGGAGTGAGTGGGCAAGGGGTAGAGAGTGTTGGGGAACAGGGGGTGGGAGGAGAGGGGTGGAGTGGGTGGTGGAAGGAAGGAAGGAAGGAAGGAAGGAAGGAAGGAAGGAAGGAAGGAAGGAAGGAAGGAAGGAAGGAAGGAAGGAAGGAAGGAAGGAAGGAAGGAAGGAAGGAAGGAAGGAAGGAAGGAAGGAAGGAAGGAAGGAAGGAAGGAAGGAAGGATAAAGGTAGGAGATGGGAGAAGTGGTAAAGGTAGGAGAGGGAGAAGGGGTACAGGTAGGAGATGGGAGAAGGGGTAAAGGTAGGAGATGGGAGAAGGGGTACAGGTAGGAGATGAGAGAAGGGGTAAAGGTAGGAGATGGGAGAAGGGGTACAGGTAGGAGATGAGAGAAGGGGTAAAGGTAGGAGATGGGAGAAGGGGTAAAGATAGGAGATGAGAGAAGGGGTAAAGGTAGGAGATGGGAGAAGGGGTACAGGTAGGAGATGGGAGAAGGGGTAAAGGTAGGAGATGGGAGAAAGGGTACAGGTAGGAGATGGGAGAAGGGGTACAGGTAGGAGGGAGGTGAGCAGGGAGGTCTTAGTGGAGTAGTTTGAGAGGGGAAGGAGGGAGGGATGAAAGGAGAGATGAGGGAGGGATGTCGGTAATGAGGGACTTTTAAGATGGAGTATCTCCATTTAAGCTTCTGTAATTTTGTGTTCCTCTACTGCTGTTCTGTTCCACCCAAACATATGTTTCCATCTCTGTCTCTGTCTCTGTCTCTGTCTCTGTCTCTGTCTCTGTCTCTGTCTCTGTCTCTGTCTCTGTCTCTGTCTCTGTCTCTCTCTTATTGGTACATGGGGCCTGCAGGGGGCGTTATTCTCGTTCAGGGAGGAGGGAGATCTGAAGTTGATCTGAAGTTGTGTTCTACAACCTGTTTTCCTCTCTCTCTCTCTCCTCCTCGATCAGCACTCCTAATCTCCCTCATAATGTTCAGTCTCCACTCCATCTCACTCATAATATCCAGTCTCCATTATCTCTCTCATAATATCCAGTCTCCGTTATCTCTCTCTTAATATCCAGTCTCCGTTATCTCTCTCATAATATCCAGTCTCCGTTGTCTCTCTCATAATATCCCGTCTCCGTTATCTCTCTCATAATATCCAGTCTCTGTTATCTCTCTCATAATATCCCGTCTCCATTATCTCTCTCATAATATTCAGTCTCCACTCTATATACACCTTTCAAAAGTTTGGGGTCACCTAGAAATGTCCTTGTTTTTGAAAGAACAGCACATTTCTTGTTCAACAAAATAACATCAAATTGATCAAAAATACAGTGTAGACATTGTTAATGTTGTAAATGACTATTGTAGCTGGAAACGGCAGATTTTTTTATAGAATATCTACATAGGCGCACAGAGGCTGATTATCAGCAAACATCACTCATGTTTTCCAATGGCACATTGTGTTAGCTAATCCAAGTTTATCATTTTAAAAGGCTAATTGATCAATAGAAAACCCTTTTGCAATTAAGTTAGCATAGCTGAAAACTGTTGTTCTGATTAAAGAAGAAATAAAACTGGCATTCTTTAGACTAGTTAAGTATCTGGAGCATCAGCATTTGTGGATTCAATTACAGGCTCAAAAGGTCCAGAAACAAAGAGCTTTCTTCTGAAACTCGCCAGTCTATTCTTGTTCTGAGAAATGAAGGCTATTCCATGTGAGAAATTGCCAAGAAACTGAAGATGTCGTACAATGCTGTGTAATACTCCCATCACAGAACAGCGCAAACTGGCTCTACCAGAATAGAACGAGGAGTGGGAGACCCCGGTGCACAACTGAGCAAGAGGACATGTACATTAGATTGTCTAGTTTGAGAAACAGCCGCCTCACAGGTCCTGGCAGCATAATTAAATAGCACCCACAAAACAGCAGTCTCAAAGTCAACAATGAAGAGGCGACTCCAGGATGCTGGCCTTATAGGCCCTCATAACATTCAATCTCCACTCTATCTCTCTCATAATATTCAATCTCCACTCTATCTCTCTCATAATATTCAGTCTCCACTCTATCTCTCTCATAATATTAGATCTCCACTCTATCTCTCTCATAATATTCAGTCTCCACTCTATCTCTCTCATATATTCAGTCCCAACTCCATCTCTCTCACAATATTCAGTCTCCACTCTATCTCTCTCACAATATTCAGTCTCCACTCTATCTCTCTCACAATATTCAGTCTCCACTCTATCTCTCTCATAATATTCAGTCTCAACTCCATCTCTCTCATAATATTCAATCTCCACTCTATCTCTCTCATAATATTCAATCTCCACTCTATCTCTCTCATAATATTCAGTCTCCACTCTATCTCTCTCATATATTCAGTCTCCACTCTATCTCTCTCATAATATTCAATCTCCACTCTATCTCTCTCATAATATTCAGTCTCCACTATAACCCCCTCATCATATTCAGTCTCCACTCCATCTCTGTCATAATATTCAGTCTCCACTCTATATATCTCATAGTATTCAGTCTCCACTATAACTCCCTCATAATATTCAGTCTCCACTCCATCTCTGTCATAATATTCAGTCTCCACTCTATATATCTCATAATATTCAGTCTCCACTCTATATATCTCATAATAATCAGTCTCCACTCTATATGTATCATAATATTCAGTCTCCACTCTCTATGTATCATAACATTCAGTCTCCACTCTATATATCTCATAATAATCAGTCTCCACTCTATATGTCTCATAATAATCAGTCTCCACTCTATATGTCTCATACTATTCAGTCTCCATTCCATCTCTCTCATAATATTCAGTTTCCACGCTATATGTCTCATACTATTCTTTCTCACAACAATTCTGCTCATTTTATTCTCTCTCTTCTTTTTCTCAGAAATGTAAAACGCCTAAATATCTGATTAATCATGGTGACTCTATAAAGCATAGCCTGACAATTCACTGTGTATTCAAATATTCATAGGTCTGTTTGACTGCTGACGTGTAGAGGATGAGTCCCTAATGGCACCCTATTCCTTTAAGGCCCTGGTCAAAATTTGTGCACTATATAGGGAATATGGTGCCATTTGGGATGCATCGGGAGAGATGTAGAGGCTATAGCCACAAGCATACACTCATAGCATGCAGAGGAGTCCTGAGGAAGGACTGGAGTGTGGTCCAAATGTGTCCCTATTCTGTATAAAGTGCACTACTTTTGACCAGGGCCCAGGGTTTCCATATATATATAGATATAGGCTCCCTTTTTGGGACACATACTTGGGCTCTAATCTACATTTCCTTCAATTCGTTCTCATGCTGTTCTCTCAGTCACGTACGTGTACCTCTGCTGTTCTCTCAGTCACATGTACCTCTGCTGTTCTCTCAGTCACATGTACCTCTGCTGTTCTCTCAGTCACATGTACCTCTGCTGTTCTCTCAGTCACATGTACCTCTGCTGTTCTCTCAGTCACATGTACCTCTGCTGTTCTCTCAGTCACATGTACCTCTGCTGTTCTCTCAGTCACGTACGTGTACCTCTGCTGTTCTCTCAGTCACATGTACCTCTGCTGTTCTCTCAGTCACATGTACCTCTGCTGTTCTCTCAGTCACATGTACCTCTGCTGTTCTCTCAGTCACATGTACCTCTGCTGTTCTCTCAGTCACATGTACCTCTGCTGTTCTCTCAGTCACATGTACCTCTGCTGTTCTCTCAGTCACATGTACCTCTGCTGTTCTCTCAGTCACACGTATCTCTGCTGTTCTCTCAGTCACATGTACCTCTGCTGTTCTCTCAGTCACATGTACCTCTGCTGTTCTCTCAGTCACATGTACCACTTCTGATTTCTCAGTCACATGTTCCTCTGCTGTTCTCTCAGTCACATGTACCTCTGCTGTTCTCTCAGTCACGTACGTGTACCTCTGCTGTTCTCTCAGTCACATGTACCACTTCTGATCTCTCAGTCACATGTACCACTTCTGATCTCTCAGTCACATGTACCTCTGCTGTTCTCTCAGTCACATGTACCTCTGCTGTTCTCTCAGTCACATGTACCTCTGCTGATCTCTCAGTCACATGTACCTCTGCTGATCTCTCAGTCACATGTACCTCTGCTGTTCTCTCAGTCACATGTTCCTCTGCTGTTATGTAGTGGTGGTCACAACATTACTGTCGAATAACTGTAAACACATTTAGCATCTCCTGGCTTCCACACATAACCTACAAGCCACTGATGTTGACCTTTGGACATCTACACTTGAAAAAGTCTAATAAGTCCGTGTAATGTAGCCCCGCACCTTCACAATAAATCCATGATTTATTTTAGACAGATCTAAAGAAGGATGATATGAAGAAAATGTAGTCTATTTCAGAAGAACAGAATAGCATACTCTGAGATGTCCTGATGTTAGGTCCTGATCTGGCTACCCCATATGGCTGTGGGCTCCACTAGTTCGTTATTAGCTTTTTTTTACAGATGAAGAACAGAATTGAACAAAGCTGAATAAAATAGAAAGGACATTTTCTCCAAACGATTTGAGTGTGCACATGTGGCTATTCTGTGTTGAGCGTTAACAAGGAAATAGGTATGTTGATAAACTATCAGGCTATTTGTTCACATTATAAATGCAGCAATAAGCACAGTCTATAAGTGTGAATGTTCCATTAGTGGAAAACACCATTATCGAAAGTGATTCTGCATGTCATGCTTTTATTATAAAGGTGCATTTTTATGGTGAAAATTAACTTCCCCAAACTGGAAACTCACGTGCTGCTTATGTTAGGCTCCACACCCCTTGTAAAGCAGATTAATGTGGTTCATTTTAATAGGTTATTTGGCCACTTTAGTTGTGACACAAACCTTATTCAAACATATAGACCTGTGGCTAGGCTACGGCAGGTGAGCAACTATGAATTGTAAAAAGTCACAAAAAAAAACATTATTTCTTATGCTGGGCATCATTCACAAGTGATCATATTTAATTCACTGGTTATAGGCTAATATTGTCACCCATCAGACCAGTTTTGATTTAGTCTTGTCTTTACATACACTAAGGAATATATGTGTGAAATGTGTTTTTATTTAGAATGGAACATTATTATGCACCTGTATCGAAACAGGGGCAGCTGGAAAAAATACATGTCATCTATGCACTTAAATAGAGAATGGAGGACGCTTTCCCATGTTCATGTTCATGCCAGTCTGGTAGGCTATACTCCTGTTGTAAATATAAGCAATGTGCTTAATATTAGGAAAGCAAATAAATATAGTAGATCTAGCCTATAGAAAACTGATAATACATATAGTAGACCTAGCCTATAGAAAACTGATAGATAAATAAATATAGTAGACCTAGCCTATAGAAAACTGATAATACATATAGTAGACCTAGCCTATAGAAAACTGATAGATAAATAAATATAGTAGACCTAGCCTATAGAAAACTGATAGATAAATAAATATAGTAGACCTAGCCTATACAAAACTGATAGATAAATAAATATAGTAGATCTAGCCTATACAAAACTGATAGATAAATAAATATAGTAGACCTAGCCTATACAAAACTGATAGATAAATAAATATAGTAGACCTAGCCTATACAAAACTGATAGATAAATAAATATAGTAGACCTAGCCTATACAAAACTGATAGATAAATAAATATAGTAGACCTAGCCTATAGAAAACTGATAGATAAATAAATATAGTAGATCTAGCCTATAGAAAACTGATAGATAAATAAATATAGTAGACCTAGCCTATAGAAAACTGATAGATAAATAAATATAGTAGACCTAGCCTATAGAAAACTGATAGATAAATAAATATAGTAGACCTAGCCTATAGAAAACGGATAGATAAATAAATATAGTAGACCTAGCATATAGAAGGCTGATCCTCGCCTTTTTATTAGAGGCCATCACTCTATTTGTTATCAGTCACATGTATCTCTGCTGTTATCAGTCACATGTAGCTCTGCTGTTATCAGTCACATGTACCTCTGCTGTTATCAGTCACATGTACCTCTGCTGTTATCAATCACATGTATCTCTGCTGTTATCAGTCACATGTAGCTCTGCTGTTATCAGTCGCATGTACCTCTGCTGTTCTCTCAGTCACATGTATCTCTGCTGTTATCAATCACATGTATCTCTTCTGTTATCAGTCACATGTATCTCTGCTGTTATCAGTCACATGTATCTCTGCTGTTATCAGTCTCATGTACCTCTGCTGTTATCAGTCACATGTATCTCTGCTGTTATCAGTCACATGTATCTCTGCTGTTATCAGTCACATGTATCTCTGCTCTTATCAGTCACATGTATCTCTGCTGTTATCAGTCACATGTATCTCTGCTGTTATCAGTCACATGTATCTCTGCTGTTATCAGTCACATGTATCTCTGCTGTTATCAGTCACATGTATCTCTGCTTTTATCAGTCACATGTAGCTCTGCAGTATTTGTAGATAAAGTAAACACATGAACAAACCAACAACAGGACACATACTTGCACAAAAGTGAGCATGAAAGTGTGTGTGTGTGTGTGTGTGTGTGTGTGTGTGTGTGTGTGTGTGTGTGTGTGTGTGTGTGTGTGTGTGTGTGTGTGTGTGTGTGTGTGTGTGTGTGTGTGTGTGTGTGTGTGTGTGTGTGTGTGTGTGGGAGTGTCAATGTAGTGTGTGTGTATATGTTTTGTATATATTGTCTGAGTGTGGTTAGGGACTATGAGCTGTAGTCTATGAGCAGTATTCTCACATATTTATTGCCCCTCTTGTCCAGGTGGGAGAGGGCAGTGTGAGGTGCAATTGAGATTGCGTTATCTGGGGATCTGTTGGGGTGTTACTCGAATTTGAGTGGGTCTAGGGTGTCTGGTAGGATGGTGTTGCTGTGTGTCATGACCAGCCTTTCAAAGCACTTCATAATTACACATTTGAGTGCTTCAGGGCAATAGTCATTTAGGCACATTTCCTTGAAACTCTTGGGATAAGGGACAATGGTTGTCAAATTGAAACATGTTGCGATTAATACAATGGCGCCAGAGAGAATGTCTGCCGTTTTACAGTTTACAAACCAGTTTTGCTATTGTGTGTGTTTTTTTGCGTTATTGTTAACTTATTTTGCACATAATGTTTCTGCCACTGTCTCTTATTACCAAATGAAGCTTCTAGAAATCAGGACAGCGATTATGCACCTTGTATTGAAAGACAAGTTTTTCTTAAAAAAAATAGAAAAGGATTTACACCCGACAAGGCCCTCATCCCCGTCATTTGCAGGAGAAAGAGCCGGAGATATCGTGGACGAAGGTTGGGATTTCTTGTAAGGATCTGTCGGCGAGTGGGTAATTTGACTTTGCCATCGGTCCTATTAGCCAATTTACAATCATTTGATAATAAAATGGACGAACTACAAGCACGTATATCCTACCAACGGGACATTAAAACTGTGATATCTTATTTTTCACCGAGTTGTGGCTGAACGACGACATGAATAACATACAGCTGGTGGGTTATACACTGTATCGGCAGGATAGAACAGTAGCCTCTGGTAAGACGAGGGGTGGCGGTCTATACACTGTATCAGCAGGATAGAACAGTAGCCTCTGGTAAGACGAGGGGTGGCGGTCTATACACTGTATCAGCGGGATAGAACAGTAGCCTCTGGTAAGACGAGGGGTGGCGGTCTATACACTGTATCAGCAGGATAGAACAGTAGCCTCTGGTAAGACGAGGGGTGGCGGTCTATACACTGTATCAGCAGGATAGAACAGTAGCCTCTGGTAAGACAAGGGGTGGCGGTCTATACACTGTATCGGCAGGATAGAACAGTAGCCTCTGGTAAGACAAGGGGTGGTGGTCTATACACTGTATCAGCAGGATAGAACAGTAGCCTCTGGTAAGACGAGGGGTGGCGGTCTATACACTGTATCAGCAGGATAGAACAGTAGCCTCTGGTAAGACAAGGGGTGGCGGTCTATACACTGTATCAGCAGGATAGAACAGTAGCCTCTGGTAAGACAAGGGGTGGCGGTCTATACACTGTATCAGCAGGATAGAACAGTAGCCTCTGGTAAGACAAGGGGTGGCGGTCTATACACTGTATCAGCAGGATAGAACAGTAGCCTCTGGTAAGACAAGGGGTGGCGGTCTATACACTGTATCAGCAGGATAGAACAGTAGCCTCTGGTAAGACAAGGGGTGGCGGTCTATACACTGTATCGGCAGGATAGAACAGTAGCCTCTGGTAAGACAAGGGGTGGCGGTCTATACACTGTATCGGCAGGATAGAACAGTAGCCTCTGGTAAGACAAGGGGTGGCGGTCTATACACTGTATCGGCAGGATAGAACAGTAGCCTCTGGTAAGACAAGGGGTGGCGGTCTATACACTGTATCGGCAGGATAGAACAGTAGCCTCTGGTAAGACAAGGGGTGGCGGTCTATACACTGTATCGGCAGGATAGAACAGTAGCCTCTGGTAAGACAAGGGGTGGCGGTCTATACACTGTATCGGCAGGATAGAACAGCAGCCTCTGGTAAGACAAGGGGTGGCGGTCTATACACTGTATCGGCAGGATAGAACAGTAGCCTCTGGTAAGACAAGGGGTGGCGGTCTATACACTGTATCGGCAGGATAGAACAGTAGCCTCTGGTAAGACAAGGGGTGGCGGTCTATACACTGTATCGGCAGGATAGAACAGTAGCCTCTGGTAAGACAAGGGGTGGCAGTCTAT
The DNA here is from genome assembly GCF_002021735.2 of Oncorhynchus kisutch. NCBI lineage: Eukaryota > Metazoa > Chordata > Actinopteri > Salmoniformes > Salmonidae > Oncorhynchus > Oncorhynchus kisutch. The sequence goes on along the minus strand of NC_034188.2, from coordinate 16,036,579 downwards.
ACACTGTATCGGCAGGATAGAACAGTAGCCTCTGGTAAGACAAGGGGTGGCGGTCTATACACTGTATTGGCAGGATAGAACAGCAGCCTCTGGTAAGATGAGGGGTGGTGGTCTATACACTGTATCGGCAGGATAGAACAGTAGCCTCTGGTAAGACAAGGGGTGGCGGTCTATACACTGTATCGGCAGGATAGAACAGTAGCCTCTGGTAAGACAAGGGGTGGCGGTCTATACACTGTATCGGCAGGATAGAACAGTAGCCTCTGGTAAGACAAGGGGTGGCGGTCTATACACTGTATCGGAAGGATAGAACAGTAGCCTCTGGTAAGACAAGGGGTGGCGGTCTATACACTGTATCAGCAGGATAGAACAGTAGCCTCTGGTAAGACAAGGGGTGGCGGTCTATACACTGTATCAGCAGGATAGAACAGTAGCCTCTGGTAAGACAAGGGGTGGCGGTCTATACACTGTATCGGAAGGATAGAACAGTAGCCTCTGGTAAGACAAGGGGTGGCGGTCTATACACTGTATCAGCAGGATAGAACAGTAGCCTCTGGTAAGACAAGGGGTGGCGGTCTATACACTGTATCGGAAGGATAGAACAGTAGCCTCTGGTAAGACAAGGGGTGGCAGTCTATACACTGTATCGGCAGGATTGAACAGTAGCCTCTGGTAAGACAAGGGGTGGCGGTCTATACACTGTATCGGCATGATAGAACAGTAGCCTCTGGTAAGACAAGGGGTGGCGGTCTATACACTGTATCGGAAGGATAGAACAGTAGCCTCTGGTAAGACAAGGGGTGGCAGTCTATACACTGTATCGGCAGGATTGAACAGTAGCCTCTGGTAAGACAAGGGGTGGCGGTCTATACACTGTATCGGCATGATAGAACAGTAGCCTCTGGTAAGACAAGGGGTGGCGGTCTATACACTGTATCGGCAGGATAGAACAGTAGCCTCTGGTAAGACAAGGGGTGGCGGTCTATACACTGTATCAGCAGGATAGAACAGTAGCCTCTGGTAAGACAAGGGGTGGCGGTCTATACACTCTATCAGCAGGATAGAACAGCAGCCTCTGGTAAGACAAGGGGTGGCGGTCTATACACTGTATCAGCAGGATAGAACAGTAGCCTCTGGTAAGACAAGGGGTGGCGGTCTATACACTGTATCAGCAGGATAGAACAGTAGCCTCTGGTAAGACAAGGGGTGGCGGTCTATACACTGTATCGGCAGGATAGAACAGTAGCCTCTGGTAAGACAAGGGGTGGCGGTCTATACACTGTATCAGCAGGATAGAACAGTAGCCTCTGGTAAGACAAGGGGTGGCGGTCTATACACTGTATCGGCAGGATAGAACAGTAGCCTCTGGTAAGACAAGGGGTGGCGGTCTATACACTGTATCGGCAGGATAGAACAGTAGCCTCTGGTAAGACAAGGGGTGGCGGTCTATACACTGTATCGGCAGGATAGAACAGTAGCCTCTGGTAAGACAAGGGGTGGCGGTCTATACACTGTATCGGCAGGATAGAACAGTAGCCTCTGGTAAGAGAAGGGGTGGCGGTCTATACACTGTATCGGCAGGATAGAACAGTAGCCTCTGGTAAGACAAGGGGTGGCGGTCTATACACTGTATCGGCAGGATAGAACAGTAGCCTCTGGTAAGACGAGGGGTGGCGGTCTATACACTGTATCGGCAGGATAGAACAGTAGCCTCTGGTAAGACAAGGGGTGGCGGTCTATACACTGTATCGGCAGGATAGAACAGTAGCCTCTGGTAAGACGAGGGGTGGCGGTCTATACACTGTATCTGCAGGATAGAACAGTAGCCTCTGGTAAGACAAGGGGTGGCGGTCTATACACTGTATCGGCAGGATAGAACAGCAGCCTCTGGTAAGACAAGGGGGAGTGGTCTATACACTGTATCGGCAGGATAGAACAGTAGCCTCTGGTAAGACAAGGGGTGGCGGTCTATACACTGTATCGGCAGGATAGAACAGTAGCCTCTGGTAAGACAAGGGGTGGCGGTCTATACACTGTATCGGCAGGATAGAACAGTAGCCTCTGGTAAGACAAGGGGTGGCGGTCTATACACTGTATCGGCAGGATAGAACAGTAGCCTCTGGTAAGACGAGGGGTGGCGGTCTATACACTGTATCGGCAGGATAGAACAGTAGCCTCTGGTAAGACGAGGGGTGGCGGTCTATACACTGTATCGGCAGGATAGAACAGTAGCCTCTGGTAAGACGAGGGGTGGCGGTCTATACACTGTATCGGCAGGATAGAACAGTAGCCTCTGGTAAGACAAGGGGTGGCGGTCTATACACTGTATCGGCAGGATAGAACAGCAGCCTCTGGTAAGATGAGGGGTGGTGGTCTATACACTGTATCGGCAGGATAGAACAGTAGCCTCTGGTAAGATGAGGGGTGGCGGTCTATACACTGTATCGGCAGGATAGAACAGCAGCCTCTGGTAAGACAAGGGGTGGCGGTCTATACACTGTATCGGCAGGATGGAACAGCAGCCTCTGGTAAGACAAGGGGTGGCGGTCTATACACTGTATCAGCAGGATAGAACAGCAGCCTCTGGTAAGACAAGGGGTGGCGGTCTATGTATATTTGTAAACAACAGATGGTGCACGTTATCTAAGGAAGTCTCGAGGTTTTGCTCACCTGAGGTAGAGTATCTCATGATAAGCTGAAGACCACTCTATTTACCAAGAGAGTTTTCATCTAATATCTTCATAGCTGTCTATTTACCAGCAGAAACCGATGCTGGCACTAATACCGCACGGAATGAGCTGTATACAGCCATAAGCAAACAGGAAAACCCTCATCCAGAGGCGGCGCTCCTCTGGATGAGCCGGGGATTTAATGCAGGGAAACTTAAATCCGTTTTACCTAATTTCTACCATCATGTTAAATGTGCAACCAGAGGGAAAGAACTCGAAAAAAGATTCTTAAACTCAAGAAAAACTCTAGACTAGAGATGATTAAAAGCTCTCCATCGCTCTCAATTTTGCTATTCATTGACTACAGCTCAGTGTTCAACACCATAGTGCCCTCAACGCTCATCACTAAGCTAAGGACCCTGGGACTAAACCCCTCCCTGTGCAACTGGATCCTGGACTTCCTGACGGGCCGCCCCCAGGTGGTAAAGGTAGGTAACAACACATCCGCCATGCTGATCCTGAACAGGAGGGCACCTCAGGGGTAAGTGCTTAGTCCACTCTGGTACTCCCTGTTCACTCATGACTGCATGGACAGACACAACTCCAACACCATCATTAAGTTTTCTGATGATGCAACAGTGACAAATTTGGATAGTTTCCATAAATATGGAGACAACTGGAAAAGGATGGATGAGATTAACCCGCTTGCCTACACAGGGCAGCTATTCTTAACGCGTGTGTATAGGTCCTGAGGCGAGGCTACATGTAGTCTCTGGCGTGCAGAGAGTGGAAGGGTGATTTTCTGTGCCACGATGCCACTGAAAGTCTTTCACACTTTCTCAAGAATGCTTCGATTTGATATCCGTGAGTCAAGACCTGCAAGACGTGTGAGAGACAATCTGGCGGCCATAAGAGAGGTCTGGGAGAAGTGGGTGGAGCATCTGCCATACCTCTACAACCCTGGGCCTGAAGTAACAGTGGATGAGAAACTGGTTCCATTCAGAGGTACATTTTAAAATATCTATATGTTTACACCTATGCAGTACCTTTATCAAAAATAATAATAATAGTAAACCTCTACTTTAGTGAAGAAAACATTTATGACAGGTGTGTTGTAATAAAATTGAGTGGTGTCCACTGATTAAACACAGTCTCTCTGGAAAATCCCAGATATTCACAAAGTTTGTGATGAATGACAGGTTGATTCTTCATGCAAAATACATTTGGTGTTTAAAATTAAATTAAGCAGCTTTATTTGAGGGGTTTAGTGAAGGTGAGTCTTTTTCGACCCTTAGGGTTAAGCTTATCCATCTTATTCTCCAGTGACTGGATATTTGCCAATAGAACAGAGAGCGTGTTTTTCTTCCTCAATTTCACACATCTACGGCTGCGGCATTTTGGTAGCCCATGGAACAAAGGAATAGGTTCCGGTTTGCACTTCTCATTCTAACAGGAAATAATGGATGGAAACTAACATTATTCTATCAATCAGAGAACTCAACGGATGACAAAAGTCCTCTTCCATCATCTTCCAGCTTGTCTCTTTTTCTTTCTCTCTCTCTCTTTCTCTATTGCGCTCTCGCTCTCTGTCTCTCTCTCGCTCTCTGTCTCTCTCTGTCTCTCTGTCTCTCTGTCTCTCTGTCTCTCTCTTGCTCTCTGTCTCTCTCTCGCTCTCTGTCTCTCTCTCGCTCTCTGTCTCTCTCTCGCTCTCTGTCTCTCTGTCTCTCTGTCTCTCTCTTGCTCTCTGTCTCTCTCTCGCTCTCTGACTCTCTCGCTCTCTGTCTCTCTCTCGCTCTCTGTCTCTCTCTCGCTCTCTGTCTCTCTGTCTCTCTGTCTCTCTCTTGCTCTCTGTCTCTCTCTCGCTCTCTGACTCTCTCGCTCTCTGTCTCTCTCTCGCTCTCTGTCTCTCTCTCGCTCTCTGTCTCTCTCTCGCTCTCTGTCTCTCGCTCTGTCTCTCTCGCTCTCTGTCTCTCTCTCGCTCTCTGTCTCTCTCTCACTCTCTGTCTCTCTCTCTCTCTCTCTCTGTCTCTCTCTCGCACTCTGTCTCTCACTCTGTCTCTCTCTCGCTCTCTGTCTCTCTCTCATTCGCTCTGTCTCTCTCTCGCTCTCTGTCTCTCTCTCGCTCTCTGTCTCTCTCTCTCTCTCGCTCTGTCCCTCCCTCCCTCCCTCCCTCCCTCCCTCCCTCCCTCCCTCCCTCCCTCCCTCCCTCCCTCCCTCCCTCCCTCCCTCCCTCCCTCCCTCCCTCCCTCCCTCCCTCCCTCCCCTCCCTCTGTCTGTCTGTCTGTCTGTCTGTCTGTCTGTCTGTCTGTCTGTCTGTCTGTCTGTCTGTCTGTCTGTCTGTCTGTCTGTGTCTCTCTCTGTCTCGCGCTCTCTCTCTCTCTCTCTCCCTCTCTCTAGCCCTGCCCCTCTGCTTATTTGATTGCATCATTTGTTTCGTAATCGTCTGTTCATAGTTCATAATTTCTTGTTCCTCTGGAACCATGTGTCTGTTGCCATGACACCAAGGACGCATCCAAAATGGCACCCTGTTCCCTATGTGACCCATCCCCAAAATGAAATGGTGTTTTTTACAATGGATAAAAAGTACAGAGTCAGAGCTAGAAAATGGTATATCATACACAAAAGTACAATCAAAAATGTGTAGTAAAACTACACTTCATCTTATTCTTGGCCTGTATCCTATTCTGACTTTGTTGCAGGTTGTTCTTCACATTGCTGTCTCTGGTAGCAATCAACGTTTATTTGTCACATGCACAGGTTACAGAAGGTTACTAGGCAGATCATAAATGTAACATTAGCTAGCTAGCTAACAGTTCGCTTTAATTTGCAATGAAAATGACTTTCTGACAATATTAGAAACGTTAATACCTGAAAACGCAGCTACTCTTACCGTATACATGGATGAACACTTCTCCCTCTCTGCCATGGACGCCACGGTTGCCCTTAGTTTGAAGATGTAATCCGGAGACAGGTGTTTTGTACAACAGCCTTCTGTGTTCTCATTTTGACTCTCTGCATTTGGTAATCATCTCTCTGCTTCCACCGGGCATTTCACTGATTTCAAAACTCGGTCAACTTCTTCTGTGCCAACAACATTGTTAATCACAGTTTCTTCCCCATCACTGTCATCAGCACACTCTACAAAGTCTGGTTCAATTAAAATGTTTTTACCTAAATCATGGAGTTCCTCATCGTCTGATTCATTTTCAGAGATAGTCAACATGGCACGATCGACCTCCAGAAAGTAGTTCATCACAATTATTTCCCACTGATCTTTGCCGATAGCACATTTTAAAATGTTGAGAGCAGTAGCAACACTTTTTCAGTTCTTCATGATATCTTAAAAAAAAGCTGCAGTAGAAGGATTATCTAGACATACTGAACAGCTCATGTTATTGACAGAAGCATGCTACATGGCAGACCAATCCGGACTCGCTCGGCATGTCCAGCCCCTTCATTATCTCAGCCAATCATGACCTGCAGGAAGGTTCCTGTATTTTTCAATGGCTAAAACAACTAGGCTCGTATTTTAACAGTTTTATTCGTATTTACAGATGGCATACAGGTTTGTTATTAAGGCAATTGAAAGTTCACATGATCCAGAAGGTATTTCTGTCAAAAAATGCTTTTTAATAAAAAAGGGGGAGTGAGGTACGACTTACGCCTAGCTTCCTGAAACGGGTCACCTATACAGTACACTACTTTGTAGGGAATAGGGTGCCATTTGGGATGCCCACCTCCAGACATGAAGGACTTTAACATATTATGGAATGAATAAAACCTAATGGCTTCTATCTGTTTTAATAGAGATGATGTGGTGTATGTATATATATATATATATATATTTATAATGTTTATATGCATAGAATGCACGCAGGCACGCACGCAGCCAGGCAGGCAGACACACACACTGAGAGCTTACTGGGGGGTTTATTGTGACGCCTCAGTGTTGGCCTCTGGTGTTGTGTTCTGTAACCCATGTAAACATGGTTAGCATTTCGTCAGAGCTTTACTGAGGTCTCCAGAGCTGCAAAACACTGGGCTGGACGTGTCTGTCTGCGTGTGTGTGAGTGTCTGTCTGTGTGTGTGTGTCTGTGTGTGTGTGAGCGCGTGGGCGTGTGTCTGTGTGTATTTGTGTGCGTGTGTGTCTCAATCATGCCTCAGTGGACAAGCACAAACACACACACACACACACACACACACACACACACACACACACACACACACACACACACACACACACACACACACACACACACACACACACACACACACACACACACACACACACACACACACATACACATACACACTCCAGGGCTTTGCAGCTGAGGGCTGGTTACCTCTCTTGGCTCAAATTAGTTTTACGTTCGATCATCCCAGTGTTCTAGGAATAAATGAATAACCCATATCTGTCATCATCAATCAATCTATCAATTAGTCAGTCAGTCACTCAGGCCAGGCACTGGGCCATGCATTATAGATACTGTACGCATATAAAGAGCACATCAGACAGTCATTTCACTGCATCTGGCTTATGTCTGTTGAGCTTATCAAAGTATCTGTCACTAGCTGGTGATGCTATTAACACTTTAGACTTGCAATCCAGATGTTCTTCTTTTTGTGTGTGTGTGTGTGTGTGTATGTGTCATGCCTACTGTTTCACACGGCAGTAGACTAGTTCAGTAAATATACATTCCCCTGTGTTTGTGTGTGTATTGTAGATGGACCCTGTAACCTGTCCTTAGGAATCTCCAGGTGTGCCCGAGCAACACCGTTCTGTCCAACACTACGGCCCTATCTGAACCTCTCTGATCCTCTTTCCCCCAGCACCAAGACTTCTAACTGTGAGTACTACCTATTCTGATAAAACAATGTTGAAATGCAACTTTAATGCTGTGACTTTTCAAGCACTGTGGGTCATCGTCAGGCGTCAACAACGTCTGAAAAGAAAGAAGGATGTAGAAATGTGTTGCTTTGTGTTGCTCAGTTTGAAATGTTGGTTGACGCCTACCATGTATTTCCACTTCAACTTGATAATAAGTGATAGTTATAGTGATGTAGAAACTGAAGTTTGTATGGGTCAGTACTGATTAGGTTGTTGGATTGCACCTCTGGTTTGTGCAGTGTGTTGGGGATTTTCTGTTTCATCAGAGACTAAGAGATGCAGCTACTGTATGATCGCTTTAGCATTACCTGCTTCACTACTCTGCAGAGCGGGAAAGTTATTAGCTATCACAGCCCCGCGGTTACATGTGGTAGAATAGCTTGTGCATGCGTCTGCGTGTGTGCTTGTGTGCATGTGTTCGTGTGTGCATTTGTGAGAGAGAGTATGTGCATGTGTCTGTGTGTACGTGTGTGTGTGTGTACGTGTGTGTATGTGTGTGTGTGTACGTGTGTGTATGTGTGTGTACGTGTACTTATGTACTGAAGTGTGTATGTGGTCGTAGATCATTCATTAATGTGATAATTGCTCGTGCACTATGTATTTATTGATCCATGGTCAACGCAGTAAGTAGCGCTGAAATCACCACACATGGTGATCTAACCCGTATAAAATTACACAAGGAACAATGTCATTATAGCTCAAGAGCATTTCAGTGTTTAGTTCAGCGTGTGGTTTGATTACCAGGCTCATTTTAAAACGCTGCAAGGGTCAGTCGAGAAGGAATGCAAAGGCTATGGGATAAAGTGGTGGGTGTCTAAACAAATACCATCATAGAAAAAGTTATGTTCAAATGCATAACAAATGAGACAGATAGATAAACGTTACCAGTGCTACATATAATACCAATATATATTATAGCTATACTGGACATTTTAGAGTGATATCTTTGCATAGATATTATAATGTGCGTAGGTACATTGTATAACCGCTATCCCTATCTTAGTACAATGAATGCATCTCTTCAAACCTCAGAGAAAGTTTCTAGCAACATCACTTCAATGTCACTGACCCGTTCAAGGACCACATGTAGGGAAGCACACACATTCTGAGGTGGAATATGGAGATGAAATTTGTCATATGTGTCTTCACAGCAGAAACCTCTCTGACTAGGTTCTAGGCTTCACCAACCTGGACTCAAGGGTAG
>NC_034188.2:15997818-16022818 GCF_002021735.2 Oncorhynchus kisutch | reverse complement strand
GTGGGTTGTGGATAAGTTTAAACACCGGTCAGACAGGCTAGTGGGTTGTGGATTAGTTTAAACACCGGTCAGACAGGCTAGTGGGTTGTGGATTAGTTTAAACACCGGTCTGACAGGCTAGTGGGTTGTGGATTAGTTTAAACACCGGTCAGACAGGCTAGTGGGTTGTGGATTAGTTTAAACACCGGTCAGACAGGCTAGTGGGTTGTGGATAAGTTTAAACACCGGTCAGACAGGCTAGTGGGTTGTGGATTAGTTTAAACACCGGTCAGACAGGCTAGTGGGTTGTGGATAAGTTTAAACACCGGTCAGACAGGCTAGTGGGTTGTGGATAAGTTTAAACACCGGTCAGACAGGCTAGTGGGTTGTGGATTAGTTTAAACACCGGTCAGACAGGCTAGTGGGTTGTGGATTAGTTTAAACACCGGTCAGACAGGCTAGTGGGTTGTGGATTAGTTTAAACACCGGTCAGACAGGCTAGTGGGTTGTGGATTAGTTTAAACACCGGTCAGACAGGCTAGTGGGTTGTGGATTAGTTTAAACACCGGTCAGACAGGCTAGTGGGTTGTGGATTAGCATGACATATTTTGATATTTCACTCAAAACAGATTTCAAAACTCTAAAATGATATCTTAGACACAAGGTGAAAGGTTGTCTATGTGGTTCAGTGTGTTTGGAAACAGAAGTATAGTGTGAGGGATCTTAAAATGAGGAGTTTATTTACAAAACGCTATATCCAACAATTTTTCACCTTTGTGTTTTTTTCACCAGAAATGATTGCTTATGGCCACCTTTATGTGTGTTTATAACTTCTTAAGGCTAGGGGGCACTATTTTCACTTCCGGATGAAAAGTGTTCCCAAAGTAAACTGCCTGCTACTCAGGCCCAGAAGCTTTTTTTTTTGCATATTATTATGTTTGTGAGTATAACAGAACTTATTTGGCAGGCGAAACCCAGAGGACAAACCATCCAGGGAAAATATTTTTAGAGTTCACTCTCTTTTCAATGGGTTTTCAATGGAAGTCTAGAATTCTAACACGGAACCCAAACCGGCAGCGCGCGTGCGCCATCGTGCGCTATCGTGCATAAATGTATTTTGTCCCCCTACACCAAATGCGATCACAACACGCAGGTTAAAATATCAAAACAAACTCTGAACCAATTACATTAATTTAGGGACAAGTTGAAAAGCATTTAACATTTATGGCAGTTTAGCTAGTTAGCTTGCACTTGCTAGCTAATTTGTCCTATTTAGCTAGCTTGCTGTTGCTAACTAATTTGTCCTGGGATATAAACATTGACATAACATGGATTTCTAAATGTATTTTGCGACTCTCTCCCACGCGACGTGTTCGGTCTGGTCAGCATGTAAGGCAGTTGCTTGCAGTTCCTAACGCTTCCACTAGATGTCAACAGTCTTTAGAAATTGGTTGATGTTTTACCTTTGAGAAATGAAGAAGTAGGGCTGTCCAGAACGAGAGTCGAGTGAAGTATACTGTTGTGGTTGAGGCGCACAACCTGAAAGCACGCTCCACTTTGTTTTCCTCCAGTATTGAACACAGTTTATTCCGTCTTAAATATTATCAATTATTTACGTTTAAAAATACCCAAAGTTGGATTAGGAAAGTTGTTTGAAATGTTTGGATCGAGTTTACAGGTAACTAATTAGATAATGTGTAGTCATGTTGCGGGAGTTGGAATTTTGGATATATAACGACAGAATTTATCAAACAAAAGGACCATTTGTGATGTTTATGGGACATATTGGAGTGCCAACAGAAGATCTTCAAAGGTAAGGCATGCATTATATCGTTATTTCTGACTTTTGTGTTGTGCCTGGCAGGTTGAATTATGATTTTCATGTGTTTGTTTGGTGAGCTGCTGTCATCAGATATTAGCATGGTTTGCTTTCGCCGTAAAGCCTTTTTGAAATCTGACACTGTGGCTGAATTAACAAGAAGTTCATCTTTAAACCCATGTATAACACTTGTATGATTTATGAATTATTATTATGAGTATTTCTGTTTTTGAACTTGGCGCGCTGCTATTTCACTGGGTGTTGTCAAATGCGCGGGAAGGGATCACTAAGAAGTTAAAATATTACTGTTCTCAGATTTTTTATTCATAGATTTGAGATATGTATGAAAATGTGTTTTTTTCTCCCCCAAACGCAACAGTATATATCCACTGCAGCTGGAATGGAATGTTCATATTCTGTATATTTTACTGTGATATGTGGTTGTATCACCTAGCAATCTTAATATAAATGCACTTAGCGTTAAGTTGCTCTGGATAAGGGAAATTGCTAAATGACTAAAATGTCAAATGTTTTACATACAGATCTCATATTACTGTATTGAATTCTCTTTTTTTTTAAACATGATTTAAATATTGATGTCACATGTATAATTTGTGCAGTTCTTTATTAAAACATTTTTGTTGTTGTTACATTTGACGGTGTAAAAGCAGTAGTATTTATTTATCTGAGAGTAAGGAGGCTATACAGCATTTTGCAAATAAGCATGAAAATGACCCCATCAAGTGATAGATTTAAAAAAATACATTTTTGTCATTGAACAACCCCATGCCATGATTAGATAGTGAAAATGAACACACCACTATATTTCATAATTTCTTTAAACAATAAAAGCTAATTTACCAACATTTCTGAAAATGGATATATAGTGTTTTAGAATGAAACTCTTCAAATGTTCCTATCGACAGTTTAGGGGGGAGGTAATAGCTTGGTAGTCATGGATTGGTCGTTAGAATTAATAGCTTGGTAGTCATGGATTGGTCGTTAGAATTAATAGCTTGGTAGTCATGGATTGGTCGTTAGAATTAATAGCTTGGTAGTCATGGATTGGTCGTTAGAATTAATAGCTTGGTAGTCATGGATTGGTCGTTAGAATGAATAGCTTGGTAGTCATGGATTGGTCGTTAGAATTAATAGCTTGGTAGTCATGGATTGGTCGTTAGAATTAATAGCTTGGTAGTCATGGATTGGTCGTTAGAATTGTAGTTAAAGTTTTGAGAACAAAATAATGAACACCAAAAGTCTTTAATCTGTTCAGATCAAGGCACTAATCTAGGATCAGTAAACTCCCCCCAAATCCTTATCCATCAAATGGTGATAGGCAATAGTCTAAAGATCATTTCTGTTCACTGTTTGGTGCACCCTATAATCCAGCTATCAGTGATGGAAATGCTCAACTGGTCTTAGATCAGTGTATAGAGCAACTTCCCTCTGGTCACTCCCGGTAAGGTTCACTGTGAGGTCTATTAAAACTGACCTTAGATCAGTGTATAGAGCAACTTCCCTCTGGTAACTCCTGGTAAGGTTCACTGTGAGGTCTGTTAAAACTGACCTTAGATCAGTGTGAAGAGCAACCACTCAATTCACCCCCTGTAAGGTCCAGTGTATGGTCTGTTGGGTTCACAGTGAGGTCAGGGTTAAATAATTGGTCCAGGGGGTGTTATAAAGTGTATAGGATTGATGTGTATGTGACTGAAGAGTACTCTCTGTCTAACTCTCATGAGAAACTTTCCGTCCTGTCCCTGATCAATGTGCGTGTGTGTGTGTGCGTGCATGTGTGTGTGCATGCATGTGTGTGTGCGTGCATGTGTGTGTGCGTGCCTGCATGCAGACTTGTGTATGTGTGTTTGCATGCTTATTAGCAGTGCCTTCAGAAAGTATTCAGACCCCTTGACTTATTCCACATTTTGCTGTGTTAAAGCCTGAATTCAAAATGGATTAAATAGGTTTTTTTCTCACCCACCTTCACACGACACCCCATAATGACAAAGTGAAGAAAATGAAAACATGTTTTTAGAAATATTTACACATTTTTTTATGAAATACAAAAATATCTAATTTACATTCACACCAATACTTTGTAGAAGCACCTTTGGCACCTATGTCTGCATCAGCTTTGAGATGTCGTGGGTATGTCTGCATCAGCTTTGAGTCATCTTGGGTATGTCTGCATCAGCTTTGAGATGTCGTGGGTATGTCTGCATCAGCTTTGAGATGTCGTGGGTATGTCTGCATCAGCTTTGAGTCATCTTGGGTATGTCTGCATCAGCTTTGCACATCTGTATTTGGAGATTTTCTCCAATTCTTCTTTGTAGATTTTCTCAGCATCTGTTAAAGATGGGGAGCGGCGGTGAACTGCAATATTCAAGTCTGTCATGATGTTGGCCTGTGGGTGAGGTTTATGACCCCCTCCATAAATACCTTTCTCCCTTCCCTCTCTCTCTTGACTCTACAGAAGGACTCTTGAATAGCCTTTGTTAAACATAGAGAGTCTGGGAACATCAAAAGGTGGGGGGAAAGGAACCATATTTCGGTGATCCAACCAGTTGAAAATATGTGTTGGTACTAAATGACTATGATGTCAGTTTGGTTGTCATCTGAGACATTCTTATTAATGATAGGATGACATAAACTGTATCTTGGAAAGTCTACACATTATAGTTATCAGATTCACATGGAATTGTTGTGCAATTTAAATGTGTAAATAGGAAACTATTTGTGAAAAGATTAAATGTAATTTTAGCTTCCAAATGAGAGAAATGGGTTTTCATAAGGTTAAAGCTTTTTAAGGAGGCTGCGAATTTTTGCATATGATATGATTAGTATATGTGGATAGAAAACACTCTGAAGTTTATAAAACTGGTTAATTCATGTCTGTGACTATAACAGAACTTGTTTAGCAGGCAAAACCCCAAGGAAAACTGTTCCCCAAAAAAACATCCTGCCGCCAGTCTCTGCATTGTCTATGGCAAGGGAAAATAGATGGCGACCAGTTTACAATGCCTACAGCTTCCACACGATGTCGCCAGTACTGTCATTTGCTTTGAAGTTAATCCTTGGTCAGATGAGAAATAGGCACTTCCTGTCATCAAGTACACAGCAGGAAGTTATGAAAGAGAGAAAATGGAGCATCATTTCAAAACGTGCTGCTATTGAATACACATCGCCCCGTGATCAATTTGATCGATTATTAACGTTTACTAATACCTAAAGTTGGATTACAAAAGTAGTTTGAAGTGTTTTGTCAAAGTTTATAGGCAACTTTTTTAATTAAAAAAAATTACGTTGCGTTTTGGAAAGGTGCTTTTCCATGGATCAGACGGGCTTCATAAATTGACATTTTGGGTATACATGGACGGATTTAATCGAAAAAAAGACCCAATTGTGATGTTTATGGGACATATAGGAGTGCCAACAAAGAAGCTCGTCAAAGGTAATGAATGTTTTATATTTTATTTCTGCGTTTTGTGTAGCGCCGGCTACGCTAATTATTTTGTTTGCGTCCCCTCTAGGTATTTCGGGGGTTGCATGCTATCAGATAATAGCTTCTCATGCTTTCGCCGAAAAGCATTTTAAAAATCTGACATGTTGGCTAGATTCACAACGAGTGTAGCTTTAATTGAGTACCCTGCATGTGTGTTTTAATGAAAGTTTGAGTTGTATCGAGTACTAATAGTTGTCGCTCTGAAATTTCCGCTGATGTTGATCCCTGTACAGGGACAGCAGCCATAAGAAGTTTTGAAGCTCTGCTCAATCAGTGGCCCGCCCCTGTGAAGAGACATTGGTTATAAACTATGAAACACACCCTTCTTTCCCTCCACTATATAAGCCCTTTACGAAAATATAACTTTCAGTTCCGATGACATTAGGGTGTTGAAAGTGTTCAGATAATAAACTGTTCCGGGTACATTTGGGAGACGGTCCGATGTCAGAAGGATTCAGATAATAACTACAGAACGAAGCCAACCTCAGCGTGAGCTTTGGTTGTGAATGGTATGAACTTTGAACTCTTATTCACTACAGAAGTGATACCTCCTAGCCGTTGAGTTAGCAGCGGCCCCTGTAGACGTGGGCTAGGAAAGGACGGACATTCAAGCCCAACCCCCTCTCTTTGTGTAACCAGCCGTCATACAGGTTCTGTCCCCAGGGACGTTTTCTTGTAGGATATAATTAGTAATCAATGTATGATCCATTCTGTGCATATGTAATTCTGTGTGATTAGTTAGGTATTTCGTAAATAATAATTAAACCAAAGTTTGTATTGCTGATTCAACTTGTTAGCCAGGGTTCGTGAAGATAACCAAGTATTCTACGATGTTCAGATGAGACTGAAATAAGGTGACGATTAATATTGACTGCTATTGATGTAAAATATTACTAGGTCTTTAAGAGTTTATTCAGAAGATAACAGCTCTATAAACACTCTTTCGTGGTGCCCCGATTTTCTAGTTAATTACATTTACATGGTTAGCATAATCAGGTAATATTAATTACAGAGAAAGGATTTTATAGAATAGCATGTCATATCACTTAATCCGGCATAGCCAAAGACACGACAAGTCTTTCCAGATTTTCAATGGGCTTTGGCTGCGCAACGATACAGCCATTCCAACATTGCTTTGGCTGCGCAACATTACAGCCATTCCAACGTTGCTTTGGCTGCGCAACGATACAGCCATTCCAACGTTGCTTTGGCTGCGGAACGATACAGCCATTCCAACGTTGCTTTGGCTGCGCAACATTACAGCCATTCCAACGTTGCTTTGGTTGCGCAACGATACAGCCATTCCAACGTTGCTTTGGCTGCGCAACGATACAGCCATTCCAACGTTGCTTTGGCTGCGCAACATTACAGCCATTCCAACGTTGCTTTGGTTGCGCAACGATACAGCCATTCCAACGTTGCTTTGGCTGCGCAACGATACAGCCATTCCAACGTTGCTTTGGCTGCGCAACGATACAGCCATTCCAACGTTGCTTTGGTTGCGCAACGATACAGCCATTCCAACGTTGCTTTGGTTGCGCAACGATACAGCCATTCCAACGTTGCTTTGGTTGCGCAACGATACAGCCATTCCAACGTTGCTTTGGCTGCGCAACGATACAGCCATTCCAACGTTGCTTTGGTTGCGCAACGATACAGCCATTCCAATGTTGCTTTGGCTGCGCAACGATACAGCCATTCCAATGTTGCTTTGGCTGCGCAACGATACAGCCATTCCAGCGTTGCTTTGGCTTTGGGTCATTGTCCTGTCAGAACGGAAATCTTCGCCCCCAGTCCAAGGTCGTTTGCACTCTGAAGCAGCTTCTTATCAAGGATTTGCCTGTATTTGGCTCTTTGTTCCCTCCTTCCTTACCAGTCTCCCAGTCCCTGCTCCCTAAAAGCATCCCTGTAGCATGATTCTGCCACCACCATGCTTCACGGTAGGGATGGTGTTAGACGGGTGATGAGCTGTGCCTCCAGACATAGCGCTTTTCATTCAGGCCAAGGAGTTACATTTTTGTCTCATCAGACTACAGAATATTTTGCCTTATGCTCTCAAAGCCTTTCACATGCCTTTTTCCAAACTCCAGGCATGTTGTCATGTGGCTTCCGTTTGGCCACTCTCCCATAAAGCCCAGATTGGTGAAGTGCTGCAGAGACTGTTGTCCTTCTGCCAGGTTCTCCCATCTCAGCCAAGGAACTCTGTTCTGTTAGAGGGGTCATTGGGTTCTTGGTCACCTCCCTGACCAAGATCCTTCTTGCCTGGTTGCTCAGTTTGGTGGGACGGACAGCTCTTGGCAGTCTGGGTAGTTCCATATTTTTGTAATTTCCCAATGATGGAGACCACTGTGCTCTTGGAAACTTTGAACACTCTATAAATTGCTTTATATATGCCAGATATATGAGCCAGATATATGTGCCAGATATGCCAGATATGCCTCATCACAAGATATGCCTCATCACAATTTTATCTCGTAGATCTAAGGACATTGGACTTCATGGTATAGTTCCTGCTCTGACATGCACTGTCTACTGTTGGACCTTATATAAACAGGTGTGGTTCTTTCTAAATCATGTCCAAACAATTGAATTGGCCATAGGTGGACTCCAATCAAGTTGTAGTGACATTTCAAGGATGATTAAACAAGGTATTTGTTGCACCTGAGCTCAATTTGGAGTGTCATAGCAAAGTGTGAATGCTTATGTAAATGACATCTTTCTAAATTGAAATGTCAATACATTTGTAAACATTTGTAAAAGCATGTTTTCAATATGTCATCATGGGCTACTGTGTGTAGATGGGTGAGATTAAAAGCTATGTAACAAATGTTGAATTCAGGATGTAACATAACAAAATGTGGAATAAGTCAAGGGGTATGATAACTTTCTGAAGGCACTGTACTTCCTGTGTGTGTGTGTTTGTGTGTATATATGTGTGTGTGTGTGTGCGTGTGCGTGCGTGTGTGTGTGTGTGTGTGTACATACTTGCATATGTAGCAGCTTCTGGCTGCTACCTGACAGTTCTCCAATAGGCAAACTTTCCCACTTTATTTATTCAGTCAGTAATGTCCTCATCTTGGGGCCAAAAGGGCATTACTCCATCTCTCTTGCTGGAGAAGAAAAACAGCACAGGCATTTTTCTAGACGATCATTTGTCATTGGCTGATCAAAGTAGATGAGTGATGTAATAGTTTTCTTTCTACAACTTTGTGATGGATGCCTGGGGGAAGTTTACCCTCTAATACCAGTAAGTGCTTATGTCACACTCTCCCATTCTCTCTCTCTCTCTCTCTTTCTCTCTCTCTCTCTCTCTCTCTCTAGGGTTAAGTTTCTTAAGGATAGGCATTAACTCTGAATGGTTTGGGATAGGCTTAAAACAAAAATCACTGGATTTTAACATGCAACCTTTGGAATCAGAGGCAGATGCTTATTCCCCACCCACATCAAACTAAGCAAAACTGAAACCTACTGTTGACCCTAATGTCCGGTTTCCACATCAGCTCCCGACATCCTCAGAAATGGATGGACGTTGAATACTGACTTGCATCATGGGTAACCTGGCTGTTCCGATAAGCTAGGTCAGAGTGTGTGGAAGGAGTGAGGGAGAGAGTGTGTGGAAGGAGTGAGGGAGAGAGTGTGTGGAAGGAGTGAGGGAGAGAGTGCGTGGAATGAGATAAGGAGAGAGTGTGTGGAAGGAGTGAGGGAGAGAGTGTGTGGAAGGAGTGAGGGAGAGAGTGTGTGGAAGGAGATAAGGAGAGAGTGTGACAAAGGAGATAGGGAGAGAGATATTCTCTCTAGGGAGAGAGTGTGTGGAAGGAGATAGGGGGAGAGTGTGACGAAGGAGATAGGGAGAGAGTGTTTGGAAGGCGATAAGGAGAGATTGTGTGGAAGGAGATAGGGAGAGAGTGTGTGGAAGGAGATAGGGAGAGAGTGTGTGGAAGGAGATAGGGAGAGAGTGTGTGGAAGGAGATAGGGAGAGAGTGTGTGTGTACTGTGGGTTATCTTACTATAGGAATAGGCAGGTCAGCTCAGCTAGAACTCTGCTTCACCTCTAACAATTATCCTAAGAACTGAATTAGTTGTAATTGGTAGGTACCTAGGACAGTTTCTATACTGGATTTCATTGGTGCAGCTTTGGTATCATTCAAGCTCCCCAGCGCATCCTGAAGTTTCCCTTGAAGTTACTCTTCTGCATGATCATTCATTCTGTTCTGCTGTGTTGGTTTTGGGCCTGGGGTTGTGTGAGGACGTATCAGTGCTGTGTGTGTCTGGGACAATAAGCCAGCTGCGTTGGTACAGTAGACTCTCCATCTCAGAGCCTTGATCAACGTCCTCATCTCTTATTTAAGATTGCCTCCGACGCTCCATACGCTGCATAGAGACCAATGGATTAATCACAATGCAGGCCTGAGTCCCAAATGGTGCCCTGTTCCCAATAGCCTATAGTGCACTACTTTGACCAGGGCTCGGGCCAAAAGTAGTGCACTAGGAAGTGAATAGGGTGCCAGTTGAGAATCACCCCAGATGGTCTATCTATGGGAAGTGAGATGGACTCTTTTCATCTACCACTGGGGAGATGGGATGGAGAGGTGGGGAGGAGTATAGAGTAGCAACAGGGGGATTTTGGTGCGTTTGTGTGTTCTATGTGTGTGTGTGTGTTATGTGTGTGTGAATGCTATGCATGTGTGTGTGTGTGTGGGGGGGGGGGCAGGGGATTTCAGTCCTATGGGGGGTCACAGTAGCTAGATTAGGGAGCAAGGGAAAGCAGGTGTAGAAAGCCCTTACTCTGCATGCTGGGCAGGGAAAGGATTAGTGTGTGTGTGTGTGTGTTTGTGTGTATGTGTGTGTGTGTGTTAGCCTCCCTGGTGCCAGAGGACAGAGTGAAACCTTAAAGTCGTCCAGATTATCTCTCATTAATGCAAATCAGTCTGTTAGAAACCAACTGAAATATGAATGTAGTGATGGAGGACTGTAGTGGACTGTAGTGGACTGTGGTGAACTGTAGTGGACTGTAGTGAACTGTGGTGGACTGTAGTGAACTGTGGTGGACTGTAGTGAACTGTAGTGGGCTGTGGTGGACTGTAGTGGGCTGTGGTGAACTGTAGTGGGCTGTGGTTGTCTGTAGTGGACTGTAGTGGGCTGTGGTGGACTGTAGTGAACTGTAGTGGGCTGTGGTGGACTGTAGTGAACTGTAGTGGGCTGTGGTGGGCTGTGGTGGACTGTAGTGAACTGTAGTGGGCTGTGGTTGTCTGTAGTGGACTGTAGTGAACTGTAGCGGGCTGTAGTTGACTGTAGTGAACTGTAGTGGAGAGGTGTACCCATGAACTAGGGATGCCTTTCTCTCTTTCTTGCTCTCTGCATGTTATAGATGGCCGCAGTGTGTGTGTGTGTGTGTGTGTGTGTGTGTGTGTGTGTGTGTGTGTGTGTGTGTGTGTGTGTGTGTGTGTGTGTGTGTTTGTGTGTGGATCCATATGACTGTGGTACCAGTGCTAGCCCCCCAGTGATCCATCACTATGGAAACAGGACCCCAGAGACCAGCAGGTGATTGATAATTGCTCCGCTAATGAACTGTAATTAAGACCTTCATAGATGACCACGTGTGCATGCGCCCGTATGTGTGTGTGTGTGTGTGTGTGTGTGTGTGTGTGTGTGTGCGTTTGTGAGTGTGTGTGTTTGATAAAGGGCTTCAGAGTAATTAGAACCTTGGGAACCATTCCACAAATATAGTACCTAGGAGTTGAGGGATGTAGAGATATTGAAGGACGATATTGAAGAAAGGAAAAAGGAGAGGTGGATAATGATTAGATTTTTTAGGATCCCATTAGCCGTCGCCATGGCGACAGCAGGTCTTACTGGTATTCGACACAACAAAAAATACATTACAGACAAAAGACTTTCCAATTTACATACATTTAAATACATTCACATGTAGTGTGTGTGTGTGTGTGTGTGTGTGTGTGTGTGTGTGTGTGTGTGTGTGTGTGTGTGTGCATCTATCAGTTACACAAACATGTCAGTACATACACACGAGTACGTCACATGGGGAAAGACGTTGTGCCGTGAGATGTTGCTTTATTTGTTTTTTGAAAACAGGTTTACTGTTCACTTGCGCTGTATGAGATGGAAGGTAGTTCCATGCACTCATGGCTCTGTATAATACTGTACATTTCCTTGAATTTGTTCTGGATTTGGGGACTGTGAAAAGACCCCTGGTGGCATGTCTGGTGGGGTAAGTGTATGTCAGTGCTGTGTGGAGGTAGAATATGCAAACAATTTGGAATTTCAACACAAGCATATTAATGTGTATATTACTGTATATAATGAAAATAAGGGTTTAAGGAGTGAGGAGGAGACGGAACAGTAGGGAGGGGTGAGGAGGAGAGAGAACAGTAAGGAGGGGTGAAGGGGTGAGGAGGAGAGAGAACAGTAAGGAGGGGTGAAGGGGTGAGGAGGAGAGGGAACAGTAGGGAGGGGTGAAGGGGTGAGGAGGAGAGGGAACAGTAGGGAGGGGTGAATTGGTAAGGAGGAGAGGGGATAGTAAGGAGGGGTGAAGGGGTGAGGAGGAGAGAGAACAGTAAGGAGGGGTGAAGGGGTGAGGAGGAGAGAGAACAGTAAGGAGGGGTGAAGGGGTGAGGAGGAGAGGGAACAGTAGGGAGGGGTGAAGGGGTGAGGAGGAGTGTGAACAGTATGGAGCGATTAGACTTATTGAAGATTCTGTATGTATAAATGAGGACAAGGTGGAAAGATGGAGAGTAGGTGAGATAGAGAGAGGGAGAAATGTGAGAGGGAGAGGGAGAGATGGAGAGTAGGTGAGATATAGAGAGGGAGAGATGGAGAGAGGGAGAGGGAGAGATGGGGACAGGGAGAGATGGCGAGTAGGTGAGATAGAGGGAGAGATGGAGAGTAGCTGAGAGAGAGAGGGAGAGATGAAGAGAGGGAGAGATGAAGAGTAGGTGAGATAGAGAGAGGGAGAGATGGAGGGATGGAGGGATGGAGAGAGGGAAGGATGAAGAGTAGGTGAGATAGAGAGAGATGGAGGATGGAGGGATGGAGAGAGGGAAGGATGAAGAGTAGGTGAGATAAAGAGAGGGAGAGATGGAGAGTAGGTGAGATAGAGAGATGGAGAGTAGGTGAGATAGAGAGAGGGAGAGAGGGAGAGATGAAGAGTAGGTGAGATAGTGAGAGGGAGAGATGGCGAGTAGGTGAGATAGAGAGTAGAGAGGTAGAGAGGGAGAGATGAAGAGTAGGTGAGAGAGAGAGGGAGAGTAGGTGAGATAGAGAGAGGGAGATATGGAGAGTAGGTGAGATAGAGAGAGGGAGAGATGGAGAGTATGTGAGATAGAGAGAGGGAGAGATGGAGAGACGGAGAGATGGAGAGTAGGTGAGATAGAGAGAGGGAGAGATAGAGAGTAGGTGAGAGAGAGAGGGAGAGATAGAGAGTAGGTGAGATAGAGAGAGGGAGAGATGGAGAGTCAGTGAGATAGAGAGAGGGAGAAATAGAGAGTAGGTGAGAGAGAGAGGGAGAGATAGAGAGTAGGTGAGATAGAGAGAGGGAGAGATGGAGAGTCGGTGAGATAGAGAGGAAGAGATTGAGAGTAGGTGAGATGAAGAGATGGAGAGAGGGAGAGAGGGAGAGATGGAGAGAGGGAGAGATGGAGAGTAGGTGGATATAGAGAGAGGGAGAGATTGAGAGTAGGTGAGATGGAGAGATGGAGAGTAGGTGAGATAGAGAGAGGGAGAGATGGAGAGTAGGTGGATATAGAGAGAGGGAGAGATTGAGAGTAGGTGAGATGGAGAGATGGATAGTAGGTGAGATAGAGAGGGAGAAATTGAGAGTAGGTGAGATAGAGGTAGAGATGGATAGTAGGTGAGATAGAGAGAGGTAGAGATGGATAGTAGGTGAGATAGAGAGGGAGAGATTGAGAGTAGGTGAGATAGAGGTAGAGATGGAGAGTAGGTGAGATAGAGGGAGGGAGAGATGGTGAGATGGGACATATTGAAGGAAACAAAGAGGATCCCTGCATTGAGTTCGGTGAGAGGGGAAGAAAGTGATTGAGAGATGGAGAGAAGACAATACACCACGGGATGGGCTTCTTTAAATCTCTGGGTAAACAATGAAAGGCTTTAATGAGATAAAAGCGGTGTGTTTGTCTGTTGCTCCGCTGGGACTGGGAGCTGACGATAGGAGAATTGATATTCTACAGGATGTGTCTAGGGTGGTTTTACCTTCGTGCGTAGGTGTGTGTTTGTGGGAAAGAGCTCCAGGTATTACCACTTTCTTTTACTCTCTTGCTTCTCCTCCTTTCCCCCCCTCTTCTTCTCTTCTTCTCTTCTTCAATCTGAATGCATTTCCGATGAACATTTCCTCAGTTTCACCTATTCTACAGACCAGAGCTTTTGGGCACATATCCAATACCCAAGAGGCGACAAATTAAACAACACTTTTAAAGAAAATAAACAACTTTCTTCTTTTTCATTAGAACTTGTGACCGACCTGCTCGATGTAGCAACATTTTATTGTGTTTGTGTTTTTTACATTGCATAAAAGTAGAGATTCAGAGCTAGAAAGTGTTAAATAAGACACCACAGTTGTTTTAATTATTTATCTAGCCAAGTCAGTTAAGAACAAATTCTTATTTACAATTACAGCCAACTGGGGAATAGTGGGTTAACTGCCTTGTTCAGGGGCAGAACAACAGTTTTTTTACTTTGTCATCTCTGGGATTTGATCCAGCAACGTTTCGGTTATTGGCCCAATGTGCTAACCACTAGGCTACCTGCAGCCCCAGCAAGAACAATGGGGAAGTAATTCTGCTTTGAGGGTTAAACTTGTAACCCACTTTTGTGAAAATCGCCTTTGAATGTTTTTGGTAAACCTACTGTAGAGCTCTCATTTGTCTACACCCTTCAGCATTGTTCACACTCTCTTTAGCCTTATCCCCACCCATCTCTTTAAGGATTCACATGTGAGGCCATGTACTAAACAACCAAAGATTTCAAGACCATAGGCTGGTTTATACGATATGTCTATCGTTAGTTGTCGCAGTGACATCATGAACAATCTACTGTCTACATCAAACTTGTCGTTGTCGTTATGAAAAACTGTGAACACAAAAACTACAGGCTGCATGACATCAGCAGCCTGGTTGTCCAATTTAGCATAACTGGTATATTTTAACACCAATAAACGCACCCGTTTAAACATGCATTTAGTATATGGCAAACTAGCTAACCAGGCAACTTAAAGGGACTTTCTCAACAACGTTTTGGTTAGTTTCTATCTTGTTAGCTATGTAGCTAACCAGGCAACTTAAAGCTACTTTCTCAACAACGTTTTGGTTAGTTTCTAGCATGTTAGCTATGTAGCTAATGTTAAGCTAGCTGGCTAGCTAGTTCAAATAATGACCATATCATATAGCTGACAATGTCTTCACTTAATACAGGAAAATGAACTCACAACAAGATCATTAATGGCGAGCCAATTACAGAAAATAGCTTATGGACATGAGTGTGACGAAATAAAAGCAGGGCATTCTACCGGAGAATTTTAGAACATGGACACTGTCTAGCTGACATAACGCTATATCCATTATCCATATAGGACTTTGGTGCAGGTCATGTTCTTCACATTACCGTCTCTGGTAAACACATAATATATCAAAATAAAATAATTTGTCACATGCACAGGATACAGAAGATGCAGTGAAATGATTACTTGCATAGTGGAGTCTTTTGTTTAGACATGTAGCTAGCTAGCTAAACAATGAACCATAACCAACTCATAATGTTACTACCCTGCACGAATCGGAAGGTAGCTAACCAACCAGGTTCAATGTTAGCTAGCTAGCAAACATTAGGCTATAGCTAGCAATGCAAATGGCTCTGAGATGCAAATAATAATATTCCTACACAGATCATATGTGTACCTTTAGCTAGGGAGCCAGCCAGCTCGTTAGTGCGCTAGTGTAGTGGCAAATCGGCTCAAATATGACGCACTCAAGAACTTTGTAAAACTCAATAGGCTTTTAATATCAAGGTATCTCAAGCCGGAGCGGTCCACGGAACACACACCTTTCCACAGCTCTCACTCTTCATTTTATACCCACACATACATTATTAGTTCATCCCCCAATGCAAATACAGTTACATCCCAATCCTGCTTGTTCAGCCCAGTAACGCCCACATCTGCTTTCGGCCAGTTTACAATGATGACCAGACCTTTGCTTTGACCTAAAGATAATATACGTCCCTCTTCCTGTATCCTGTGTTTTAGACCCTGTAATTAACTCCAAGTGTCCCTTTTGGTGTGTGTCTTTCATCTCTAGTTTTTATTGTGTTCAGCTGCCCTGGTTGCCTTCTCTTCATATGGTTATCTAAGATCAAATAGACTTGTGTATCCCCTGTGATGTGATTATTGTCTGTAAGCCATCAGTTGGTCCTTTGTCTGACCCCCTCCTTTTTCTATCCCTCTGATCTTTGTATATACAGCTGGTCCAGGAATGTTTCTCAGCTACCCCATACCCTCACGGCCTTTATCTGCTTCCTGCCATATACAATAGACAATGCATTTTACCAGAACAAGAAATGAACCCATATTTGTATCTTTCTCTTGTGTTACCAAATCATGTATATAATTTCACCCACACTAGCTAAAAGTATGCTTTAACTTCAAATTAAAAATACTTTCTGACAAAATTAGAAATGTGTAATATCTGAAAATGTAGCTAGCGAGACTATCTTACCCATATACATGGATGGAAACTTCTCCCTCTCTGTCACAGATGCCATGGTTGCTCTTTGTGTCACAACATCTGCTGAAGTTGATGCCTCTCCTTGTTCGGGCGGTGCTCGGCGGTCGACTTCACTGGTCTTCTAGCCGTCATTGATCCATTTTTCATTTTCCATTGGTTTTGTCTTGTCTCCCTACACACCTGGTTCCAATCCCATGCATTACCTGTTGTGTATTTACCCTCTGTTTCCCCTCATGTCCTTATCAGAGATTGTTTGTTGTTCATGCTCGTGTTGTTTGTATTGGTGCATGACGGGTGCTCGTACCCACTTTGTTTTGATTATGTATCATGGTTTTGGAACTCTGTTTTTAAATGATTAAACTACTCCATTATACCAAGTTCGATTCTCCTGCGCCTGACTTCCCTGCCACCTATACACATGACGTTGACACTTTGTTTGAAGATGTAATCCGGAGACAGGTGTTTTATACAACAGCCTTCTGTGTGTTCTCTTTTTGACTCCCTCTGCATATTCTCAATCAAAAGCCAGAATTTTCTCCATCTCCTTCGCTATCATACTCTAATTCCACCGGGCATTCCACTGATTTCAAAACCCAGTCCTCCAGAAAGTGGAGACCAACATGTTTGCAGTTCTACTATATGATATCTTACAAAAAAAGCTGCGTTAGAAAGGATTACCTACACATATTGACCAACTCATGTTATAGACAGAAGCGTGCTACATAGCAGACCAATCCAAAATCATCTCTAGGCATGTCCAGCCCATCCGTTATCTCAGCCAATCAGTGCCAGCGGGAAGGTTCCTGTCTTTTACCGTGTCTAAACCAACTAAGCTCGTAATTTAACAATTGCCTTCATATTTACAGATGGCATACAAGTTTGTTATTAAGGTATTTCTGCCCATAAATGCATTTTGATAGATAAACAATGTTAGCGTTCAAATGGCTCTCCTGTGAAGTAGTGGCATACGACATACACATAGTTTTCTGAAAAGAGTCCCATTTGTGATTGCCTGATGTACTGAGATGTCTTCCACAAGTTAGGGAGCATGAAATGAGATGAGACAGCTAGCAGTGTTTTTTCTAGCTCTGAGTTCTGCCTGGGCAGCACCAGAACATCCTATTGTAATGAGTTCTGCCTGAGCAGCACCAGAACATCCGATTGTTATGAGTTCTGCTTGAGCAGCACCAGAACATCCTATTGTAATGAGTTCTGCCTGAGCAGCACCAGAACATCCGATTGTTATGAGTTCTGCCTGAGCAGCACCAGAACATCCGATTGTAATGAGTTCTGCCTGAGCAGCACCAGAACATCCGATTGTAATGAGTTCTGCCTGAGCAGCACCAGAACATCCGATTGTAATGAGTTCTGCCTGAGCAGCACCAGAACATCCGATTATAATGAGTTCTGCCTGAGCAGCACCAGAACATCTGATTGTAATGAGTTCTGCCTGAGCAGCACCAGAACATCCGATTTTAATGAGTTTTGGAAATTGTTCCAGCAGTGAGGTGCATCAAAACTAAAACTGAATTGACTTATGTCGGTGGAGACCCGAGGAACCTCAAGAGTTAATCAACCCTGTGAACGAACGGGTTTGATAATTCATGTTTTTCAACTTAAAAAACAAAGTTAGGTATGTTGGAAACTTGTGTAGTAGAGCTTTGTAAACTAAAAGGAATAGTGAAGTGATCTATGTGACTTTAATGAGGACCAGCCAACCTTTTGATACAGGATGCAGTGATGAATATTGAAACTGTCAACTGTGACTGTGACAGGTTTAAGACTAGTGGCTGCTGCATTCTGGTAAATGGTTCCACCATAATAAAAGAACTGGCAGAAAAGTTGACTGTACAATCTGCTTCCTGCTGTTTATTAAGGAGAAGATAGATCTATTTCTAAAAAAGAAGCCCACTTTAAATCTGACCCTTTTTAACTAGTTCATAAGTATCCTTGTCAATCCAAAATGCCCAGATATTTATAGGCGGGCACCCGAGCAATGGGTGAACCATTCAATGAATAAAAATGTAGTCCATCAGATTTTTTTTTGCTGAGAATTTTAGAACATATATTTAGTATTTCCCAAATGAAAAGAATACTTTTGGATTTTGGCAATGAGCATGCTAGTAGATACACATAGACTTCCAGTCATTGCACTAATGCTCATTAGCATTGGCTTGCAAAACTACCTCTAACTTCTCTGGACACAGAGACATAAATGGTGTCCAGGAGTTCATCGGACTCTGGAGAAGTAGATAAAGGCCCCTATTGCCGAAATCCCCAAGTATCCTTTAAGAACAAGTTTTAAACCAACCAGGGCTTTTTGTAAGGCAACAAAGTAAGATTGCAACTCCAACAATGTCTATTCTACCGGTTGGGGCAATGACATACATAACAGTATTGTCTGCATACAGATTACTATGACAAGTTTTAACAGATACATCGATATTATGTATGTAAATAGAAAAGAGAAGTGGCCCCAATACTGACTAGTGCGGTACACCTTTCCTTACACCTAGGAAACTAGACTTGTGCTCTCAAACCACTTACAAGAAGCCTGATCCGGGCTTATTTCAGTCAACCTTTGAATGACAATGTGATGGTCAGTGTCAATAAGGCAACACCATGATTTTTATGATCTAAGCAACGTGTGTGTGTGCACGTGTGTGTGTGTGTGTACGTGTGTGTGTGTGTGTGTGCACGTGTGTGCACGTGTGTGTGTGCACGTGTGTGTGTGTGTGTGCACGTGTCACGCATTCCTGTCTGATAAACTCTCTGGTTCATTAATAATTCCCTGTCATGATCCCAGATGATAGTGTGAATGATTAAAAGGATGATTCTGTCCAGGTCGTACATGGTGGAGTGTGTGTTGTCTGTCTAAACTCCAGTGGAGCGGAGGGTGGTGTCGCCACATGTTCAATCCCAGGGCTACGCTTCATTTCATTGTAGTATTTGTGTTTCATTTTTCCATACCTTAAACCTAACCTTTTCCACTTGGAATGAATGCCTAAACGTAAGCCTCAAAGGTTAGTTTTGGTTTGACCAAATAACATCACTGTCTTTGCGCAGTTTCACCGATGGTTGACAGGACGTGCTGACATGTTTGGTTATATAGAAGTTTGAAATGGGGGATGGTAATTCTGGAGTTATTCTTCAGGCTGTGTTGTGTTTTTGATACTTTTCCCCACAACTATAGATCATAGAATAACTCTCCCCTATGATGTTCTGTTCTGTCTCTCTCCCCTGCTCTATGATGTTCTGTTCTGTCTCTCTCCCCTGCTCTATGATGTTCTGTTCTGTCTCTCTCCCCTGCTCTATGATGTTCTGTTCTGTCTCTCTCCCCTGCTCTATGATGTTCTGTTCTCTGTCTCTCTCCACTGCTCTATGATGTTCTGTTCTGTCTCTCTCCCCTGCTCTATGATGTTCTGTTCTCTGTCTCTCTCCCCTGCTCTATGATGTTCTGTTCTGTCTCTCTCCCCTGCTCTATGATGTTCTGTTCTGTCTCTCTCCCCTGCTCTATGATGTTCTGTTCTGTCTCTCTCCCCTGCTCTATGATGTTCTGTTCTGTCTGTCTCCCCTGCTCTATGATGTTCTGTTCTCTGTCTCTCTCCCCTGCCCTATGATGTTCTGTTCTGTCTCTCTCCCCTGCCCTATGATGTTCTGATCTGTCTCTCTCCCCTGCCCTATGATGTTCTGTTCTGTCTCTCTCCCCTGCTCTATGTTGTTCTGTTCTCTGTCTCTCTCCCCTGCTCTATGATGTTCTGTTCTGTCTCTCTCCCCTGCTCTATGATGTTCTGTTCTCTGTCTCTCTCCCCTGCTCTATGATGTTCTGTGCTGTCTCTCTCCCCTGCTCTATGATGTTCTGTTCTGTCTCTCTCCCCTGCTCTATGATGTTCTGTTCTGTCTCTCTCCCCTGCTCTATGATGTTCTGTTCTGTCTCTCTCCCCTGCTCTATGATGTTCTGTTCTCTGTCTCTCTCCCCCTGCTCTATGATGTTCTGTTCTCTGTCTCTCTCCCCTGCCCTATGATGTTCTGTTCTTTGTCTCTCTCCCCTGCTCTATGATGTTCTGTTCTCTGTCTCTCTCCCCTGCCCTATGATGTTCTGTTCTCTGTCTCTCTCCCCTGCTCTATGATGTTCTGTGCTGTCTCTCTCCCCTGCTCTATGATGTTCTGTTCTGTCTCTCTCCCCTGCTCTATGATGTTCTGTTCTCTGTCTCTCTCCCCTGCTCTATGATGTTCTGTTCTGTCTCTCTCCCCTGCTCTATGATGTTCTGTTCTGTCTCTCTCCCCTGCTCTATGATGTTCTGTTCTCTGTCTCTCTCCCCTGCTCTATGATGTTCTGTTCTCTGTCTCTCTCCCCTGCCCTATGATGTTCTGTTCTGTCTCTCTCCCCTGCTCTATGATGTTCTGTTCTGTCTCTCTCCCCTGCTCTATGATGTTCTGTTCTCTGTCTCTCTCCCCTGCTCTATGATGTTCTGTTCTGTCTCTCTCCCCTGCTCTATGATGTTCTGTTCTCTGTCTCTCTCCCCTGCTCTATGATGTTCTGTTCTGTCTCTCTCCCCTGCTCTATGATGTTCTGTTCTGTCTCTCTCCCCTGCTCTATGATGTTCTGTTCTGTCTCTCTCCCCTGCTCTATGATGTTCTGTTCTGTCTGTCTCCCCTGCTCTATGATGTTCTGTTCTCTGTCTCTCTCCCCTGCCCTATGATGTTCTGTTCTGTCTCTCTCCCCTGCCCTATGATGTTCTGATCTGTCTCTCTCCCCTGCCCTATGATGTTCTGTTCTGTCTCTCTCCCCTGCTCTATGTTGTTCTGTTCTCTGTCTCTCTCCCCTGCTCTATGATGTTCTGTTCTGTCTCTCTCTCCCCTGCTCTATGATGTTCTGTTCTCTGTCTCTCTCCCCTGCTCTATGATGTTCTGTGCTGTCTCTCTCCCCCTGCTCTATGATGTTCTGTTCTGTCTCTCTCCCCTGCTCTATGATGTTCTGTTCTGTCTCTCTCCCCTGCTCTATGATGTTCTGTTCTGTCTCTCTCCCCTGCTCTATGATGTTCTGTTCTCTGTCTCTCTCCCCTGCTCTATGATGTTCTGTTCTCTGTCTCTCTCCCCTGCCCTATGATGTTCTGTTCTTTGTCTCTCTCCCCTGCTCTATGATGTTCTGTTCTCTGTCTCTCTCCCCTGCCCTATGATGTTCTGTTCTCTGTCTCTCTCCCCTGCTCTATGATGTTCTGTGCTGTCTCTCTCCCCTGCTCTATGATGTTCTGTTCTGTCTCTCTCCCCTGCTCTATGATGTTCTGTTCTCTGTCTCTCTCCCCTGCTCTATGATGTTCTGTTCTGTCTCTCTCCCCTGCTCTATGATGTTCTGTTCTGTCTCTCTCCCCTGCTCTATGATGTTCTGTTCTCTGTCTCTCTCCCCTGCTCTATGATGTTCTGTTCTCTGTCTCTCTCCCCTGCCCTATGATGTTCTGTTCTGTCTCTCTCCCCTGCTCTATGATGTTCTGTTCTGTCTCTCTCCCCTGCTCTATGATGTTCTGTTCTCTGTCTCTCTCCCCTGCTCTATGATGTTCTGTTCTGTCTCTCTCCCCTGCTCTATGATGTTCTGTTCTGTCTCTCTCCCCTGCTCTATGATGTTCTGTTCTGTCTCTCTCCCCTGCTCTATGATGTTCTGTTCTGTCTCTCTCCCCTGCCCTATGATGTTCTGTTCTGTCTCTCTCCCCTGCTCTATGATGTTCTGTTCTGTCTCTCTCCCCTGCTCTATGATGTTCTGTTCTGTCTCTCTCCCCTGCTCTATGATGTTCTGTTCTCTGTCTCTCTCCCCTGCCCTATGATGTTCTGTTCTCTGTCTCTCTCCACTGCTCTATGATGTTCTGTTCTCTGTCTCTCTCCACTGCTCTATGATGTTCTGTTCTGTCTCTCTCCCCTGCTCTATGATGTTCTGTTCTGTCTCTCTCCCCTGCTCTATGATGTTCTGTTCTGTCTCTCTCCCCTGCTCTATGATGTTCTGTTCTGTCTCTCTCCCCTGCTCTATGATGTTCTGTTCTGTCTCTCTCCCCTGCTCTATGATGTTCTGTTCTGTCTCTCTCCCCTGCTCTATGATGTTCTGTTCTGTCTCTCTCCCCTGCTCTATGATGTTCTGTTCTCTGTCTCTCTCCCCTGCTCTATGATGTTCTGTTCTGTCTCTCTCCCCTGCCCTATGATGTTCTGTTCTGTCTCTCTCCCCTGCCCTATGATGTTCTGTTCTCTGTCTCTCTCCCCAGGCTGAATACTGAAATTAGATGCAGATTTGAGATGTTTGAAAAGGTCCTAAGAACATTGATACCTTCCTCACAGAGAATGACTAAGACATAATGTTTTGTCCAGTATTGGGTGAGAACTGAAGCGATAGCTCACAATGGTTTACTTTTTTAAATTTAACTAGGCAAGTCAGTTAAGCACCAATTCTTATTTACAATGACGGCCTACCCCGGCCAAACCCTAACGATGCTGGGCCAATTGTGTGCCGCCTTATGGGACTCCCCATCACAGCCAATTCTGAAACAGCCTGGAATCAAACAAGGGTCTGTAGTGATGCCTCTAGCACTGAGATTTAGTGCCTTAGACCATTGCGCCACTCAGGAACCCCTAAAATACATGTGGCACCCCGGGAAGCAAGAATGGGACTCGTGCATGATACCACTACACCAGCGGTGCAAATGAGCTGGCAAGCCGTGAGAGTAATATGAATAGTGATGATACCTAGCGCATTGTTTTTAGTGATTACTTCAAGCCTTCCCCAAACCATGCCTAAACTGTTAACCCTTGAGTTGTTTCTGTTGTAACCCTGTAACAACACAAAATGTGCCAAAGGGAAACTATGAGATCTTGTTGCTCCCCCCCTGCCTTCTCATCCCTTTATTTCCCAATTAGTTCATGATATTCTCCTCTGGGTCACCTTCATTTCACTCAAGCTTTGGCATCTCTCTCTCTCCTTCCTTGAGCGCAAGGTTGTCCAAACATCACCATGGTGACAGACACTATTGCTTCATTCCCTTTAATCTGTACAGTCTTCCCCTCTCAACCCTCTCTGTTTCCGCTGCTGTGTGAATGGGTATTTGTTTGAGATTGTTCATGTGTGTGTGTGTACTCTCTGGAGAAGACAATCTAGAAGACAGTCTGCATTCAGTGTTCCATTTGTGTACCAAGGCCAGAGACCATGAAGGGGAAATGATCTCTAACTGGTGTCTGTGTGTGATGGGCCTGGAGAAGTCATTTAGGCCCAGTATCGGCCTGTCACCTACCTGTCAACGTGACTACAGAGGTGTCAGATGAGATGTGTGCCCGGTCAAGCGAGATGTGATATGTGTTGGATCAGGCCCGTCACACAGCATGCAAGCAGACAGACAGGATACATTTATAAGAACAGCAATGGACCGGTGGCGGATTTAACAAATCAGTCACTGCTAGAATGTGTGGTGTGCGTGTGCGTGTGTGTGTCCGTGTGTGTGTGTGTGTGTGTGTGTGTGTGTGTGTGTGTGTGTGTGTGTGTGTGTGTGTGTGTGTGTGTGTGTGTGTGTGTGTGTGTGTGTGTGTGTGTGTGTGTGTGTGTGTGTGTGTGTGTGTGTGTGTGTGTGTGTGCGTGTGTGTATATCTATGACTGTGTATGTGGGTTTATCCATGACTGTGGGGTAACTTAAAGCTGTCTTCTTCTAGACTAAACTCCCTAATACAGCTTTCCATTTAAACCCCACAGTCTAATTCTTATTAAGGCAGGTTGCCTCTTCTGAATACACTGGGTGAGGTAGGAGCTGATATTCTCAATACACTGGGTGAGGTAGGAGCTGATATTCTGAATACACTGGGTGAGGTAGGAGCTGATATTCTGAATACACTGGGTGAGGTAGGAGATGATATTCTGAATACACTGGGTGAGGTAGGAGATGATATTCTGAATACACTGGGTGAGGTAGGAGCTGAAATTCTGAATACACTGGGTGAGGTAGGAGCTGATATTCTGAATACACTGGGTGAGGTAGGAGCTGATATTCTGAATGAACATCTATACACATGAAAAAGAAAGTAGAACAATATTTTTGGTTAGTCACTTTGGATTCTGTGACGCACAGATAACAGAAGTAGAGGGATAAAAGCGAAAGAGTTCTTTACAACTGTGAAGGTACTCTGGAACTCAGAGGAACTTGAAGACAAACTCATGTGTTTAACATGGAGCATACACAGGTATAGAGATCTATAGTGCCCAAAATCCTGTTTAACAGGCAGTAGACTGATATGCAGGGGTCTCTACACATCTCGATGGCTCAGAGGCGCCTGCAATTAACGGGACAGTTAACAAACAGCACAATTAAAGGAACTGTTAACCAACAGGGCAATTAAAGGAACTGTTAACAAACAGGGCTATTAAAGGGACAGTTAACAAACAGGGCAATTAAAGGGACAGTTAACAAACAGGGCTATTAAAGGGACAGTTAACAAACAGGGCTATTAAAGGGACAGTTAACAAACAGCACAATTAAAGGAACTGTTAACCAACAGGGCAATTAAAGGAACTGTTAACAAACAGGGCTATTAAAGGGACAGTTAACAAACAGGGCAATTAAAGGGACAGTTAACAAACAGGGCTATTAAAGGGACAGTTAACAAACAGGGCTATTAAAGGGACAGTTAACAAACAGGGCAATTAAAGGAACTGTTAACCAACAGGGCAATTAAAGGAACAGTTAACAAACAGGGCAATTAAAGGGACAGTTAACCAACAGGGCTATTAAAGGGACAGTTAACAAACAGGGCAATTAAAGGGACAGTTAACAAACAGGGCAATTAAAGGGACAGTTAACAAACAGGGCTATTAAAGGGACAGTTAACAAACAGGGCAATTAAAGGGACAGTTAACAAACAGGGCTATTAAAGGAACAGTTAACAAACAGGGCTATTAAAGGGACAGTTAACAAACAGGGCTATTAA
>NC_034188.2:15980318-15992818 GCF_002021735.2 Oncorhynchus kisutch | reverse complement strand
ACTGTTGTTTTTATTCTAAGAGAAACTTAGACTACAATTAGGGTGTGGAAATTTTGATTATTTTGCTCTTACTGTAGCCTACTCCTGACCGATCACATTGTACAGCTCCAGAGTGGCACAAGACATTGCATCACAGTGCAAACTGTGGGCTAAGACACTGCACCACAGTGCAAACTGTGGGCTAAGACACTGCATCACAGTGCAAACTGTGGGCTAAGACACTGCATCACAGTGCAAACTGTGGGCTAAGACACTGCATCACAGTGCAAACTGTGGGCTAAGACACTGCATCACAGTGCAAACTGTGGGCTAAGACACTGCATCACAGTGCAAACTGCGGGCTAAGACACTGCATCACAGGGCAAACTGTGGGCTAAGACACTGCATCACAGTGCAAACTGTGGGCTAAGACACTGCATCACAGTGCAAACTGTGGGCTAAGACACTGCATCACAGTGCAAACTGCGGGCTAAGACACTGCATCACAGGGCAAACTGTGGGCTAAGACACTGCATCACAGTGCAAACTGTGGGCTAAGACACTGCATCACAGTGCAAACTGCGTTGCTACAGATGCTGGTTCTATACCCGTGCCGGCTGCGACCGGGAGACCCATGAGGTGATGGTAGGCTTTTGATTTCTATCCCAGAAATAAATCATTCTAAATAACAATCTGGCTTTATTTACAAATTAGTAACAATGTCTCACCCCATGTTCAAGAATGGACTTTTTCCTCGCTCACTTTATGTTATTTAAAAACTAACTCATCTCCAAAATATAGTTAATTTTAAAGCAAAGCTATTATAATTATTGCTATTATTAATTTAGAATGATATAAAAAAAACGTAGTTATTCTCACAGATATATTATTAACCCTGTTTTTCACAAGCATAGCAGGCTGTGAATTATGCAAACATTATTTCTAGCAGCACAATACATATTGGTCATGGCTCAAGAGTGGCGCACAATGGGATTACATTGCAGTTCTCCAGCTTCATACACTGACTAGGGAAAGGCTGACTAGGGAAACATTCCCACTGTTCTTAGTGCTAGTCTGAACGTTCAAACTTAAACAATGTAACTAATAATGGCGTGAAAAATACCCAGAATACCCAGATATGAATTCGGAGGGCAGATATTATTACATTTTAAAGCATTAGTCCTCTCACTAAAGGCGTCAGTAAAAAGTTATACTTAAATCCATACTGAATTTAATGAAAAATGACACGAAAAGCACACATTTGTAAATCCCAAACTCTAAAAGTAATTGGAAAGGTAGATACAAATGATTTGTGACATTGTGGTTACAATTAAGAATGTAAACAAGACATAAAGAAGATGCAGGGGTCAACAGTGTGCGCAACTGGTTAACTGAAGTCAGGTGCAGGAGAGCAGAGATGAGTGAACAGGCACACTTTATTTGGCAGAAGGAAAACAGTCGGAAGCAACTGCGTAATGACACTCCCGCCAAAGGCAAAAGCGAATAGCGCACTCGTCACACAAATAATGTACAGCATACAATACCACGGGTTCCAAACAAGACCCGGCGAAAAACCAGCATAAAGCGTCACACATGACAAGTAACGAACAATTACACACACAGACATGGTGGGGAACAGAGGATAATATACACATAGAGTGATGAGGGGATGTAAAACAGGTGTGCGTAAAAACAAGACAAAACAAATGGAAAATGAAAGATGGAGCAGCGATGGCTAGAAGACCGGTGACATCGACCGCCGAGCACCGCCCGATCAAGGAGAGGAGCCGACTTCGGATGGAAGTTGTGACAACAGGTTTTCAAACACTTGTTTTTCACAGGTGTACTGTAGTTCGCGATCCACCGCATTTAACCATGGAAAGAGGTCTGGGAATATGGCTGAATATAAACAGTGTAGTCATTCCCTCCACACAAGACAATCCAAAAAGCGAAATGCCAGTACAGGAACAAAGTGGAGTCGCAATTCAACGGCTCAGATACGAGACATATGTGACAGGGTCTACAGGAAATCACAGACCACCAAAAGAATACCAGCCACATCACAGACACCGATGTCACGCTTCCGGACAAACTAAACACCTTCTTTGCCAGCTTTGAGGATAATACAGTGCCACCGTCGCGGCCCGCTAAAAAGGACTACACCCCCGCCCCTATCCTTCACCGTGGCTGACGTTGGTAAAACATTTAAACGTGTTAACCCTCGCAAGGCTGCTGGCTCAGATGGCATCCCCAGCCGCGTCCTCAGACCAGCTGACTGGTGTGTTTACGGACATATTCAATCACTCCCTATCCCAGTCTGTTGTCCCCACATGCTTCAAGATGGCTACCATCGATCCTGTACCCAAGAAGGCAAAGATAACGGAACTAAATGACTATCGTCCTGTAGCACTCACTTCTGTCATTTGGAAGTGCTTTGAGAGTCAAGGATCATATCACCTCCACCCTGCCTGATACCCTAGACCCACTTCAGTTTACATACCGCCCCAACAGGTCCACAGACAACGCAATCGCCATCACACTAAACACTGTCATATCCCATATGGACAAAAGGAATACCTACGTAAGAATGCTGTTCATTGACATCTTAGCATTCAACACCATTGTTCCCTCCAAGCTCATCATCAAGCTGGATGCACTAGGTCCCAACCCCACCCTGTTCAATTGGGTCCTGGACTTTCTGACGGGTAGGAAACAACATCTCCACTTCGCTGACCCTCAACACTGGGGCCCCACAAGGGTGTATGCTCAGCCCCCTCCTGTACTCCCTGTTCACCCACGACTGTGTGTTCATGCATGCCTCCAACTCAATCATCAAGTTTGCAGATGACAGTAGTGGGCTTGATTACCAACAACGATGAAACAGGCTACAGGGAGGCGGTGAGAGCACTCGGAATGTGGTGTCAGGAAAATGACCTCACACTCAACGTAAAAAAAAACAAAGGAGATGGTCGTGGACTTCAGGAAACAGCAGAGGGAGCACCCCCTATCCACATCGAAGGGACAGCAGTGGAGAAGGTGGAACGTTTTTAGTTCCTCGGCGTACACATCACAGACAAACTGAAATTGTCCACCCACACAGACAGTGTGGTGAAGAAGGTGCAACAGCGCCTCTTCAACCTCAAAAGACTGAAGAAATGTTGCTTGTCACCCAAAACCCTGACAAACTTTTACAGATGCACAATTGAGAGCATCCTGTCAGGCTGTATCACAGCTTGGTACGGCAACTGCACCACCCTCAACCGCAAGGCTCTCCAGACCATGGTGTGGTCTGCACAACGCATCACTGGGGGCAAACTTCCTGCCCTCCCTGACACCTACAGTACCCGATGTCACAGGAAGGCCAAAAAGATCATCAAGGACATCAACCGCTTGAGCCACTGCCTGTTTACACCACTACCATCCAGAAGTTGAGGTCAGTACAGGTTCATCAAAGCTGGGACCGAGACACTGAAAAACATCTTCTATCTCAAGGCCATCAGACTGCTAAACAGCAATCACTAACTCAGAGAGGCTGCTGCCTAATCAAATCAAATCACATTTATTTATATAGCCCTTTGTACATCAGCTGATATCTCAAAGTGCTGTACAGAAACCCAGCCTAAAACCCCAAACAGCAAGCAATGCAGGTGTACATTGAGACCCAAACACTGGCCACTTTAATAAATGGATCACGAGTCACTTTATACAATGCCACTTTAATAATGTTTCCATATCTTAGATGAATCATATCATATGTATATACTGTGTTGTATATAATCTATTGTACCTTGCCTATGCCGCAAGGCCATTGCTCATAACGTGTATGTGACAAATAAGATTTGATTTGATTTGGATTTGATTTCTTCCTCAAAGAAATCTTGAGCCATGATACCTGAAAAAGGTGGCAACAGTGAATTATTGTGGAACAGTGAGGTGTAGGGTATAATATTTTATGTACCTTTTGCTTTGTAAATAGCCAAACTCAGCATCAAAAATCAAATATGGGCCTGGTCCCTGGCGAGAAATTGCCCCCACACGTGGAGTTTGAGCGAATCTATATATATACGATATGTAACGTCTTACCGATTCTTTCCATAAGTCCACTCCAGTTTCTTCAACTGTCTTCTGACTGTGATTAGAGCGATGTTGATGTGCCGTGATGCCAGCAGATTACAGATGGCCTTTGCTGATCGCTCATCATCCTCATTCATCAGTGAGTCGATGGCTTGAATAGTCTCGCTGGAAATGGAATACAATGTAAAAATGTGCAGCGTACAGTAAAGACCAGCAGTCGATTTATTAAAGTGAACCTCCGGCTGTTCATCATTAATACTGTGTCTCAGAAGTGTCTGTCCATGACTGATGCAACCCGAAATAGCATTAAAGACAGAGTTAATGAGTACTTGAGGTCACCGAGAACGTCTGGACATGGTCTGCTCTCCCTTATGTAAGGAATTAGGTACTTTACCATGTTTACTACAGTGTTTACTGTAGGCTATGCTTACTTATCAGACAGTAGCCCAATAAACAAATGCAGGTGGCTCATATCTTCAAAATGCTTTAAATGCTTCATTAACCAAATGTTTAAAGTGTGTGTTGGCGACCTCGTGCAAAATGTCAGATAAAGCATATACTGTACAGTGCTATATTTCTTCATCAGCGTTTTTATGCTTTCATTCATAAAATAATGATACAAATACTCTTTCAAAATGCAGATGTTTATTTCCGAATGGATCCATAACGAATTGCTATGGGAATAAATATCACTGAATGACATAAATATTGGAACAAAGTAGGCTAAAGAAGATTAACAAATTGTTGCTTACTGGAAAATACTCTTTCAAACACTGACGGTCACGTTGTACAGCGCCATTATGGCTATTAGCAGGGCTATTAGCAGGACAATATACTTGCCTAGAAGGAGGATAGGGGGAGAATTCTATCGTCAAATGTATTTCTTAGTTAGTTTGGCTTAATCACAACCGGCTGTGATTGTTTGCAATTTCCGTTTAATCCACCAGAAAATACAATCAAAATAGCACAACAAATATTGTGGTTAAACTCAAATATCCTAATTGATAAAAACAATTATCAGTTGGAACCTTTAACATGTGTAAGGGGGGAAAGTATTATTCTGATTATTATATATCACACCCGACCGTGATTGGGAGTCCCACAGGGACAACAGTGAAGAGACTCTGGGATCCTGGCCTTCTAGGCAGAGTTCCTCTGTCCAGTGTCTAGCAAAGAGGCACTGCGTTTGAAGGAAGGTCTTGAAATACATCCACAGCTACATCGCCAATTGACTCAAATGATTTCAATTAGCCTATCAGAAGCTTCCAAAGGCATGACATCATTTTCTGGAATATTCCAAGCTGTTTAAAGACACAGTCAACTTAGTGTATGTACACTTCTGACCCACTGGAATTGTGATACAGTGAATTATAAGTGAAATAATCTGTCTGTAAACAATCGGTGGAAAAATTACTTGTGTCATGCACAAAGTAGATGTCCTAACCGACTTGCCAAAACTATAGTTTGTTAAGAAGAAATGTGTGGAGAGGTTGAAATACGAGTTCTAATGACTCCTATCTAAGTGTGTGTAAACTTTCGACTTAAACTGTATGTGTGTCAGGGTATGCCTCTATTCTGAAATTAGGATTTTACTCCTATTCACCTCAACTCATGAGTTGAAATTCAAATCAAATTGGCCACCTCGCAGGGTGGAGAATTTTTATTGGAGTTTGAGTGAAAGGGTTGAATTCATTGCAATTAAAATACATTTCCCTCAGTCATAGAGCATGTTTCATATAATCTGTTGGATCTGTTTGATTGACTGATAGGTCACACTTCCAGATACAAAGAGGATGAAGAGGTAAACTGTTGAGATGCTACTGAAAGGCAGAAGACAAGCCTTTGAAATGCTGTTGATAGTCTACAGATAGTTTGTTGTACATTTGTATATGGACTACATACACATTCTTGTTGAAAGTCAACAGACATACTGTTGACATGTTACTGATATTTTGTAGATAGTCTGTAGAGCATATACAGATGGACTATCCAAATAAAGTATTACCTCACCTTTCTCTGGAAACAATGTCCATAAACCCTTTTAACCTTAATGCTTGGAACAGCCAATGATATTTCAGCCAGCCATTTCATTTGTTTGGCTTCCTTTTGAAGGCCTCAGGGTCAACTTGAGGGTTAAACTAAAGCTTTCAGAGAAATTTAGCATTTTCCCCATATTGAACTAAATGTAAGTGATTAATGAAATATAATAACTTTGAATATTCACATAAAGGTTTTGATTTCCTTGATCATTAATTTTAGTTTGTCCTGAAAATCAATTGTATCAACAAAATGTTATAAGAATGTATATAACACAATAGAGAACAAAATAGAATACACCTAATTTACATGTTAGTCATTTAGCAGACACTCTTATCCAGAACCTCTTACAGGAACAATTACGGTAAGTGCCTTATAGAATAGAACATACATTTGAATATCATAACATTTCACTAAATCAAATTTATTTATTTTAACTCTAATTTAATTGCAATTCTGTACCCTGTTTACTGCATCAATTGAAATTCAGTTGAAATTGAAGATGTGTGTGTGTGTGTGTGTGCATAGTACAGGTGCTGAGTGCTCTCCCTGACCCAGTGTTCATCATTGAGACCAGCCTTGAGTCTCACTCCCGAGTGGTGCAGTGCTCTAAGGCACTGCATCTCAGTGTGACAGTCATCACTACAGACCCTGGTTTGATTCCAGGCTGTATCACAACAGGCCGTTATTGGGAGTCCCATAGGGCGGCGCACAAATGGCCAAGCATTGTCTGGGTTAGTGTTTGGCTGGGGTAGGCTGTCATTGTAAATAAGAATTTGTTCTTAACTGACTTCCCAGGGTAAATAAAATGAGGTTACCATGGAAACACTGACTCCTGATCCTACTGTGTTAGGCAAAGTGCTGCTGTGTGCATGCTTGTGTGTCAGCAAAGTGCTTATCACATCATCTCCTTTCATGTCACTTTACTCACATACCTTTACTCTGTCCTCACATTTGTTTTGGCTATCCTGACATGTGGTAAACCCGCTCTGCACTGGAGGTTTGATTGATTTCAAACCTTACACTCTTATCTTCTCCACTCTGGTTCTATTCTTCCAGCTCATCAATCTAAAATCTTCTGTTTGTGACATCCCACAAGCTCCTCCTGTGTTCTAGTAGTTGTAGTCAACATGTGTTCTATAGTATTTGTAGTCAACATGTGTTCTATTGTATTTGTAGTCAGTATGTGTACTATAGTTTTTGTAGTCAACATGTGTTCTATAGTAGTTGTAGTCAACATGTGTTCTATAGTATTTGTAGTCAACATGTGTTCTATAGTTGTTTGTAGTCAACATGTGTTCTAGTAGTTGTAGTCAACATGTGTTCTATAGTAGTTGTAGTCAACATGTGTTTTATAGTAGTTGTAGTCAACATGTGTTTTATAGTAGTTGTAGTCAACATGTGTTCTATAGTAGTTGTAGTCAACATGTGTTCTGTAGTAGTTTGTAGTCAACATGTGTTCTATAGTAGTTGTAGTCAACATGTGTTCTATAGTTGTTTGTAGTCAACATGTGTTCTAGTAGTTGTAGTCAACATGTGTTTTATAGTAGTTGTAGTCAACATGTGTTCTATAGTAGTTGTAGTCAACATGTGTTCTATATTATTTGCAGTCAACATGTGTTCTATAGTAGTTTGTAGTCAACATGTGTTCTATAGTAGTTGTAGTCAACATGTGTTCTATAGTAGTTTGTAGTCAACATGTGTTCTATAGTATTTGTAGTCAACATGTGTTCTATAGTATTTGTAGTCAACATGTGTTCTATAGTAGTTGTAGTCAACATGTGTTCTATAGTAGTTGTAGTCAACATGTGTTCTATAGTAGTTGTAGTCAACATGTGTTCTATAGTAGTTGTAGTCAACATGTGTTCTATAGTAGTTGTAGTCAACATGTGCTTTAGTAGTTGTAGTCAACATGTGTTCTATAGTAGTTGTAGTCCACATGTGTTCTATAGTAGTTGTAGTCAACATGTGTTCTGTAGTAGTTTGTAGTCAACATGTGTTCTATAGTAGTTGTAGTTAACATGTGTTCTATAGTTGTTTGTAGTCAACATGTGTTCTAGTAGTTGTAGTCAACATGTGTTTTATAGTAGTTGTAGTCAACATGTGTTCTATAGTAGTTGTAGTCAACATGTGTTCTATATTATTTGCAGTCAACATGTGTTCTATAGTAGTTTGTAGTCAACATGTGTTCTATAGTAGTTGTAGTCAACATGTGTTCTA
Organism: Oncorhynchus kisutch; assembly: GCF_002021735.2. Lineage (NCBI taxonomy): Eukaryota > Metazoa > Chordata > Actinopteri > Salmoniformes > Salmonidae > Oncorhynchus > Oncorhynchus kisutch. Next base: position 15,984,508 of record NC_034188.2, on the reverse strand, counting down.
TAGTAGTTTGTAGTCAACATGTGTTCTATAGTATTTGTAGTCAACATGTGTTCTATAGTATTTGTAGTCAACATGTGTTCTATAGTAGTTGTAGTCAACATGTGTTCTATAGTAGTTTGTAGTCAACATGTGTTCTATAGTAGTTGTAGTCAACATGTGTTCTATAGTAGTTGTAGTCAACATGTGTTCTATAGTAGTTGTAGTCAACATGTGTTCTATAGTAGTTGTAGTCAACATGTGTTCTATAGTAGTTGTAGTCAACATGTGCTTTAGTAGTTGTAGTCAACATGTGTTCTATAGTAGTTGTAGTCAACATGTGTTCTATAGTAGTTGTAGTCAACATGTGTTCTATAGTAGTTGTAGTCAACATGTGTTCTATAGTAGTTGTAGTCAACATGTGTTCTATAGTAGTTGTAGTCAACATGTGCTTTAGTAGTTGTAGTCAACATGTGCTTTAGTAGTTGTAGTCAACATGTGTTCTATATCTGAGACTGGATGAATGGGTTGTTGCTTACTGCACTGTGAGCGCAAGAACATCAAGAATAGGAATGACCTCACACTTCAACACAATACTTTACAGGCAAACAGACAGACAGACAGGCAGACAGGCAGACAGGCAGACAGACAGACAGACAGACAGGCAGACAGGCAGACAGACAGACAGACAGACAGACAGACAGGCAGACAGACAGGCAGACAGGCAGACAGACAGACAGACAGGCAGACAGGCAGACAGACAGACAGACAGGCAGACAGGCAGACAGACAGACAGACAGACAGACAGACAGGCAGACAGACAGACAGACAGACAGGCAGACAGACAGACAGACAGACAGACAGGCAGACAGACAGACAGACAGACAGACAGACAGACAGACAGACAGACAGACAGACAGACAGACAGACAGGCAGACAGACAGACAGACAGACAGACAGACAGACAGACAGACAGACAGGCAGACAGGCAGACAGGCAGACAGACAGACAGACAGACAGGCAGACAGGCAGACAGGCAGACAGACAGGCAGACAGACAGACAGACAGACAGGCAGACAGGCAGACAGACAGACAGACAGACAGACAGACAGGCAGACAGACAGGCAGACAGGCAGACAGACAGACAGACAGACAGACAGACAGACAGACAGACAGACAGCAAGTCGTTAACATAGCCATACTGATGTTATAAAAAGCCCTGAGACCATCTGGTGAACACCTATTAATCGTCAGGTAGCTGGAGGAGATATTCGTTAGCCAGACGTTCGTTAACGGGCCTTTACAAATTAAACATGAGCATGAATTCTTCACAGCTGCGATATAAAAGAACAGGATAATTTTAGAAAGGATTGTTCAACCTGCAAATGTAGCTTCCTTCAAATAAAACCTATCTGTCTTTGCCTGTTAAATCTATAATCTCTTTAGGAAGTTGAGAGGGAGGATTTCAGAAGGGTATTCGCTGATGTGATGAAAGCTACGAAATGTTGCAGGTTTATGTTTATTTTAATTTAATGGAAAGGAACCTGAGAACTTAATTTGTTTTCCTGACAAAATAAAAGTGACACAAAAGCACGAACTGCCATGTTAATTCAAAACTACCATGTAAAACAAAACTACCATGTAATACAAAACTACCATGTAAAACAAAACTACCATGTAATACAAAACTACCATGTAATACAAAACTACCATGTAAACCAAAACTACCATGTAATACAAAACTACCATGTAAAACAAAACGACCATGTAAATACGAAACTACCATGTAAAACAAAACTACCATGTAAAACAAAACTACCATGTAATACAAGACTACCATTTAAAACAAAACGGCCATGTTAATTCAAAACTACCATGTAAAACAAAACTACCATGTAAAACAAAACTACCATGTAATACAAGACTACCATTTAAAACAAAACGGCCATGTTAATTCAAAACTACCATGTAAAACAAAACTACCACGTAAATACGAAACTACCATGTAAAACAAAACGACCATGTAAATACGAAACTACCATGTAAAACAAAACGACCATGTAAATACGAAACTACCATGTAAAACAAAACTCCCAATGTAAAAAAAAAACTACCATGTATAACAAAAGTACCATGTAAAACAAAAGTACCATGTAAAACAAAACGACCATGTAAATACAGTGCCTTTGGAAAGTATTGCCTTGACTTTTTCCACATTTTGTTACGTTACAGCCTTGTTATAAAATGTATTAAAAATAACAAATTTATTAGCAATCTACACACAATACCGTATAATGACAAAGTGAAAACTTTTTTCAACTATTTATTTGTACCTTTATAACAAAACAAAAACAGAAATACATTATTTACATAAGTATTCAGATTGGGGACTAGAAATTGAGCTCAGGTGCATCCTGCTTCCATTGATCATCCTTGAGATGTTTCTACAACTTGATTTGAGTCCAGCTGTGGTAAATTAAATTGAACATTGTGACCTCCCACAAGCTCCTCCTGTGTTCTAGTATTTGTAGTCAACATGTGTTCTATAGTTGTTTGTAGTCAACATGTGTTCTATAGTAGTTGTAGTCAACATGTGTTCTACAGTAGTTGTAGTCAACATGAGTTCTATAGTTGTTTGTAGTCAACATGTGTTCTATAGTAGTTGTAGTCAACATGTGTTATACAGTAGTTGTAGTCAACATGAGTTCTATAGTTGTTTGTAGTCAACATGTGTTCTATAGTAGTTGTAGTCAACATGTGTTCTATAGTAGTTGTAGTCAACATGTGTTCTATAGTATTTGTAGTCAACATGTGTTCTACAGTAGTTGTAGTCAACATGTGTTCTATAGTAGTTGTAGTCAACATGTGTTCTATAGTATTTGTAGTCAACATGTGTTCTATAGTAGTTTGTAGTCAACATGTGTTCTAGTAGTTGTAGTCAACATGTGTTCTACAGTAGTTGTAGTCAACATGAGTTCTATAGTTGTTTGTAGTCAACATGTGTTCTATAGTAGTTGTAGTCAACATGTGTTCTATAGTAGTTGTAGTCAACATGTGTTCTATAGTAGTTGTAGTCAACATGTGTTCTATAGTAGTTGTAGTCAACATGTGTTCTATAGTAGTTGTAGTCAACATGTGTTCTATAGTAGTTTGTAGTCAACATGTGTTCTACAGTAGTTGTAGTCAACATGTGTTCTATAGTAGTTGTAGTCAACATGTGTTCTATAGTATTTGTAGTCAACATGTGTTCTATAGTAGTTGTAGTCAACATGTGTTCTATAGTAGTTTGTAGTCAACATGTGTTCTATAGTTAAACATGATTTGGAAAGGCACATACCTCTCTATAGAAGGTCCCACAGTTGACAGTGCATGTCAGAGCAAAAACCAAGCCATGAGGTCGAAGGAATTGTCAGTAGAGCTCTGAGACAGGATTGTGTCGAGACAGATCTAGGGAAGGGTACCAAAGAATTTCTGCGGCATTGAAGATCCCCAAGAACACAGTGGCCTCCATCATTCTTAAATGGAAGAAGTTTGGAACCAACAAGACTCTTCCTAGAGCGGGCCGCCCGGCCAAACTGAGCAATAGGGGGAGAAGGGCCTTGGTCAGGGAGGTGACCAAGAACCCGATGGTCACTCTGGCAGATTTCTAGATTTCCTCTGTGGAGATGGGAGAACCTTCCAGAAGGACAACCATCTCTGCAGCACTCCAATAATCAGGCCTTTATGGTAGAGTGACCAGACAGAAGCCACATGACAGCCAGCTTGGGGTTTGCCAAAAGTCACCTAACGACTCTCAGAACATGAGAAACACGATTCTCTGGTCTGATGAAACCAAGATTGAACCCTTTGGCCTGAATGCCAAGTGTCACGTCTGGAGGAAACCTGACACCATCCCTACGGTGAAGCATGCTGGTGGCAGCATCATTATGTGGGGATGTTTTCAGAGGCAGGGCTAGCAGACTAATCAGGATCGAGGCAAAGATGAACTGAGCAAAGTACAGAGAGATCCTTGATGAAAGGATTTTGACTGCTCCAGAGCGCTGAGGACCTCAGACTGGGGCGAAGGTTCACCTTCCAACAGGACAATGACCCTAAGCACACAGCCAAGACAATGCAGGAGTGGCTTCGAGAAGTCTCTCAATGTCCTTGAGTGGCCCAGCCAGATCCCGGACTTTATAACCTGATTGAACATCTCTGACAATAGCTGTGCAGCA
>NC_034188.2:15962818-15972818 GCF_002021735.2 Oncorhynchus kisutch | reverse complement strand
AGGTATGCAGCCATTTACTTTGACGTTTGGAGAAACCTGGACAAATGTCTAGTTTTGCAATGTGACTGTGAGAGGTTGTTGCAGGTTGGAAATTAAAACCATTCTTTAGATAGCTTCTAAACTCAATTATTTGCTGTCAATTATTTTCTGTCAAATTTCCTAGACTGTTGTTCCCTTTCTGTGGCTGAAATATCTTCTCTCACTGGGTGTGTGATGAAAGATTTTTACTCAGGGTGTTTATATCTCTAGGGAGTTTGTGTGTGTGTGTCTGTGTGTGTGTGTGTGTGTGTGTGTGTGTGTGTGTGTGTGTGTGTGTGTGTGTGTGTGAGAGAGAGGCTGCGTGAGTGTTGGTGTGTTTTGGTTTGTTTGAAGGGGGTACGTTGGGAGACGAAAGAGAGTGTGGCGGGTATGACCTGAGCCTGACACTGTGACTATGTGTGTGTATTTATATGTGTGTATTTATGTGTGCATGAATTTTTCTCTGTCTGAGCATTTGTGTGCATGTGTGTCCTCATGTGTCCATGTGTACATGTGTGTGTGTTTGTATTCACAACCACAAACAAATACAAATACACCCAAACACACTACACTTGAAGCTTTATTTTCGTAGCACATTTCAGACATGGATACAACCCAATGCGCTTCACAGGAAAAAACATTATTCAATTAAAAACGACAATAAGAAAACAGTGAAATATTGACTATACAACCAAAATCAGGATAGAAAACTAAAGAATAACAATTCAACTGAAAGACTGAAAAGCACCCTAAGGAAAAGCAAAGCAAAAATTGTGTTTTAGGATTCCTTTTAAATATGTCCACAGTTTCAGCCCACCTCTGGTTCCCTGGCAGGTTACTCCAGAGGCTGGGGACATAGTAACTAAAGGATGTCTCTCCATGACTCATGGTCCCAGTCTCTCCATGACTCTTGGTCCCAGTCTCTCCATGACTCTTGGTCCCAATCTCTCCATGACTCTTGGTCCCAGTCTCTCCATGACTCTTGGTCCCAGTCTCTCCATGACTCTTGGTCCCAGTCTCTCCATGACTCTTGGTCCCAGTCTCTCCATGACTCTTGGTCCCAGTCTCTCCATGACTCTTGGTCCCAGTCTCTCCATGACTCTTGGTCCCAGTCTCTCCATGACTCTTGGTCCCAGTCTCTCCATGACTCTTGGTCCCAGTCTCTCCATGACTCTTGGTCGCAGTCTCTCCATGACTCTTGGTCCCAGTCTCTCCATGACTCTTGGTCCCAGTGTGTGTATTGAATAGCTTCAGGTAAACGTATCTAGGGGTGGCAGGTAGCCTAGTGGTTCGAGCATTGGACTAGTAACTGAAAGGATGCGAAGATCAGATCCCTGAGCTGACAAGGTAAAAATCTCTCGTTCTGCCCCTGAACAAGGTAGTTAACCCACTGTTCCTAGGCCGTCATTGAAAATAAGAATTTGTTCTTAACTGACTTAAGTGTGTGAATTTGACTCCCAGTGTGTGTATTTATTTCCCAGTCTCTCCATGACTTTTGGTCCCAGTCTCTCCATTGGTCCTGGGCTTTGGGATAGTTAATAAAGGACAGAGCCAGAGGACCTGAGAGACATACTGGGTACATATCTTAAAATGTACGCTGAAACTCAAAGGCAGCCAGTGCAGAGACCTTAAAACCGGTGTAATGTGTGCTCTCCATCTGGTCTTGGTCAGTGCCCGTGTTGCAGCATTCTGCATATTTTGCAGTTGACCAATGGCTTTCTTGGGTAGACCAGACAGGAGAGCAATACAGTAGTCCAGCCTGCTTGTAATAAAAGCATGGATGAGTCTCTCTGTATCAGCCTGAGAGAGAAACGGCAGCACCTTGGCAATGTTCCACAGGTGGTAAAAAGCTATTTTTGTCACATTCCCAAGGTCTGATTCGAAATTAAGTTCAGAATCTGGTGTTTTAGCTTTATCACCAGTGAATTAAAATGTGCTGCCAGTATCTTTCTCTGTGCTTTGGCTCCAATAACAAGTACCCCCGGTCTTGATTTAGCTGGAGGAAGTTGTGAGCCATCCAAGTATTTAAATCACCAATGCAAATAAATTATCTGTGAAGCTAAAATCCTCTGGTGATCAAATCAAACCAAATCAAATAAAAGTGCATTTGTCACATGCACCGAATACAACAAGAGTAGACTTTACCGTGAAATGCTTACTTACAAGCCCTTAACCAACAGTGCAGTTCAAGAAGAGTTCAGAAAATATTTACTGAATAAACTAAATAAAAAATTATAAAAAGTAACACAATAACATAACAATAACAACCGAGTGAGTGTGCGGGGGTACAGGTTAGAAGTCATTTGTACATGTAGGTAGGGGTGAAGTGACTATGCATAGATAATAAACAGCGAGTAGCAGCAGTGTACAAACAAATGGATGGGGGGGGGTCAATGTAATAGTCCAGTGGCCATTTAATCAATTGTTCAGTATACTTATTGCTTGGGGGTAGAATCTGTTAAGAGCCTTTTGGTCCTAGACTTGACGCTCCGGTACCGCTTGCCATGCGGTAGCAGAGAAAACAGTCTATGACTTGGGTGACCGGAGTCTCTGACAATTTTATGGGCTTTCCTGTGACACCGCCTATTATATAGGTCCTGGATTGCAGGACGCTTGGCCCCAGTGATGTGCTGGGCCATATGCACTACCCTCTGTTGCACCTTACGATCAGATGCCATGCAGTTGCCATACCAGGAGATGGTGCAACCGGTCAGGATGCTCTCGAAGGTGCAGCCACCATTGTCTTGCTCACATTGAGGGAGAGGTTGTTGTTCTGGCACCCGACTGCCAGTTCTCTGACCTCCTCCCTATAGGCTATCTCATCGTTGTCAGTGATCAGGCCTACCACTGTTGTGTCGTCAGCAAACTCAATGATGGTGTTTCAGTCGTGGTTGTCCACGCAGTCGTGGGTGAACAGGGAGTACAGGATGGGACTAAGTACAGACAGTGTTGAGGATCAGCGTTGGCAGATGTGTTGTTGCCTAACCTTACCACCTGCGGGCGGCCTGTCAGGAAGTCCAGGATACAGTTGCAGAGGGAGGTGTTTAGTCCCAGGGTCCTTAGCTTAGTGATGAGCTTCGTGGATGCTATGGTGTTGAACGCTGAGTTGTAGTCAATGAACAGCATTCTCACATAGGTGTTCCTTTTGTCCAGGTGGGAAAGGGCAGTGTGGAGTGTGATTGCATCATCTGTGGATCTGTTGGGGCGGTATGCAAATTGGAGTGGGTCTAGGATATCTAGGAGGATGCTGTTGATGTGAGCCATGACCAGCCTTTCAAAGCACTTCATGGCTACTGATGTGAGTGCTACGGGGCGGTAGTCATTTAGGCAGGTTACCTTCACTTCCTTGGGTACAGGGATTATGGTGATCTGCTTGAAACATGTAGGTATTACAGTTACAGTTTGAACATGTCAGCGAAGACACTTGCCAGTTGGTCAGCGCATGCTTTGTGTACACGTTCTGGTAATCCATCTGGCCCCGCGGCTTTGTGAATGTTGACCTGTAAAAAGGTCTTGCTCACATCAGCTACCAAGAGCGTTATCACTGTGTCACCCAGAACAGCTGGTGCTCTCATGCATGCTTCGGTATTGCTTGCCCCGAAGCGAGCATTAAAGGCATTTAGATCGTCTGGTAGGCTCACATCACTGGGAAGCTTGTGTCTTGGTTTCCCTTTGTAGTCCGTAATAGTTTTCAAGCCCTGCCACATCCGACGAGCGTCATAGCCGGTGTAGTAGGATTCAAACTTAATCCTGTATTGACACTTTCCTTGTTTGATGGTTAGTCTGAGGGCGTTGCATGATTTATTATTGGCGTCTGGATTAGTGTCCCACTCCTTGAAAGTGGTAGATCTAGCCTTTAGCTTGATGTGGATTTTGCCTGTAATCCTTGGCTTCTAGTTGGGATATGTACGTACGGTCAGTGTGGGAATGATGTCGTCGATGCACTTATTGATGAAGCTGATGACTGGTATACTCCTTAATGCCATGAGATGAATCCCGGGACATATTCCAGTCTGTGTCAGCAAAATAGTCCTGTAGCGTTGCTGCTGGTCATCTGACCAGTTCCGTATTGAGCGAGTCACTGGTACTTCCTGCTTTAGTCTTAGCTTGTAAGCAGGAATCAGGAGGATGTAATTATGGTCGGATTTGCCAAATGGAGGGCGGGGGAGAGTTTGTATGCATCTCTGTGTGTGGAATAAAGGTGGTCTAGAGTTTTTAAAATTGGGTAAAACTGATTTAAGTTTGCCTGCATTAAAGTCCCCGGACACTAGGAGCACTGCTTCTGTGTGAGCATTTTCTTGTTTGCTTATGGCCTTATAGAGTTGTTTGAGTGCACTCTTAGTGTCATCATTTGTCTGTGGTGGTAAATGGATGGCTATGAATAATATAGATGAGAACTCTCTTAGTAGATAGTGTGGTCTACAGGTTATCATAAGGTACTCTACCTCAGGCGAGCAATACCTTGAGGCTTCTTTAATAATAGACATTGCGCACCAGCTGTTATTGACAAAAAGACACACACCCCCCAACCCTCATCTTACCAGACGTAGCTTCCCTCCAGCTCTATATTGACTCGGTGAAACATAGGATATTATAGTTCTTAATGTCCCTTTGGTAGGATATTCGTAATCTCAAAAGGCAGCCTGATCTGTGTCCTCTTTTCCTCCGTCTTTTCTTCATGCAAATGACGGGGATCTGGGAGCAGTATGTAGCCAGCAGAATATCACTGCTGCACCCTAACCCTAACCCCATATCACCTGGATGGGAGACCAGATGCTGCTGGAAGTGGTGATGGAGGGCAAGTAGGAGGCACTCTTTCCTCTGGTCTAAAAAATATCCCAATGCCCCAGGGCAGTGATTGGGGACACTACCCTGTGTAGGGTGCCGTCTTTTTGATGGGATGTTAAACGGGTGTCCTGACTCTCTGAGGTCATTAGAGATTCCATGGCACTTACCGTAAGAGTAGGGGTGTTAACCCCGGTGTCCTGGCTAAATTCCCAATCTGGCCCTCAAACCATCACAGTCACCTAATAATCCGAAGTTTACAATTGGCTCATTCATCCCCCTCCTTTCCCCTGTAACTATTCCCCAGGTTGTTGCTGTAAATGAGAATGTGTTCTCAGTCAACTTACCTGGTAAAATAATGAATGAATAAATAAAATCTGGGAGCAGTATGTCTGACTCGTTAAAAGAAAAATCTTCTTCCAGTCTGTGTTGACAAATCCCAGTTCTGATGTCCAGAAGTTATTTTCAGTCATAAGAGATGGTAGCACCAACATTATGTACAAAATAAGTTTTAAAAAAATAATACGCAAAAAAACAAACAAAATACCACAATTGATTACGGGCCTGTAAAACGTCAGGCATCCTCTTCGGCTCCATTAAAGGTGTGTATCGTCTGCATAGCAATGGAAATCTATGCTATTTTTTGATAATGCTGTGAAGGGATAACATATATAAACTGAACAGTAACGGATCCAAAATAGAACCTTGTGGAACGCTGTATGTGATATCTATTTTCTCAGAGTTACGTTCACCAAGGGTGACAAAAAACTCTTGACCGGTTAAATAGGTCATACAACCAATTTATGGGCCTCCCAAGTGGCACAGTGGTCTAAGGCACTGCATCGCAGTGCTTGAGGCATCAATTCAGACTTGGGTTCGAACCAAGGCTGTGTCACAGCCGGCCGTGGCTCAGCGTCATCCAGGTTAAGGGAGGGTTTGGCTGGCTGGGATTTCCCTGTCTCATTGCTCTCTAGCAAATCCTTGTGGCGGGCCGAGCGACTGCAAGCTGAACTCGGTCACCAGCTGGACAGTATTTCCTCCGACACATTGGTGCAGCTGGCTTCCGGGTTAAGAGAGCAGTCAAGGACTAGTGAGGCTTGGCAGGGTTGTGTTTCAGAGGACGCATAGCTCTCGACCTTTGCCTCTCCTGAGTCCATAGGGAGTTGCAGGGATGGGACAAGACTGTAACTACCAATTGGACATCATGAAATTGGGGGGTAAAGTACACACAAAATATGTATTTAATTAAGAACTGGACTGGCCAATATACAATCTCCAGTCTGTCTACTTCACAGGCCTCTGCTGTTTGTGAGTGTTGTGATGTGTGATTTCTCCAGCAGTGTTTGTCCTCTCCTCCCTGTGTGTAACCTTCATTTATTAACTAGGCAAGTCAGTTAAGAACAAATCCTTATTTACAATGACGGCCTACCCCAGCCAAACACCGCGATGCTGGGCCAATTGTGTGCTGCCCTATGGGACTCCCAATCACAACTGGATGTGACGCAGCCTGGATTCAAAACAGGAACTGCAGTGATGCCTCTTGCACTGAGATGCAGTGCCTTAGACCACTGCACCACTCAGGAGCCCTGTATCTGACATGCTGAAATCACTTGCTCCCAGTGCACTCACACACACACACACTTCTGTTCCCGATGCGTCATACACATTTGTTAAGGGGGATACGGGATCTGTCAGAGTACCATGCAGGCAGCACTTTACAGCTCAGGGTAATGGCTGTTTCTGCAACAAGATCTCCCGAAAATGTTTAACTGACTTCAGAATCCGACGTTTGTCCACTAAGAAGATAAACAGATTTTGACGGTTAAGTTTAGGCAGTAATTCAGAGTGCTTAAGAGTAAAGGTTTGGGGGGAAAAAAATCTAAAAAGTGTCTAGCATTGGGATGGAACCCACGAGCCTCAGACCAGAAGCTTGCGGTTACCCCCATCCCTGCCCTAGAAAACCAAGAGCCTACTTGATGGTAAAAGCACTCACCTTTTACCCACCCTAGTGGCCGGTTTTGAAGTCGACTCCCAATGTCCTGAGGACCTGGACGGTCGTCACTTAGGAAGAGTGTTGGTGTGCATGTGGAACAATGTTTACACCACTTATTCCACAGGAAACACCAAGAGACATTGAAACCATAAAAACTGTTCTGAATGTTTTCCTTGCTACTGTGGAAACACACAGAGTAACACACACAGACGCAAACACACGAGTGCACACACACATTCACCCCCCCCCCAACACACAGACACAAACACACGAGTGCACACACACATTCATCCCCCCCCCCCCCAACACACAGACGCAAACACACGAGTGCACACACACATTCACCCCCCCCCAACACACAGACACAAACACACGAGTGCACACACACATTCATCCCCCCCCCCCCCCAACACACAGACACAAACACACGAGTGCACACACACATTCACCCCCCCCCCCCAACACACAGACACAAGGGATGACATAGCGTCCACTATTCCCCAATGCGGGTTCTGTTATAAATCAACTCAGCTGCAGCTTTCAACAAACAGTGATCAATAAAGTGACTTTTAATTACATCACATGTTTGTGTTGATAATGTTCATATATATACAGTACCAGTCAAAAGATTGGACACTGCTACTCATTCAAGGGCTTTTCTTTATTTGGATTATTTTCTACATTGTAGAATAATAGTAAAGACATGAAATAACACATATGGAGTCATTTAGTAACCCCAAAAATGTGATACAAATCAAAGTTGATTTTATATTTGAGATTCTTCAAAGTAGCCACCCTTTGCCTTGATGACAGCTTTGCACACTCTTGGCATTCAGCCAGCTTCATGAGGTAGTCACCTGGAATGCTTTTACAACAGTCTTGAAGGAGTTCCTACATATGCTGAGCACTTGTTAGCTGCTGTTCCTTCACTCTTCGGTCCGACTCAACCCTGAGGTCTGGTGATTGTGGAGACCAGGTCATCTGATGCAGCCCTCCATAACTCCTTCTTGGACAAATAGCTCTTACACAGCCTGGAGGTGTGTTGGGTCATTGTCCTGTTGAAAAACAAATAATAGTCCCACAAAGCGCAAACCTGATGGGATGTTGTATCGCTGCAGAATGCTGTGGTAGCCATGCTGGTTAACCGTGGCTTGAATTCTAAATAAATCACAGACAGTATCACCAGCAAAGCACCCCCACACCATAACACCTCCTTCTCCATGCTTCACGGTGGGAACCACACATGCGGAGATCATCCTTTCGTCTACTCTGCGTCTCACAAGACGCGGCAGCTGGAACCAAAAATCTCACATTTTGACTCATCAAACCAAAGGACAGATTTCCAACAGGTCTAATATCCATTGCTCATGTTTCTTGACCCAAACAAGTCTCTTATTATTATTGGTGTCCTTTAGTAGTGGTTTCTTTGCAGCAATTCAAACATGAAGGTCTTCTCTGAACAGTAGATGTTGATGTGTTTGTTATTTGAACTCTGTGAAACATTTATTTGGGCTCCAATCTGAGGTTCAGTTAGTTGCCTTTTTCTGAAGCTGGTAACTCTAATGAACTTATTTATCCTGTGCAATTGAGGAAACTCTGGGTCTTCCTTTCCTTTGATGGTTTTTGCGACTGCACTTGCAGAAAAAAGTTATTGAACTGTTCCTGATTGACTGACCTTGATGTCTTAAAGTAATGAGGGACGGTAGTATCTCTTTGCTTATTTGAGCTGTTCTTGCCATGGACTTTTACCGAATAGGGCTGTATACCACCCCTACCTTGACACAACACATCTGATTGGTTCAAACACAGGAAAGAAAGAAGGAAAGAAATTCCACAAATGAACTTTTAATAAGGCACACCTGTTAATTGAAATGCATTCCAGGTGACTACCTCATGAAGCTGGTTGAGAGAATGCCAAGAGTGTGCAAAGCTGTCATCAAGGCAAAGGCAGGATACTTTGAAGAATCTCAAATATAAAATATATTTGATTTGTTTACCATATGATTCCAAATGTATTATTTCATAGTTTTGATGTTTTCACTGCTCTACCATGTAGAAAATAATAAAAATAAAGAAAAACCCTGGAATGAGTAGGTGTGTCCACACTTTTGACTGGCACTGTATATATATATATGAGAGAGACCAAGAGCAAGAGAGGAAGTGAGAAAAAGAGAGAGAGAGAAAGATAAGGAGAGAGAGAGACAGAGAGAGCGGGAGATTGGGAGAGCCCCATAGCGAGAGAGGGAGAGACATACAGAGAGAGAGAGAGAGAGAGAGAGAGAGAGAGAGAGGGAGAGAGGAGAGAGAGAGAGAGAGACCAAGAGAGGAAACTGAGAGGGAAACAGAGGGAAACTGAGGGGGAAACTGAGAGGGAGACCAAGAAAGAAAGAAAGCTGAAAAGAAGTGAGGACAGAGGTAGGTAGATTAAAGAAAAGATCCCTTGGCTTGAATATAACTATATTTAGAAGTGAGTTGATTTTAGCTGAACCCTGAGGGAAAGCTGTTGGGGTTATTCCACCTGTTGGGGTCAAGGTTAAGGGTCAAGGTCAACAGCTGTATACCACAGAAGAGGTCAAGCCAAGCTGTTAAGATACAATCTCAGGATGACTGGCTTGAAAAGATGGACGGAGAGATTATTGAACCAGAGTATTAGAGAAAGCTGTAGTAATTTCACCTGCTCTTGCCAAGGTCAACAGTAGCACACAACCGAAGCAATGCCAATCTGAAGAGATCAGCTTCACCAAATAAACGACTGGCTAAGAAACATATCTCTCTAGCCTGTTGTCTTCCCTCCTAACTGGATCTGAAGGGGGATGAGAACAAGGCCAAAGCACAACACCCAGTGTGGTACAACACAACACATTGCAGACTTTCTTTCTCTATCTCCATGATACAGATCTCTTTGTGTCTCTCTGTGTGATGAGATAAAGACCATGCCTTGTAGAAGTGCTGTATCTCCTACTGATTCTGACACTGTTCCCCCTCCTCAAACAGCAGCAGCTAACAAACAACAGAGAACAGAGCTTTGATTCGATGTGGGAGAAGTGTGATCTGTACCACTGAGCAGGGCTTTGTGTATTTGTGTGTGTGTTGTTTATCATTGGGATGAGGCAGAGCAGAGCGTCTTAATACGTTAATAAACAGGGTCATACACGTGTGAGTGTGGGTTTAATCCTGCAGTTGGCATCCAGGAGCAGGAGAGGA
>NC_034188.2:15951024-15962718 GCF_002021735.2 Oncorhynchus kisutch | reverse complement strand
AAGAGAGGAGGAAAGGAGGAGGAGAAGAGAGGAGGAGGAAGAGAGGATGAGAGGAGGAGAGGAGGAGGAGAGGCGGAAGAGAGGAGGAAAGGAGGAGGAAGAGAGGGAGGAGAGGAGGTAGAGAGGAGGAAGAAGAGAAGAGGAGGAGAGGAGGAGAGGAGGGGGAGATGAGTAGAGGATGAGGAAGAGAAGAGGAGAGAAGGAGGAAGGAGAGGAGGTTGAGAGGAGGAAGAGAGGAGGAGAGGAGGAAGAGAGGAGGAGAGGAGAAGGAGGAGAGTAGGAGAGGAGGAGGAAGAGACAAGGAAAGGATGAGGAAGAGGACCTCCATATCCAACTTCTTCAGCTGTGGGATCATCTGAGATGAGCCACCCGGACAGCTGATGAAACCTTGGATTTGCACGACCAAAAATGTCTGCACAAACCTTTTAAGAAACAGTCTCAGGGAAGCTCATTGCGTGATCCTCATCCTCACCAGGGTCCTGACCTGACTGCAATTTGGCATCGTAATGGTCACCTTCGATGGCCACTGGCACGCTGGAGAAGTGTGCTCTTCACGATGGCAACAAGTATGGTGTCGTGTGGGCGAGCAGTTTGCTGATATCAACGTTGTGAACAGAGTGCCCCATATTGGCGGTGGGGTTATGGTAGGGTTGTGGTATGGGCAGGCATAAGCTATGGACAATGAACACAATTTTATTTATGGCAATTTGAATGCCAGAGATACCTTGACGAGATCCTGAGGCTCATTGTGTGCCATTCATCTGCCTCCATCACATCATGTTTTAGCATTATAAGGCACGGCCCCATGTCGCAAGGATATGTACACAAGTCCTGGAAGCTGAAAATGTCCCAGTTCTTCCATGTCTTTCATACTCACCAGACATGTCACCCAATGAGCATGTTTGGGATGCTATGGATTGACATGTACAACAGCGTGTTCCAGTTCCCAGCAATATCCAGCAACTTCATTGAAAATTGGGACAACGCATAGACATTGAAGAGGAGAGGGATAACATTCCACTGGCCACAATAAACAGCCTGATCAACTCTATGTGAAGGAGATGTGTCGCGCTGCACAAAGCAAATGGTGCTCACACCAGATACTGTCTGGTTTTCTGATCCACGCCCCTACCTTTTTTTTAAGGTATCTGTGACCAACAGATGCATATCTGTATTCCCAGTCATGTGACATCCATGAATTTATTTGAATTGACTGATTTTCTTTTATGAACTGTAGCTCAGATAAATATTTGAAATTGTTGCGTATTGCGTTTATATTTGTGCTCAGTGTATGTAAATTAGACTATATTTCTTTTGAATAGACTGGACTCCACTCTGATCTCGACTGGACTCCACTCTGACCTCGACTGGACTCTACTCTGATCTCGACTGGACTCTACTCTGACCTCGACTGGACTCTACTCTGACCTCGACTAGACTCTACTCTGGCTTCGACTGGACTCCACTCTGACCTCGACTGGACTCTACTCTGACCTCGACTGGACTCTACTCTGACCTTGACTGGACTCTACTCTGACCTCGACTAGACTCTACTCTGGCCTCGACTGGACTCCACTCTGACCTCGACTAGACTATACTCTCACCTCGACTGGACTCTACTCTGACCTCGACTGGACTCTACTCTGACCTCGACTGGACTCTACTCTGACCTCGACTGGACTCTACTCTGTCCTCGACTGGACTCTACTCTGGCCTTGACTGGACTCTACTCTGGCCTCGACTGGACTCTACTCTGGCCTCGACTGGACTCTACTCTGGCCTCGACTGGACTCTACTCTGACCTCGACTGGACTCTACTCTGACCTCGACTGGACTCTGCTCTGGCCTCGACTGGACTCTACTCTGACCTCGACTGGACTCTACTCTGACCTCGACTGGACTCTACTCTGGCCTCGACTGGACTCTACTCTACTAATATATCAACAAGATATCACAGTCTCACGTCATTTATTGACGTCCTTTGTTAAACCTCTATTTTTGACTAGTAAACTCCTAGCGTCCTGTATTTAAGCACACAGCTCCCGCTTGAGCTTCAGATGATTTAAAGCCAATGTCAATCTGAAAGCTGCAGTGGCCTTACAGCGATGCGTAAGTCAGAGAATTCATACGTGTTGAGCTTTGGGGAGCTATCATACACGTCCAATAAACTGTTCTGCATCGCACCACCCGGTAATCTCTATAGCCATCCAGCTAATTACTGGCTAAATGACAAGACAAGACTTTACCTCTACTGAGATGTTGTAGTCTGTTTCCCGGTGCTTGACATAGGGGCTTAGCCAAGATGGCATGAAGTTAAAAGGCTGCATCATTTTCCCACCTGCATCATTCCGAATCTCCCCATTGCCCCCAAGCAAAATTAGCCTAGATTTAGGCGATTGATTATATGTGTATTTCACACTATGTTTAGGTAAAAATCAGAGTATAATGTTATGGATGTCAACCCCAATACATGTTCATGTCATCATCATCAATCAACTGCATTACAGTTAAAAATGACATTGACTACCACCACAGATCTGTTTACTAGTTATCCTACCAGCTAATACAAACGGGAGTTAGCATGTAGCGGTCACTTTTTCTAAACCTGAAAAGTGAAAACTTCGAAATGTTATGCAATGAAAACAGCCAAATATAGTACCAGTCAAAAGTTTGGACACACCATCTCATTGCAGGGTTTTTCTTTGTTTTTAAAAATATTTTCCACATTGTAGAATAATAGTGAAGACATATCATAACTATGAAATAACACATATGGAATCATGTAGCAACCAGAAAAGTGTTAAAGAAATCAAAATATATTTAACATTTGAGATTCTTCAAAGTAGTCACCCTTTCCCTTGATGACAGCTTTGCACACTCTTGCCATTCTCTCAACCAGCATCATGAGGTAGTCACCTGGAATGCATTTCAATTAACAGGTGTGCCTTGTTAAAAGTTAATTTGTGAAATGTATTTCCTTCTTAATGCGTTTGAGCCAATCAGTTGTGTTGTGACAATGATTCCATATGTGTTATTTCATAATGTTGATGTCTTCACTATTATTCTGATAGTAAAAATAAAGAAAAACCCTTGAATGAATAGGTGTTTCTAAACTTTTGACTGTTACTATATATCAATATGGGATATAACCACAGTGTGGGCCTGCTGCAATACATCAATAATGACGGATTTAACAAATATCCACTTTGTTAGATCATAATAATAATATGATCTATTAATCTAATAATAATTTATTGAATAAGTCCTTCTATCCCCCACGGTCTATGGCCATTACCTCGCCGATCTCTTTCCAGGAGTTCAAGCTAATTTTCGTGTATTTGAAATCCCTACACGGTATCAATAGATGCCTTTCATAAAGGTTCTCCATGTTTGATGTCAAGGAAGTTGTCAAGGATGTGACTTTTTGTTTATGTACCGCACCCACCTACCGTCAACCAATCATGTCAGTGCGGCGCTAAGAGGTTAATTAAGCAGTGAGCTCCTGTTCCTTAGACCAAGGCTTCTATTCCGGCTTCAATCCCGGCTCCAGACACTTGTTTTTCATTTTGCCCCTAGTGGACGTCCTGGGGACCTGCAAAGATTTCTAATTCCGACTTGAACCTGGAGAAATCTTTCTGACTATATAATGCTTACAGCATATGCAAAGGGATTTTATGTACATATACAGACCCCAGAGAGAGGATTTGAGAAATTAGCTGGAATTACTTAGCTTCAAAACAGTGTGTGTTTGCATGTGTCAGTACATCTGTGTGCGCATTCCTGCATTTGTGTGTGTGCATGTGTGTGTGCGTTCCTGCATTCCTGTGTTCTTTCATGTGCATGCAAGCAAGTGAGTTGTGTGTGTGTGTGTGTGTGTGTGTGTGTGTGTGTGTGTGTGTGTGTGTGTGTGTGTGTGTGTGTGTGTGTGTGTGTGTGTGTGTGTGTGTGTGCGTGCGTGTGTGTGTGTGTGCGTGTGTGTGTGTGTCTGTGTGTGTGTGTGTGTGTGTGTGTGTCTGTGTGTGCGTGTGTCTGTGTGTGTGTAGCTCCAGCAGCAGCAGTCTGTATCAGTGTGGCTCAGTAGTGGATTAGGCCTGTCTGATGGAATATGAATTATACATAGAGCCTTGGATATAATTCTCTACATTAGATGACAAAGCTGTGTTTGAATATTGCATACTGTGGTAATAACAGTGCTTTAATCAATCTGGACATGGGGGTTAAGGCAGAATACACACACACACACTCAGGCACATGCACACACACACACACACACATGCAGGCACGCGCACGCACACACAAACACACACACGGAACGGTGGAGTGAAAAGTGGTTGCCGTTATGGTAACGCATTGGTAATAATTATTTTATTGAAATGGGAAGTGAACGATAATGCTAAGTAAAAACAATGTGTTGTTTTTCTCATTGTCATTTACAATCTCTGTCATTTGACATGACTATTCATGTATTGTGTGTGTTTCAGTGTCATGGAGCT
The DNA here is from genome assembly GCF_002021735.2 of Oncorhynchus kisutch. Classification (NCBI taxonomy): domain Eukaryota; kingdom Metazoa; phylum Chordata; class Actinopteri; order Salmoniformes; family Salmonidae; genus Oncorhynchus; species Oncorhynchus kisutch. The sequence goes on along the minus strand of NC_034188.2, from coordinate 15,958,225 downwards.
ACAGTGTCATGGAGCTACAGTGTCATAGAGCTACAGTGTCATGGAGCTACAGTGTCGTAGAGCTACAGTGTCATAGAGCTACAGCATCATAGAGCTACAGTGTCATAGAGCTACAGTGTCATGGAGCTACAGTGTCATAGAGCTACAGTGTCATGGAGCTACAGTGTCATAGAGCTACAGTGTCATAGAGCTACAGTGTCATAGAGCTACAGTGTCGTAGAGCTACAGTGTCATAGAGCTACAGTGTCATAGAGCTACAGTGTCATAGAGCTACAGTGTCGTAGAGCTACAGTGTCATAGAGCTACAATGTCATAGAGCTACAGTATCATAGAGCTACAGTGTCGTAGAGCTACAGTGTCATAGAGCTACAGTGTCATGGAGCTACAGTGTCATAGAGCTACAGTGTCGTAGAGCTACAGTGTCATAGAGCTACAGTGTCATAGAGCTACAGTGTCGTAGAGCTACAGTGTCATAGAGCTACAGTGTCATGGAGCTACAGTGTCATAGAGCTACAGTGTCGTAGAGCTACAGTGTCATAGAGCTACAGTGTCATAGAGCTACAGTGTCATAGAGCTACAGTGTGTCGTGGAAATGTCCTCTATTTACCTAATCATGGGAGCAAACCACACACACATCAGAGTTAGTTATAAAAGTCCATCTTTAATTATATGAGCTCTTATCACAATCCTGTGACTCTCAGATAAATTCAGTGTCTCCCCAGTGAATTCTCTGAGAGTCCCCTTACAATGCAACTGAGTTCCTTTTAATAGCAAAGATACACATAGTCAGACAGCATAGACATAATTCATCGTTCAGCTTTGTCTCCTTTCCCAAACCTCAGAACCATAAACCAAATCCTCCATATCAACAGGCATATATCAAATTGTCATTTATATACAACCCACTCTAAACACAACCTCCTGGACAAACTCACGGAGAGGAGGGTGAGGCTATAGGTTAAGATAGAAACAACAATAAGAGGGAGCATAGAATGATTCCAGACACTGCAACCCCTCCTTTCCCCACTGGGAAAGGTAGGGAGTATAAGATATGTTTACACATGATGACACTTTGACCTCTCCCCTCTCATATGGCCCATGCAACTTAGTCCTGACATAGAACAGATAACTGCCAATGGCCACCACTATAGTACAACAAAATACATTCTTATGAGAAGTAACTTACACACATTTGATGAATATTAAACATCTTACAAATGTTACCAACAAATTCTGATAATTCCACGACAAGTGTCATAGAGCTACAGTGTCATAGAGCTACAGTGTCATGGAGCTACAGTGTCCTAGAGCTACAGTGTCATAGAGCTACAGTGTCATAGAGCTACAGTGTCATAGAGCTACAGTGTCATGGAGCTACAGCATCATATAGCTACAGTGTCATAGAGCTACAGTGTCATAGAGCTACAGTGTCATAGAGCTACAGTGTCATAGAGCTACAGTGTCATAGAGCTACAGTGTCATGGAGCTACAGCATCATATAGCTACAGTGTCATAGAGCTACAGTGTCATAGAGCTACAGTGTCATAGAGCTACAGTGTCATGGAGCTACAGCATCATATAGCGACAGTGTCATAGAGCTACAGTGTCATAGAGCTACAGTGTCATAGAGCTACAGTGTCATAGAGCTACAGTGCTTCAGAAAGTCTTCCCTTAACTTATTCCACATGTTGTTGTGTTACAGCCTGGATTAAATACATGTTTTCTCACCCGTCTACACACAATACCCCATAAGGAAAACATGTTTTCTCACCCGTCTACACACAGAGGTTTTGGTGATTGATAGGACACCGGCTTGTCTTTGAAGACACTACCTGCATGTTCATGTGATGCTCCTCATGCAATCGTCATCAGTATGCTGAAACAAAGCTACACCATCAACATCAAAATGTGTAAACTCAAATGCTGGAAAAAATACAGTCAAATAGAGAGGGAGAGAAGAGAGGGAGAGAGGGAAGAAAGAGAGAAGAGAGGGAGAGAGGGAAGAAAGAGAGAAGAGAGGGAGAGAAGAGAGGGAGAGAGGGAAGAAAGAGAGAAGAGAGGGAGAGAAGAGAGGGAGAGAGGGAAGAAAGAGAGAAGAGAGGGAGAGAGGGAAGAAAGAGAGAAGAGAGGGAGAGAAGAGAGGGAGAGAGGGAAGAAAGAGAGAAGAGAGGGAGAGAAGAGAGGAAGAGAGGGAAGAAAGAGAGAAGAGAGGGAGAGAAGAGAGGGAGAGAGGGAAGAAAGAGAGAAGAGAGGGAGAGAAGAGAGGAAGAGAGGGAAGAAAGAGAGAAGCGAGGGAGAGAAGAGAGGGAGAGAGGGAAGAAAGAGAGAAGAGAGGGAGAGAGGGAAGAAAGAGAGAAGAGAGGGAGAGAAGAGAGGGAGAGAGGGAAGAAAGAGAGAAGAGAGGGAGAAAAGAGAGGGAGAGAGGGAAGAAAGAGAGAAGAGAGGGAGAGAAGAGGAGAAGAGAGGGAGAGAAGAGAGGGAGAGAGGGAAGAAAGAGAGAAGAGAGGGAGAGAGGGAAGAAAGAGAGAAGAGAGGGAGAGAAGAGAGGGAGAGAGGGAAGAGAGAGAAGAGAGGGAGAGAAGAGAGAAGAGAGGGAGAGAGGGAAGAAAGAGAGAAGAGGGGGAGAGAGGGAAGAAAGAGAGAAGAGAGGGAGAGAGGGAAGAAAGAGAGAAGAGGGGGAGAGAGGGAAGAAAGAGAGAAGAGAGGGAGAGAGAGCGTAGTATGTTGTTAGCAAATTCCGACTATATTTCACAGCATTTGTTTTTCATGGCCTTGTTTTATCATCAATAACAGTGAATTTGAATGTCAAAGAAACATAACATACTCCGTATTTCCTAAAGGGTTTCCTAAATGCAGCCTGCATCACAAAAATGACTCAGAACCAGAAGATGGAGGCCTTGCCTCTGTCGCTGTTCCTGTGGCTGATCTTATGTTGTGTTGCTACCTGCGTCGCTACCTGCGGCGCTGTGCAATGGTATGACAGTTGCAGCTGAACCTTAGTCCACCAATTCCACAATAGATTTTTAAGTCCGGCCGCAGACCGTGCCCTTAGCGCTATGGGCTTGTAGATTGCAGGCAAAAACATAAATCTCCTGCCGGTGTCACGCCGTCTGTCCACCCCTTCATGCCGCGTAACCCCATTGCCCTTCCCCCTGCGTCTGCTGGGCTGTTCATCTCTGGTTCCCAGACATCCACCGCCCCAGTTATAGCGGGATGTGAGCCGTAAGAGGTTACAGAGCGCTAGGCCGAATATCCATCCACCCATCCCTCTCCTCTCTCCTTTCATCCCTCCCTACCTCACTCCATTCCATCCCTCTCTTTCTCTGGTTTCTCACCTGGAATGTTTTTTATTTATTTGTATCTTCTCTCCGTTACGGCCCCCATCTCAGGACTTCTTAGATATGCAGATGTATTCTATTCTATTCTGTTCTATTCTGTTCATTTCTGTTCTATTATTTTCTATTCTATTCTATTTTGTCCTATTATGTTATTTTCTGTTCTACTCTGTTCTATTCTATTCTGTTCTTTTCTTTTCTATTCTGTTTTATTCTGTTCTATTCTATTCTATTCTGTTCTATGATTTTCTATTTTATTCTGTTCTATTCTATTGTGTTCTATTATTTTCTGTTCTGTTCTGTTCTATTCTTTTGTATTAAATTCTATTATTTTCTGTTCTGTTCTGTTCTTTTCTATTCTGTTCTATTCTATTCTGTCCTATTATGTTCTTTTCTGTTCTACTCTGTTCTATTCTGTTCTTTTCAATTCTGTTTTATTCTGTTCTATTCTATTCTGTTCTATTATTTTCTGCTCTGTTCTGTTCTTTGTATTCTATTCTATTATTTTCTGTTCTGTTCTATTCTTTTCTATTCTGTCCATTCTGTTCTATTCAATTCTGTTCTGTTCTGTTCGATTCTATTCTGTTCTAGTCTATTCTATTTCTGTTCTGTTCTATTCTGTTCTGTTATATTCTGTTCTATTCTATTCTGTCCCATTCTATAATAGTCTATTATATTCTAAAAGGGCACAAAGCTTTACAATATCACTTATATCAGCCATGTTTGTGTTCAAGCCAGAGGGACGAGAAGCGTTGTTTCTCCAGATCTCTCCTTGTCTCCTTGTTAAGGGTTTTAATGATGATTCTCTCTTTTTACCCTCTCTCTCCACCCCCTCTCTCGATCTCCTTTTCTGAAATTCTCCCTCTGTCTCTATGATCCTCTCCTCCTTCCCCATGTCACCTCCTCCACCTCCCCCTTTTACCCCTCCTCTCTCTCTCTCTCTCTCTCTCTCTCTCTCTCTTGCGCGCTCTCCCTCACTCTCCCTCTGTCCATCCCTCTCTTTCTCCCTCTCTGCCACAGTTCTCAGTTTACAGAGCAATTACTGAGAGTGTGCTATTTATTAATTTCACGGTTCACGGAGCATCACACACTATAAAGCGTAGAGGATGAGTTGCTCTGAGGGTTGCTGGTTCAATCCTTTGTTTAGGCACTCATGTTGATTGTTTCTGTTTTAACCCTAACCTTAACCCTTACCTTTCAAAATGGGACCTTTCGGACTCTAGCTAAAAGCAGCTATGGCAATATAAAGATCAAGGTAAAAAATATGTAAAATATGTAAAAAAATATATAATATGTAAATCATTATAAGGGAAGAAACATCTCCACAATAAAAATTAAATCCTCTTGTCTCTTGTTCTTAAAGATCTATAAGACCGGAGACTTATCATATAACACTATCTTATCCAACACTAACCAACACTATCTTATCCAACACTATCTTATCCAACACTAACAACACTATCTTATCCAACACTAACCAACACTATCTTATCCAACACTAACCAACACTATCGTATCATATAACACTATCTTATCCAACACTATCTGATCCAACACTAACCAACACTATCTTATCCAACACTAACCAACACTATCTTATCCAACACTAACCAACACTATCTTATCCAACACTAACCAACACTATCTTATCCAACACTAACCAACACTATCTTATCCAACACTAACCAAATCTATCTTATCCAACACTAACCAACACTATCGTATCCAACACTAACCAACACTATCTTATCCAACACTATCTTATCCAACACTAACAACACTATCTTATCCAACACTAACCAACACTATCTTATCCAACACTAACCAACACTATCGTATCGTATAACACTATCTTATCCAACACTATCTGATCCAACACTAACCAACACTATCTTATCCAACACTAACCAACACTATCTTATCCAACACTAACCAACACTATCTTATCCAACAGTAACCAACCCGATCTTATCCAACACTAACCAACACTATCTTATCCAACACTAACCAACACTATCTTATCCAACACTAACCAACACTATCTTATCCAACACTAACCAACACTATCTTATCCAACACTAACCAACACTATCTTATCATATAACACTATCTTATCCAACACTATCTGATCCAACACTAACCAACACTATCTTATCCAACACTAACCAACACTATCTTATCCAACACTAACCAACACTATCATATCATATAACACTATTTTATCCAACACTAGCAACACTATCTTATCCAACACTAACCAACACTAGCTGACAACACTAACCAACACTATCTTATCCAACACTAACCAAATCTATCTTATCCAACACTAACCAACACTATCTTATCCAACACTAACCAACACTATCTTATCCAACACTAACCAACACTATCTTATCCAACAGTAACCAACCCGATCTTATCCAACACTAACCAACACTATCTTATCCAACACTAACCAACACTATCTTACACCACTAACCAACACTATCTTATCCAACACTAACCAACACTATCTGACACCACTAACCAACACTATCTGACACCACTAACCAACACTATCTGACACCTCTCTCTACAAGTAGTATGGTCTGGGATCCAATTATCTGCTTTTCCTCTGCAGCAAAGACACTAAGGAATAGAGGGTCGGCTCTGTCAGCAGAACAGTGTTGCTCTCACATTCTCAGTTTGAGAAAATGCTTCCCTTCCTTCCTGTGTGTGTGTTTGTAAGTGTGTGCAATTGTGCATGTGGTGTGTGTGCATGTGGTGTGTGTGTTTGTAAGTGTGTGCATGCTTGCGTGCGTGCTTGTGGTGTGTGTGTTTTTTCTATGATAATTATTTGCGGCTGTCAAAACAACCGTTACCTAAGTTTTGAAAACAATTCAATAACCTAATGAATACAGGTTTTGGCTCAGACAACTTATGGTAAACACTCATCTCACAAAGTTCTGCCCAAAAAATACTTTTCTCCTCTCCTTGTGTTCCACATGTCAAATAATGTATGTTTGATGCTTTCCCTCTTTGCAAAATGTTCAACCTCTTGCAAAATAACATATTTTTTGTCATTTGAAAAACTGTCAGATTTGATTACTTGCAAATTAATCAAGCTGTGAATTGTCTTGTTTTGAATTCACAAAGAACTTTGCACTGTTGCTCTCTCTCTATTGCTCTCTCTCCTTTTCTCATGGACTCTTTCCTTCTCATGAGGCTTTTTCTCTCTCTCCCTCACTTTTTCTCTTTCACTATCTCCCCCTCTTTTTCTCTTTGTCTCTCTTCCTCTCTCACTCTCGATTTCGCTCTCTTCATCTCACTTCTTCTCTCTCCCTCTCTCTCTCTTTCTCACTCTCCTTGCGTGATTCCGTCTCTCTCAGCAACACTTACTTGACACTCGGGGGGGGGGGGGGGGACATACTAAGCTCCCTCTCCCTCACTGCTCTATATAGAATAGTTTTAAGAAGGTCATACCAAGGACCATTTTGCTATTTGATTTACAATTTTAAGACCCCTTGAAGTATTTAACATTTTTGGTTGATTAAAGTCATTTTTGGGCCTAACTGTTTTGGGCCCATACAAACACATTGAATGACACTACAGATAGTCCCCTAAACATAAACTAAAGGAAGTTTGTTCTGAAGTGTCTGTGCTATATCGTAGAGATATTAGAAATATCAGGAAACATTTGTTATTTACACCTTATTTTTGGCACTTAACAGTCTTCCATTAATTTTTTTAACTGGTACCGGGGGACCTTCAGACGACTCTTGTGAGGCCTGTGGATATCATAGAGCAAAACAACAACATCTACGTGTTCATGCGAGGCTCACCTTTGCACGGTCCTATGAGTGTGTAGCCCAAACTGTTGAAACGCT
>NC_034188.2:15903524-15946024 GCF_002021735.2 Oncorhynchus kisutch | reverse complement strand
AAATTGCTTAAACTGATAGTGAGGATTCCTCCCAGCCACGATAAATCAGTCACTGGCATGAACCCTGTTGAATTGGTTATTAGAAGAGCACAAACATTAAATGTTCCTTCACATTCCCTCCTCTTATCACTCTGTGATAATTATTGTTATATTTTAAGGTAAGCAGTAGATTAAATATTCTATCAAAATAAGTTTCCATCCTTCTATGAAAGCACACAAGGGATCTGTAGACTCAGCTTTTTTCCATTGCTGCGTGAAACCATTGCAGTAGAATGTTTTACCTTAAGAGCTTTGCTTCATACAGTTCCACACATGCTTTATTACACAATTTAATTTATGGATTCTGGCAGTAACATTTCAGCTGGAACTTTTGTTGCAAATGGTATGTTAATGACAGATCGGTATCTCAAAGCATTTTTGTCTAAATTACTGTACATTTCACAGTGTGCAGACCTCCACAATCAACCTGATACCCCAAATAACCAATTTTGGACAAGCCTAAATCAAATACGGGCCTGGTTGACCCCCTCCCCTCTTCCCGGTCCTCATCCTTATGGTGCTTATTTATTTTCTTCTTCAAAAATAATTTCAGTACGTCCTCCCAATGGCACATGTTCATAGTGGATGGTACTTGATAATGTCCCAGTTTCAATATCTGGGTAATAATCTGATTTTCCCAAGCAGCCAAATGTCTCACCTGATACACCACCATCATTTACTGTCCATTCTGTCTTGTCCATTTTCTGACCAGTACACCAGCAGCTTGAGAGAAGTTTGGACGGGATCTCCCTTATCCCTTCCATGCATCTAGATACCATCTGTGGTTACCTTCACCCTAACCTCGAGAGGGGACAGACCAGAACAACAGTTTAGTTTAGGGCATTTCTAATTCATGAAATCCAGACAAATGTTTTACTATATGACAAAGTATTACTTCTACCAATATTCTTAATACACATATCTAAGACAAATGTCCACTAGAACAACAACACAAAGTTGAAACCATTTTTGCAAATGAGCTTATAAGATATTTAAAAAATGCCAAAAATGTAGTGTACTGTACATAGGTTTACATCAGGTTTTTCAGTACATTTCTTATCAAGAGAATGTACCTGTTTACAACTAAAGCTCTGACAATATAGATACTTCAGAAAAAGTCATGTGTGTGCCCTGTAGGGTCTATTGTTCTCCACTTCCTGTCTGACTGACGTTCCCAAAGTTAACTGCATGTTACTCAGGCCCAGGAGCCGGGATATGCATATAATTGGTACCATTGGAAAGAAAACACTTTGAAGTTTGTAGACATATTAAAATAATGTATGAGACTATAACACAATTGATATAGTAGGAGAAAATCCAAAGACAAACTATCCGGAATTCTTTTTTTTGAGAGCTCATGCTCTTCCAATGGAATATATAGGGTCATATCCAAATGCAGCTCCCAGATTGCAATTCATATGGCTTCCACTGGATGTCAACAGTCTTTGTTCAAGGTTTCAGGCTTGTTTCTTCCCAAACAAGGAATCATTTTGACTTTTAGTACTGGGAGTCACAGTTGGAAATCAGTCTGTGCACGTGAGACAAAGAGGACACGCAACTGCTAATTTAGCTTTTCTATTGAATATACTTCTTTCCATTTGAAATATTATAGTATAATTACATTTTAGGGCACCTGAGGATTAAATAGAAACGTATTTTGACTTGCCTTAACTTCTTATGGGCAGGTGGGACGGAATAAACTGTTTCTAATAGCGGATAAAAACAACGTGAAGCGTGTTCATGTTCACCCGCACCAAAACAGTAGAGTCCACCTGGAGTGACACTTTTATTTATTTCACCTTTATTTAACCTTGTAGGCAAGTTGAGAACAAGTTCTCATTTACAATTGCGACTTGGCCAACACATGGAGTAAAACAAACATACAGTCAATAAATCAGTAGATACAAGTCTATATACAATGTGGGCAAATGAGTTGAGATAAGGGAGGTAAATATGTTCTGTAATTACTGTCCCTGTGACATCAACTTGTCAAAGTAAGAAATTTGTTGTTTAACAAATCTGCTAGGCCCTTCAAAAAATTGGTGCTGGCTTATCCTCTAAATATTAGGTACGAAAAACACAATTTTGGACACAGTTCCACGTAATGGAAACAGATTGTTGTTTTAGATTGCATTAACGTCTTACTTAAATCAATGCTTTCACCCAAACTATAGAATTGATTAAAAGTAATTGGAAATGGTCAAAAACGTCTCTAATTCAAATATTAGTACCTCTGTCCCAAATGTCCCAGTATGTCGCTTACAGCCTGTTTGAATTCAGTGAGTACCTGTCACGTTCTGACCTTAGTTCCTTTGTTTTGTCTTTGTTTTAGCATGGTCAGGGAGTGAGTTGGGGTGGGCAGTCTATGTTCTTTTTTCCATAATTTGGGATTTCTGTGTTTGGCCTGGTATGGTTCTCAATCAGAGGCAGCTGTCAATCGTTGTCCCTGATTGAGAACCATACTTAGGTAGCCTGGTTTCACCTTTGAGTGGTGGGGGATTATTTTCTGTTCAGTGTTGTTTGTATTCACCGTTCAGGACTGTTTTGTTTCGTTCTCGTTATTTTGTTTTGTGTTCATGATAAAAAATGATCAATATGGACACTTACCACGCTGCGCATTGGTCCTCCTCTTCTTCCACCAACAACGGCCATTACAGTACCACTTATTTTCACTGGTGGCTTACCTATTTGTCCACAGGAAGCTTTTCTCTAACCAAAACACCAGATGGCAGCCTCTAATATAATATTAGTCCCACGGCTCAATCCCTCTGTTTGTCATGTGACCTTGTATTGAAACATTTACTTTTTTAAAGATATTACATTATTAGAGTGCTATTTGAATGCCACTAATATTACCATTCACTTTCTACTTTCGTTAGTCTCCATATCTGTTTCCTTCAACTAGGATCCTATCTTCCCATTAGGAAGACCCTCCCAATCACTACTGCTAATACACACAGATCTCAGAAATATTCTGCTTTTACCCCTATTGTAAGGTTTAAAAACGAAACAAACTTTACAATTTCTCTGAAATTATAAAATACATCGGCCAATAGAGAAGGAGAGAAGAGAACTGGGCTGGCACTGTCTATCAGGCCACCGTAGATGGCATACTCTGTCCGTAATATGTCTGGCACCTGAGACAGGATAGACTGGGCCTTAAATTTAGTTAACCTGTTATGGCTGCAATCCCGATACTGGGATCGATATGACAACTACCAGTGAAAATAGAGGGCGCCAAAATTCAAACCACAGAAATCTCATAATTACAATTCCCAAAACATACATGTGTCTTATATCACTTTAAATCTATTTTCGTTGTTAATCCCACCAAAGTGTCCGATTTCAAATAGGTTTTTTAGAGAAAGCACTACAAACGATTATGTTAGTTCTCCCCCAAACCACAATAAGCACAGCCATTTGCCAGCAAAATATAGCCTTCACAAAAACTAGAAATAAAGATAATATGAATCACTAACCTTGAACTATCTTCATCAGCTGACACTCATAGGACTTCATGTTACACAACATTGGCATGTTTTGTTTGATAAAGTTCATATTTATATAAAGTTTACATTGTTTACATCTGAGTTTACATTGGCGCCTTAGATTCACTAGTTCCAAAAACATCAAGTGATTTTGCAAAGCCACATCATTCAACAGAAATACTCATCATAAATGTAGATGATAATATAGTTATACACATGGAATTATAGATATACCTCTCCTTAATGCAACCGCTGTGTCAGATTTAAAAAAACACTTTACGGAAAAAGAAATGCATGCAACAATCTGAGAAGGAGCTCAATTTAAAAACACCACAGCCGCAAAGATGGCGTCAACATAAACAAGAAATTACATGATAAATATTCCCTTACTTTTGATGATCTACATCAGAAAGCAAGCCAGGAGTCCCATGTCCACAATAAATGTTTGTTTTGATCGAAAATGTCCGTTATTTATGTCCAAATACCTTATTTTATTAGAGAGTATGGTATATATATCCAAACACTAATTCTGGTCAGCGTTATATCGGACAAAAACTTCAAAAAGTGATATTACCGGTCGAAGAAACATTTTAAACTAAGTACAGAATCAATCATTAGGATGTTTTTAACAAGAAGTTTATCTTCTTGTATGATTGAGCAATTTTTTTTATGAGATTTCTGTTGTTTTGAATTTGGCGCACTGTAATTTCCCTGGCTGTTGGCGCTACCGTCCCACATATCCCAGAGAAGTTCAAATTTAAGGTAAACATGTACTTTCCTACGTTTTATTGATGTTTTTACATTTTTCATTTGGAAATAGCAATTTCAACTAATTCATTTTTTTATAGAATTACTATTTACAGTTTACACTTTTTAAACCTGGCCGGTACTGTCTTATAGCTATTGTTCTATTTCAACACCAAACACCTGAAGTATCCTTCTGATTGACGTCATCCAAATGTATCTGTTTCCACTGACATGACAGAACAACAAAGAGATATATAGCAGTGAACACTGGACCCCAACATAAAACCAACCTCACCCTGACTAACAACACTGGACCCCAACATAAAACCCACCTCACCCTGACTAACAACACTGGACCCCAACATAAAACCCACCTCACCCTGACTAACAACACTGGACCCCAACATAAAACCCACCTCACCCTGACTAACAACACTGGACCCCAACATAAAACCTGCCTCACCCTGACTAACAACAATGGACCCCAACATAAAACACACCTCACCCTGACTAACAACACTGGACCCCAACATAAAACCCACCTCACCCTGACTAACAACACTGGACCCCAACATAAAACCCACCTCACCCTGACTAACAACACTGGACCCCAACATAAAACCCACCTCACCCTGACTAACAACACTGGACCCCAACATAAAACCCACCTCACCCTGACTAACAACACTGGACCCCAACATAAAACCAACCTCACCCTGACTAACAACACTGGACCCCAACATAAAACCAACCTCACCCTGACTAACAACACTGGACCCCAACATAAAACCAGCCTCACCCTGACTAACAACACTGGACCCCAACATAAAACCCACCTCACCCTGACTGAGAACACTGGACCCCAACATAAAACCAACCTCACCCTGACTAACAACACTGGACCCCAACATAAAACCCACCTCACCCTGACTGAGAACACTAGACCCCAACATAAGACCCACCTCACCCTGACTAACAACACTGGACCCCAACATAAAACCCACCTCACCCTGACTGAGAAAACTGGACCCCAACATAAAACCCACCTCACCCTGACTAACAACACTGGACCCCAACATAAAACCAGCCTCACCCTGACTAACAACACTGGACCCCAACATAAAACCCACCTCACCCTGACTAACAACACTGGACCCCAACATAAAACCCACCTCACCCTGACTAACAACACTGGACCCCAACATAAAACCAACCTCACCCTGACTAACAACACTGGACCCCAACATAAAACCAACCTCACCCTGACTAACAACACTGGACCCCAACATAAAACCAGCCTCACCCTGACTAACAACACTGGACCCCAACATAAAACCCACCTCACCCTGACTGAGAACACTGGACCCCAACATAAAACCAACCTCACCCTGACTAACAACACTGGACCCCAACATAAAACCCACCTCACCCTGACTGAGAACACTAGACCCCAACATAAGACCCACCTCACCCTGACTAACAACACTGGACCCCAACATAAAACCCACCTCACCCTGACTGAGAAAACTGGACCCCAACATAAAACCAACCTACCTACAATATGTATAGTGCATTCAGAAAGTATTCAGACCCCTTTCCTGTTGTTACAGCTTTATTCTAAAATGTATTCTTAGAATTTGTTCTCAATTAACTGCACACAATATTCCATAATGAAAAAGCGAAAACAGGTTTTTCTAAATTTGAGCAAATTTCTGAAAAATGTAATATATGAATGACTTATTTACATAAGTATTCAGACCCTTTGCTATGAGACTAGACATTGAGCTCAGGTGCATCCTGTTTCCATTAATCATCCTTGAGGTGTTTCTACAACTTGATTGGAGTCCACCTGTGGTAAATTCAATTGATTCGACATGATTCGAACAAGCACACACATGTCTATTTAAGGTCCAACAATTGACAGTGAAAGTCAGAGCAAAAACCAAGCCATGAGGAATTGTCCATAGCGGATTGTGTCGGGGCACAGATCTGGGGAAGGGTACCAAAAAATGTCTGCCGCATTGAAGGTCCACAAGAACATAGGGGCCTCCATCATTCTTAAATGGAAGCCGTTTGGAATCACCAAGACTCTTCCTACAGCTGGCCGCCCGGCCAAACTAAGCTATCGGCAGAGAAGGGCTTTGGTCAGGGAGGTGACCAAGAACCTGATGGTCACTCTGACAGAGATCTTGAGTTCCTCTGTGGAGATGGGAGAACCTTCCAGAAGAACAACCACCTTTGCAGCACTCCACCAAGTAGGCCTTTATGGTAGAGTGTCCAGACAGAAGCCACTACTCAGTAAAAGGCACATGACAGCATTCTAAAGACTCTCAGACCATGAGAAACAAGATTCTCTGGTCTGATGAAACCACTATTGACATTTTTTGGTTGAATGCTAAGCTTCACATATGGAGGAAACCTGGCGATATCCTTATAGTGAAGCACAGTGGTGGCAGCATCATGCTGTGGGGATGTTTTTCCGTGGCAGGGACTGGGAGATTAGTCAGGATCGAAGGAAAAATGAGTGGAGCAAAGTACAGAGATCCTTGATGAAAACCTGCTCCAGAGTGCACAGACCCCAGACTGGGGCGAAGGTTCACCATCCAACAGGACAATGACCCTAGGCACACTGCCAAGACAACACAGGAGTGGCTTTGGGACAAGTCTCTGATTGTCCTTGAGTGGTCCAGCCAGAGTCAGAACTTGAACCCAATCGAACATCTCTGGAGAGACCTAAAAATAGATGTGCAGCCCTGCTCCCCATCCAACTTGACAGAGCTTGAGAGGATCTTCAGAGAAGATCTGCAAATACAGGTGTGCCAAGCTTGTAGTATCATTCCCAAGAAGACTCGAGGCTGTAATCACTGCCAAACGTGCTTCAACAAAGTACTGAGTAAAGGGTCTGAATACTTATGTAAACGTGATATTTCTTCTTTTTTTTAAATATAGATTTACTAACAATTCAGAAAAACTGTTTTGTCATTATGGTATATTGTGTGTTGATTGATGATGGAGAAAAAAACAATTTAATATATTGTAGAATAAGGCTGCAACGTAACAAGATGTGGAAAAAGTCAAGGGGTCTGAATACTTTCCGAATGCACTGTATGGTGACGGTAGACACTATGGAGGAACCAGTGAAGATACATATGACAGAAGAAGAAGGCTAGAGCTAGCCTTATAGAGAAGACGAGAGCGAGGGCAAGTAACGGTACCATGGAAAAGCCGCACTGACTGATGTATGTAGGCATTTATTTGAAGTGTCTACGTGGTCTGCAGCCACTGGTAATAGCACAAGGTTTTATTGAGCACAAGGTGTCATTTTATATGTATAGGCAGTAGCAGCAGGAGAACCATTGAAGAGACATATGGTGCATAGGAAGTAATGACAAGAGAATCGTTGAAGATGCACATGGAATAATAAGGGAGATTACTGAGTGTGTTTGGGAATAGTACTAAGTGAGTGTGGATGTGAGAGATGTGTGAGTGTGGAAAGGATGTGTTAAGCTGATTGAAATACGGATAATAAGATAAATTATTAGTGTTAACAGATTGACATTTGGATAATAGGTGGTCAGCTGAGTCCAACAAATGACTTAATTTCGGGACAATAACAGGACTGAAATTAGGATAATATGAGATATTATTACTATTAAGTCCTGAGTGAATTAGAGCTGTCAGGGGACTAGCTCTGGTGTGATAGAGGTGCATGGCTGAATGATTACCCCAATCAGTTCTGTGTGAGCTGAGGTTTCCAGTTCCGAGTTTTTCGATCCCTAACGTTATCTAGGGGTTCTATATCCACCACCGCCCGTCGGACGGAAGAAGCCATTGAAAAGTTTGAGAGGGTAACAGCTGAGATGGGGAAGGGGTGTTCATTGATGCCCCCGGACACTGATATTTCCTCGAGAACATTATATGTGTGCCTCTCGGGCTGGCTGCGCTGTCATCGTTGATGGAGGGCTGGATGTAAATATCTAAGTTGATTTCTAACATAATATAGGGATTTTATATGTGAAGATATGAAAGGAGAGAGTACTATTCCCAAATATGCTGTTAAGTAGAACACCAATGTAAATATTTAAACCCCTGTATGAATAGAACAGTAGTGTATAGGAGGAATTCGTGAAGAAGAGTATAATTAGAGATTTAATAAAGTAATTTATTTTTTATTTTTAAGATTAACAATATACAACTTGCACACCCACGAGTAGACGTATGTAAATGTTGTAAAAAGTATTCTGATAAGTTCAGGTCCTTTTATGGATCATTTGATGAAGATTTAAAGGTTAACTTTTTATTCCTGCAGGGGCAGCATTGAGTAGTTTGGATGAAAAGGTGCCCATATCAAACGGCCTGCTCCTCAGTCATAGTTGCTAATATTTGCATATTATTATTAGTATTGGATAGAAAACACTCTGAGGTTTCTAAAACTGTTTGAATGATGTCTGTGAGTATAACAGAACTCATATTGGCAGGCAAAATCCTGAGTTGAAATTAAAACAGAGCTTCTATGTATTCACCAGAGTCCCCAATGAAATCCCCTTGAGATATGAATGATGTTGCACTGCCTAGGGGTTCCACTAGATGTCAACCATCAATAGAAATTATAATGAGGCTTCTATGTGTGGTAGTGAATGAGAGCAGAATATATCAGCTGTCCATCAAGCAGCCATTTTGTGATCCCACTTTTTCCTCATGGTAGTCACTTGCGTTCCATTGCTCAAGAAGACAAGAAGGAATACTCCGGTTGGAACTTTATTGAAGCTATATGTTACCAACCACTTACATATAGGGGGCAGTATTTCCATTTTGGATGAATTGCGTGCCCATAGTGAACTGCATCAAAATCTGTCCTAAATTGCTAATATATGCATATTATTATTAATATTGGATAGAAAACACTCTGAAGTTGCTAAAACCATTTGAATTATGTCTGTGAGTATAACAGAACTCACAGGGCAGGCAATCTTCCAAACAAGTTTTTAAATCCTGAAAGTTGGGGCAACTTTGACGTCATCGCACCCTCCCTTCCCAACAAGTTATGGATCTGGAAACACTTCCTCCGTCTTCCACTAGATGTCCTCATTCAGTAGGAAGTGTAATGGAGCATTTACTGTGAACTTTGACCTAATGGGAAGGAAAGTAGTTGGTGTCGCAAAATAATGCCATTTTGTTGTGGCACGTTTGTCTTTGAGTGCTTCGGCCGTTCCAATCAGCCCCAGATGAAAACGAATGATCCGGTTGGAATGCTATTGGATATATATGATTATAACATCCTGAAGTTTGATTCTGCACTTAATTTGACCAGTTTCTTCGACCTGTAATATGTCTTTTGGAAGTTTTGGAAGTTTTCATGCAAAGTTATCATGGACCAGAAGTCATTTTTTGGCCATGTGAGCTGAAAGTGGTAGCAAATGCTGCTACTTGGACACTAGATTTGAACATTATGAAACAAAACGATGTATTGTTGAACTAGGACTCCTTGCACTACATTCTGATGAAAGATCATCAAAGGTAAGGGAATATTTATGTTGTAATTTTGTATTTCTGTTGACTCCAACATGGCGGAGAAATATTGTTACGTCTGAGCGCCGTCTCAGATTATTGCAATGTTATGCTTTTTCCGTAACGTAAAAAAAAAGTGGCACAGCGGTTGCATTAAGAACCAGTGTATCTTTAATTATATGTAGAACATGTATCTTTAGTAAAAATTTATGATGAGTATTTCTGTTATCTGGCGTAGCTTTCTATAATTCCTCCGGATATTTTGGAGGATTTTCTGAACATGCCGTCAATGTAAACCGAGATTTATGGATATAAAATGCATATTATCGAACAAAACATAAATGTACTGTGTAACATGGTCATATGACTGTCATCTGATGAAGATTTTCAAGAGGTTAGTGATTTTTTTTTTTTATCCTGCTTTTGTGATTTTTATCTTTTGCTGGAAAAAATGGCTACGTTTTTTTCTTTGGTTTGGTGGTGGTCTAACATAAATATATGTTTTGTTTTCGCCGTAAAACATTTTAAAAATCTGACACGCTGGGGAGATGAACAAGGTGTTTATTGGACTTGTTAATGTGTGGAGGTTAAATATTTCTAAATAATATTTTTGCATTCCCTGCGCCACCTTTTCAGCTGAACGGGGGGGTGGAGTTCCCGTAGGGGAACCCATCGCCTCAACAGGTTTTAACCTATTCAGTGTAAGGGGCAGGATTTTGATGTTTGGATGAAAAACGTACGCAAATAAACTGCCTATTCCTTAGGCCCAGAATCTAGAATATGCATATAATTATCAGATAAGGATAGAAAACACTCAAAAGTTTCCAAAACTGTCAAACTATTGTCTGTGAGTATAACAGAACTGATATTGCAGGTGAAAACCTGAGGAAAATCCAAAGAGGAAGTGCCTTCTATTTTGAAAGCTCCCTGTTCCATTGCATGCCTTCCCTACATTTAAAGGGAGGGATTACTTTCCTATGGCTTCCACATGGTCTGAAGAGTCTTTAGACATATTTTCAGGCTTTTATTCTGAAAAATGAGTGAAAAAGATCACATCCCGTCAGTGGATGGCTGAGTGCCAGGATGGTTTTGCATGCGCGAGCAGCTTGGAGCAGACATGTTCTCTCTATCTCCTATTGAATATGCTACGGTCTGGTTGAAATATTATCAAATATTTATTGTAAAAACAACCTGAGGATTGATTATAAAAAACGTTTGACATGTTTCTACGAACTTTACGGATACTATTTGGAATTTTCGTCTGCCCCGTCGTGACCGCTCGAGCCTGTGGATATCTGAACATAACGTACCAACGAAATGAAAGTATTTTGGATATAAAATAATCTTTATGGAACAAAAGGAACATTTATTGTGTAACTGGAAGTCTCGTGAGTGCAAATAATCGAAGATCATCAAAGGCAGGAAATTCATTTGATTGCTTTTCTGACTTTCGTGACCAATCTACTTGGTAAACAGCTGCTAGCTGTTTGTAATGTTTTGTCTGCTGAGAGAGATGTCCTTACATAAACGCTTGGATAGCTTTCGCCGAAAAGCTTTTTTGAAATCTGACACGCCAGGTGGATTATCAACAAGCTAAGCTGTGTTTTGCTATATTGCACTTGTGATTTCATGAAAAATGTATTTATTTGAATTTGGCACTTTGCAAATCAGCGGATGTTGACAATGATCCTGCTAAAGGGATGGGTGTGCCAAGAAGTTAATCCAGCCACAATGTCTGATTTCAAAAAGGCTTTACGGCGAACACTAGCCACAGAAAAACATACATATTCCAAAGGAGAGGTGTCACATAAGACAGAAATAGTGTTAAAATGAATCACTAACCTTTGATGATCTTCACCGGATGGCACTCCCAGGACTCCATGTTAGACAATAAATGTGTGTTTTGCTCGATAAAGTTAATCTTTATGTCCAATAACCTCATTTGAAATTGGTGTGTTATGTTCAGAAATGCATTGTCTCAAACAAACATCTGGTGAAAGTGCAGAGCCACATCAAATGACAGAAATGCTCATCATAAACATTGATGAAAGATACAAGTGTTAAACACACAATTAAAGATAAACTTCTCCTTAATAAAACCGCTGTATCAGATTTGAAAAAAGTTATACGGGAAAAGCACACCATGCAATTATGTTAGGTCAGTGCCTAGCCATAGAAAAACATACAGCCATTTTCCAACCGAGGAGAGGTGTCACAAAACTCAGAAATAGCGTTATAAATATTCACTTCCATTTGATGATCTTCATCGGAATGCACTCCCAGGAATCCCAGTTCCACAATAAATGTTTGTTTTGTTAGATAAAGTCCATCATTTATGTTCAAATACCTCCTTTTTGTTCACGCGTTTAGTTCACAAATCCAAATTCACAAGGCGTGGGCAATTAGTTCAGACGAAAAGTCAAAACAGTTCCATTACACTTCGTAGAAACATGTCAAATGATGTATATAATCAATCTTTAGGATGTTTTTATCATAAATCTGCACTAATATTCCAACCGGACAATTCCTTTTTCTTTAGAAATGAAAAGGAACGGAGCTCACTCTCACAGCCGCACGCGTGACTTGCTCCCGCTTCATAGTAGAAGCCTGAAACAAAGTTCCAAAGACTGTTGACATCTAGTGGAAGCCTTAGGAAGTGCAATATGACCCCATAGACACTGTATATTGGATAGGCAATCACTTGAAAAACTACAAACCACAGAATTCCCACTTCCTGGTTTGATTTGTTCTCAGGTTTTTGCCTACCATATAAGTTATGTTATACTCACAGAGACATCATTCAAACTGTTAGAAACTTCAGAGTGTTTTCTATCCAAATCTACTAATTATATGCATATTCTAGCTTTTGGGCCTGAGTAGCAGGCAGTTTACTCTGGGCACCTTATTCATCCAAGCTACTCAATACTGCCCCCCAGTCCCAAAGAAGTTTTCATGTACCTTTTATGTGCAGTCTTAATCCCTTCTGAAAATAACTGGGGCAAACACTTAGTAAAACAGGTAGTTAAACAGGTAGCTACAATAAAGCTCTGCTGTTATAGCCTATAACCCAGAGGACTGCTGCTTCCACTGTTCGTTAAAAGGGTTTAAAACCCATAAGCCTATTGTGAATTATATCAAACAAAATGAGATTAAAGCCAGTGTGATTTCTATGGTAATTGACTCCTTAGCCCTGGATTGATCCTCCAGGTGAGAAACCATAGATCTCAGTCAGGACTGAATGGGAGAAACTACATTTAGAGGTTACATACACAGCGACTGTACTGTGGTGTCACAAGGTTGTTATGCAGACTAGAGATGATCTGAATGAGAGGCAATACAAGAGCAAGACTATTGAATTGTTGATTGGTCGGTTGGTTGGTTGGTCGGTCAGTTGAACCTCAACCAGCACACAAACATTTCCACTCCACACATTTTACCAAAACTGAACCTTCTGATAACGTTGAGTACAAAACAACCACTGTATCTGGTGTTTAATAGATAATAGCATGTCATTTTTCTGGTCTAATAGCATTGTTTATGGCAGTAATAGAAGAAAAACAATATTGCTAGATGGCTTGGTGTGCATCACAGTTCATAGACTGTTGGATTTGGAAACACTGTTTTAAAACATATACCTACAACTTTTACTCTGGCGATATAGAGCTGCAATATGTTTTTGCAGCCATGTTGAGAGGAAACAATGAAGGAGATTGGAGTGAGAAGACAAAGGAACAAGGAGAGGAGGATATGAGAATAGGAAGATAGGAGGAAAGGGGAGAGGAGAGGAGAGGAGAGGAGAGGAGAGGAGAGGAGAGGAGAGGAGAGGAGAGGAGAGGAGAGGAGAGGAGAGGAGAGGAGAGGAGAGGAGAGGAGAGGAGAGGAGAGGAGAGGAGAGGAGAGGAGAGGAGAGGAGAGGAGAGCAGAGAAGAGACATGTTTTCAGTCTACCTAAGTGTTGATCCTCTCTCTAACTAGTTCTCTCTTGAGACCTAGTATTTGAGAGAGAGAATGAAAAACAGAAGGAAAGGAGAGAGACAAGCAATTCTTTCAATTATTTTTTAAATGATTATTATATTGAATATTTGAAGTTTGTGATATCTGTCTACCCTGAGTCTGCCAGCCGACAGATTCAGGGAAGCAGACAGATACATGTGCAATTTAGCTTGATTAACTTATTTAGAAAATTAATCTTTCAACCTCTATTATTGTGTATTTATGTTCTGATGTCTTATCTTGTGGACAATTTACCTTCTGAATGACTCTGAATGAAATAAGTAATAATTCAGAGAAGTCGGCTTTAGATGGAACAATATCTCAAGTGATAATTCAATTCAATTTTGTGATGTTACAGGTAGGACTTTTTGACATTTAACAGAGGTGTATCTTGTGTGATCAATTATCATTCAATAATTCACACAGTTCAGGGAACACCAACTGTTTTGGCCAGTCTGCTTTTGTCTTGATAGTTATTTAGGCATGTCACTTCAAACAGGCTCCTGGTCCTATGTACTGTAGATAAAGATAGTTGACATAACAGATGCATCTCCTAAATGGTAGAATAGAACCGATAATGAAACCTGGTGTTCATTTAAGCCTCTTGTCTTTCTACTGTTGGAAACAACACAAACACATCCGTGCACACACACACACATTCAGACAGCTTCATCTGTGTGTGTTTTCAGCCCAGAAGCAGAATGAGTAAACTGAGATCAGTTCCAGAATGTTGACGGGCGGTAGACTTTATCTAATGTGACAGAGATGAAAATCTAAGTGTTACTTCAGCTGGGCCTGCGCTGCTCGGAGAGAGAGTATGTGTGTTGTGTCAGTTTTTGTGTGTGTGTGTGTGTTTGTGCGTGTGTGTGTGTGTGTGTATGTGTATGTTCATCTGTCCTTTATAATTTATAAACATTATTGGAAAAAAAATCTGAAAATACAGTGTTTCTATGTCAACGTTTTTGTATATTTCAGTCTTCTGCCATTCAAGGGTTTTTCTTAATTTGTACTATTTTCTACATTGTACAATAATAGTGAAGACATCAAACCAATGAAATAGCACATGGAATAATGTAGTAACCATAAAAGGGTTAAACAAATCAAACTGTATTTTAGAGTTTAGATTCCTCAAAGCAGCCACCCTTTGCCTTGTTGACAGCTTTCGACACTCTTGGCATTCTCTCAACCAGCTTCACCTGGGATGCTTTTCCAACAGTCTTAAAGGAGTTCCCACATATGCTGAGCGCTTGTTGGCTGCTTTTCCTTCACTCTGTGGTCCAACTCATCCCAGAACAATCTCGATTGGATTGAGGTTGGGTGATTGTGGAGGACAAGGCATTTGATGCAGCACTACATCACTCTCCTTCTTGGTCAAATAGGCCTTACACAGCCTGGAGGTGTGTTGGGTCATTGTCCTATTGAAAACAAATGATAGTCCAAAGCCGGCCGACAGCGGGCCAATTGTGCGCTGCCCTACGGGACTCCCAATCATGTCCGGTTGTGATATAGCCTGGATTCGAACCAGGGTGTCTGTAGTGATGCCTCAAACATTGAGATGCAGTGCCACTCAGGAGCTCATTTTGACACCCTGATTAATATTGAGGCCTTGTGATTGTGACTTGGTATGCGTGAAATAAACACACACACACACACACAGTAAGATACACTTTCCGTAAGGAGACAGATTGAGATTGAGGTTGACTGTGTTAAAATCACAGCCTTTGCTTTTGTTGTCCCTACAATGAAATTGGGGAGGGGACTGTGGATCTGTCTCCGTCCGTTACTCTGTCAGTGCGTTCATTCAAACATTAGTGACATGCAATATCTCAGACAGCACTGGTCTGCTTTTTATGAGATTTGGGTGAATGATGGTCATGCCATATAGATCTGGCATTTACCAAATCACACTGATTGGCCGGATGGTGGTGCTATATAACAAGAGTTTGAAAATACTAACCTTGAAAAGTCACACCCCTCACCCTTGAAATTGGTCCCACTCCTCACATGGAACACATTTGCCTCAGGGACCCATAAGGTCTGCCATGATGGATTTTCTGCCATTCAAATTTTGCGAAAAACACTTAAAACGCTACTCCTCTGGCACCGATTAACCGATCAATAACGTTCATATCGACCACATGGCACCTCAGATTGCAGCCCAAATAAACGCTTCACAGAGTAACAGACACATCTCAACATCAACTGTTCAGAGGAGACTGTGTGAATCAGGCCTTCATGGTCAAATTGCTGCAAAGATACCACTACTAAAGGACACCAATAATAAGAAGAGACTTGTTTGTGCCAAGAAACACAAGGAATGTACATTAGACTGGTGGAAATCTATCCTTTGGTTTGATGGGTCCAAACTTGAGATTGTTAGTTCCAGCCACTGTATTGTTCCCACCATGAAGCATGGAGGAGGAGGTGTGATGGTGTGAGGGTGCTTTGCTGGTGACATTGTCTGTAATTTATTTTGAATTCAAGGCACACTAAACCAGCATGGCTACCACAGCATTCTGCAGGAATACAAAATCCCATCTGGTTTGTGCTTAGGGGACTATCATTTGTTTTTCAACAGGACAATGACCCAAATCCCACCTCCAGGCTGTGTAGGGCGATTTGACCAAGAAGGAGAGTGATAGAATGCTGCATCAGATGACCTGGCCTCCACAATCACCCAACCTCAATCCAATTGAGATGGTTTGAGATGAGTTGGACCGCAGAGTGAAGGAAAAGCAGCCAAGAAGCGCTCGTCATATGTGGAAACTCCTTCAAAACTGTTGGAAAAGCATTCCAGTTGACTACCTCATGAAGCTGATTGAGAGAATGCCAAGAGTGTTCAAAGCTGTCATCAAGGCAAAGGGTGGCTACTTTGTGTTATTTCATAGTTTTGATGTCTTCAGTATTATTCTACAGTGTATACATATTGAGAGCATCAGGTGGGGAGTTTTTGAGTCGTTCAGTCAGTCTCCTTTTGATTGTTAGCAACAGTATCAATTCTTTCACTCTTAGAAAAAAAGGTGTTTTCTTTTAACTCTGATTCATTCAGGGAGACACATTGAGACCTAGGTCTCATTCACAAGCCTGCCCTGGGAAGAACAGCACACACACAATTATATACAAAATACACAAAACATACACAATATACACATTAACCATTATAATCAAATAAAACAAACACATTCATCACAAAAATAATCAGGAAGTTGTCCCACTAGTGTTACGCCTAGCCTTAAGAAGTTTTTAACCAATTTCCTAAACTGGCCCAGTGACACCATATCATCCAAACGAAGTGTCAACAGTAGACTATTTCACACATGAGGTGAATGATATGAAAAAGCAGATCTCCTGAACTCTGTGGTTACCAAGGGAGTCATCAAATCAAAACAAAGTTTATTTATCACGTGCGCTCTAACCAATAGTGCAAAAAAGGTGGTAGGTGAACAATAGGTAAGTAAAGAAATAAAACAACAGTAAAAAGACAGGTTATATACAGTAGCGAGGCTATAAAGGTAGCAAGGCTATAAAGGTAGCGAGGCTATAAAGGTAGCGAGGCTACATACAGACACCTTATGTCTGTATGACATACAGGCTTATTGAGGTAGTATGTATGGTTAAAGTGACTGTGCATATATGATGAACAGAGCGTAGCAGTAGAGTAAAAGAGGCGTTGGGGGGTGTTTGGGGGGGCACACAATGCAAATAGTCCGGGTAGCCATTTGGTTACCTGTTCAGGAGTGTTATGGCTTGGGGGTAAAAACTGTTGAGCAGCCTTTTTGTCCTAGACTTGGCACTCCTGTACCGCTTGCCATGCGGTAGTAGAGAGAACAGTCTATGACTGGGGTGGCTGGGGACATTGACAATTTTAAGGGCCTTCCTCTGACACCGCCTGGTGTAGAGGTCCTGGATGGCAGGCAGCTTAGCCCCAGTGATGTACTGGGCCGTACGCCTTGCGGTCAGATGCCGAGCAATTGCCGTACCAGGCACTGATGCAACCAGTCAGGATGTTCTCGATGTTTAGCTGTAGAACCTTTTGAGGATCTCAGGACCCATGCCAAATCTTTTTTGTTTCCTGAGGGGGAATAGGCTTTGTCGTGCCCTCTTCACGACTGTCTTGGTGTGTTTGGACCATTCTAGTTTGTTGTTGATGTAGACACCGAGGAACTTGAAGCTCTCAACCTGCTCCACTACAGCCCCGTCGATGAGAATGGGGGCGTGCTCGGTCCTCTTTTTCCTGTAGTCTACAATCATCTCCTTAGTCTTGGTTACGTTGAGGGATAGGTTGTTATTCTAGCACCACCCAGACAGGTCTCTGACCTCCTCCCTATAGGCTGTCTCGTCATTGTCGGTGATCAGGCCTACCACTGTAGTGTCGTCTGCAAACTTAATGATGGTGTTGGAGTCGTGCCTGTCCATGCAGTTGTGGCATCATTGTTAACCAACCTTGTATTATAACCGGAAATTCTACATTTCAACTAAGATGTTAATTATGTTGGAAGCTTGTAGAGTAGAGCTTAATAAACAGAAAACAGTAAGGAAGTGATCTACATGTCTAGAACCTAAAAGGGTTCTAAGGCTGTCCCCATAGAAGAAACCTTTATTGTTCCAGGTAGAACTCTTTTGGTTCCGGGTAGATCCCTTTGGGGTTCCATCTTGAACCTTTTCTACATGGAACCTAAAAGGGTTCTACTTGGAACCAAAAAGGGTTCTCCTATGGGGTCAGCCGAAGTACCCCTTTGGAACCCTTTTTCCTAAGTGTGTAGTTTCAAAGTGTTATCTGACAAAGGTATTGCTGTGAGTTTCTG
Organism: Oncorhynchus kisutch; assembly: GCF_002021735.2. Taxonomy (NCBI): domain Eukaryota; kingdom Metazoa; phylum Chordata; class Actinopteri; order Salmoniformes; family Salmonidae; genus Oncorhynchus; species Oncorhynchus kisutch. Next base: position 15,927,445 of record NC_034188.2, on the reverse strand, counting down.
TGCTTCTGCCTCCCCATATTGTTTTCATCACATCAATTGCGGCTGGTAATATCAAGGTCTGTGCAATCGTTTGTGGTTTCACATTCCCCCAGCCATTCACTGGGGGAAGGATTCAAGTGCAGTGCGGCCTCTTCCAACGAAGTAAGGCCGCTCTCTGGTTGAGCTTTATTTAATTTAGATTTTTCAATGTTATTTTGAGAGACAAGACAGTATTATAATGATTATACATTTTTTTACAGGATTAAAAAAAAAATCTTGTGACCCCATTTTCGTATCAGGCAACCCGACATAGGGTCCTGACCCCTAGTTTGAGAACTGCTGTCTTGATCTGTTGGATAGAGATCTTGGCTCACAGAGACCACAGTAAATCTCTGTTGTCCATGACATTAACTGTGCATCTGTGTCCGTCCAAACCATGTTGTTTTACATTACCAACTCTTACAGCCTCCCTTTAGAATTACACGTTCATCCATGTTTCTCAAATTTCAGATTTCAAAGTTCCAAATGTCAAATATTTAAGTGTTATAGGATAAGGTTAAGTTTAAGTTCAGGCATTAACTCTGAAGGGTTAAGGTGTAGCATTAACTCTGAATGGTTAAGGTGAGGCAATCAACTCTGAATGGTTAAGTTGAGGCAATCAACTCTGAATGGTTAAGATGAGGCAATCAACTCTGAATGGTTAAGATGAGGCATCAACTCTGAATGGTTAAGATGAGGCAATCAACTCTGAATGGTTAAGATGAGCATCAACTCTGAATGGTTAAGGTGAGCATCAACTCTGAATGGTTAAGATGAGGCATCAACTCTGAATGGTTAAGATGAGCATCAACTCTGAATGGTTAAGATGAGGCATCAACTCTGAAGGGTTAAGATGAGCATCAACTCTGAATGGTTAAGATGAGGCATCAACTCTGAATGGTTAAGGTGAGGCATCAACTCTGAGGGGTTAAGGTGAGGCATCAACTCTGAAGGGTTAAGGTGAGGCATCAACTCTGAAGGGTTAAGGTGAGGCATTAACTCTGAAGGGTTAAGGTGAGGCATTAACTCTGAATGGTTAAGGTGAAGCATTAATTCTGAATGTTGCCCGTTTCCACGTCATCTCCAGACATCCTCAGGTGACCTCGGGTGACCTGGCTGGTGTGTGTGTGTGTGTGTGTGCGTGCGTGCGTGCGTGTGTGTGTGTGTGTGTGTGTGCGTGTGTGTGTGTGTGTGTGTGTGTGTGCGCGTGCCTGCGTGTGTGTGTGTGCGTGCGTGTGTGTGCGTGTGTGTGTGTGTGTGTGTGTGTGCGTGCGTGCGTGCGTGCGTGCGTGCGTGCGTGCGTGCGTGTGTGTGTGTGTGTGTGTGTGTGTGTGCGTACGTGTGTGTTTGCGTGGGTGTGTGTGTGTGTGTGTGTGTGTGTGTACGTGCGTGTTTGCGTGGGTGTGTGTGTGTGTGTGTGTGTGTGTGTGTGTGTGTGTGTGTGTGTGTGTCTGAAATAACACTGGACCAAACACAGACCTTCCACAAACCCCCTCACCTTCCTAACCTTTTCATTCCTTAACTTCTTTCTCTCCTTTGACTTCATCCTTTTCTTAATCCGTTGAAATTAATCCCCCAGTGACAGAAAGAAAAGGAATAGAAAGAGAGAAAGATGATAACATCCTTAAGCTTTAATAGCAGTGTTACAATATATCCTAGGTGTAGAATTGTTCATCTCAGGACACAAATTGAAAACATTACTGTCCCCATTCATGACCTTCAGAGAGAGATGGGTCTTTATATCCAATACTTCTCTCCTTTCTGGTCCACTGTGTGTGTGTGTGTGTGCGTGTGTGTGTGTGTGCGTTTGTGCGTGTGTGTGTGTGTGCGTGTGTGCGTGTGTGCGCGCACCTGTGGTTTTTGTGTCTAATATTAACACACACACACACACGGAAGCCGCTGCATTGTAAAGACAGCGTCAGTATCATTGTATTCTACTTAATGGGTTATTGTAAGAAAAATAGGTAATACACAAGCTTTCAAACACTCCAAAACAATTACTCCACAATGTTATCAGGTTGTGATAGCAATGGTACAGTATGTTAGTGAACATGTATTATTCATGCATCTTCCTCTGTCTAGGTGTCTACTCAGACTAGGCTGTAAATATACCATAAAATCTGTCCACAGACATCAGAACTGTTTTGGCTGACTTGAGAAGGGGATGCTAAACACATCAAGTATAGTACATGCCCTAGTTATGGCTTTATACAACTATGCACCCTGTTACAAACACAGGATGCTTCCCAAATGGTTCCCATAGGGGCTGTGGTCAAAAGCAGTGCATTAGAAATGGAATTCCATTTGGGACACAGACACAGTCAGCTGAAGCGTTACCACAGCACTGCTCTGAGAGTCCTGAGTGATGTCATCCTCGTCTAGCCTTCTATCCTAATTTTTGACCTGCTCTTTTCTTTGGGTGCTACACACCAACCTGTCTCTGCATCCAACCTGTCTCTGGCTCCTACCTGTCTCTGGCTCCTACCTGTCTCTGGCTCCAACCTGTCTCTGGCTCCAACCTGTCTCTGGCTCCTACCTGTCTCTGGCTCCTACCTGTCTCTGGCTCCTACCTGTCTCTGGCTCCAACCTGTCTCTGGCTCCAACCTGTCTCTGGCTCCTACCTGTCTCTGGCTCCTACCCATCTCTGGTTCCTACCTGTCTCTGGTTCCTACCTGTCTCTGACTCCTACCTGTCTCTGGCTCCTACCCGTCTCTGGTTCCTACCTGTCTCTGGTTCCTTCCTGTCTCTGGTTCCTACCTGTCTCTGGTTCCTACCTGTTTTTTTCTCCTTCCTGTCTCTGGTTCTTACTTGTCTCTTACTCCTACCTGTCTCTGGTTCCTTCCTGTCTCTGGTTCCTACCTGTCTCTGGTTCCTACCTGTCTCTGGTTCCTTCCTGTCTCTGGTTCCTACTTGTCTCTGGTTCCTACTTGTCTCTGGCTCCAACCTGTCTCTGGTTACCACTAGTAAATTACCAACACAATATTACCAATAGTATATTACACCAATATATTGTTTTATCACTAGTGCATTACCATAGTATACTACACTAGTATATTACGCTAGTGTAATACCACAGTACATTAACACATTAGATTAACACAATATTTTACCACTAGTATATTTCACTAGTATATTTCCACTAGTATATTACCAGTAGTTTAGTACCACTATTATATTCCAGCTAGAAACCTACCACTAGTATATTACCACCAGTATATTACCACTACAAAATTACCACTAGTACATTATCACTAGTATATTACAACTACTATATTACCAGTAGTATGTTATCACTAGTATATTACCACTAGTATATTGCCACTAGTATATTGCCACCAGTATATTACCACTACAATATTACCACTAGTATATTATCACTATTATATTGCCACTAGTAATATAATAGTATATTGCCACTAGTATATTGACACCAGTATATTACCACAACAATATTACCACTAGTATTTTACCACTAGTGTGTTACAATTAGTATATAACCAGTAGTATATTATCACTAGTATATTACCGCAGTATACTGTATTACCACTAATAAACTACCACTAGTATTTTACCACTAGTATATTACCAAATAGTGCATTACCACAGTATATTAACACTAGTATATTACCACACAATATTACCACAGTATATTGTCACTAGTTTATTACCACAGTATATTATCACTAGTATATTACCACAGTATATTATCACTAGTATATTACCACCAGTATATTACATCTAGTATTTTACCACTAGTATATTACCAAATAGTGCATTACCACAGTATATTAACACTTGTATATTACCACTTGCATATTTCCACTAGTATATTACCACTAATATATCACCACAGTATACTATCACTTGTATATTACCACAGTATATTATCACTAGTATATTACCACAGTATATTATCACTAGTATATTACCACAGTATATTATCACTAGTATATTACCACAGTATATTATCACTAGTATATTACCACAGTATATTATCACTAGTATATTACCACAGTATATTACAACCGGTATATTATCACTAGTATATTACCACATTATATTATCACTAGTATATTACCACAGTATATTACAACCAGTATATTACAGCTAGTATATTATACGCTATTATATTACCACCAATATACCACAATATATTACCACAGTATTTTACCACAGTATATTACCACTAGTATTTTACTGCAGTACAATACCACTAGTATTTAAATACAAGTAAAACTAAATGCATGCTCTTCAACCGATCGCTACCTGCACCTACCCGCCTGTCCAACATCACTACTCTGGACGGCTCTGACTTAGAATACGTGGACAACTACAAATACTTAGGTGTCTGGTTAGACTGTAAACTCTCCTTCCAGACCCATATCAAACATCTCCAATCCAAAGTTAAATCTAGAATTGGCTTCCTATTTCGCAACAAAGCATCCTTCACTCATGCTGCCAAACATACCCTTGTAAAACTGACCATCCTACCAATCCTCGACTTTGGCGATGTCATTTACAAAATAGCCTCCAATACCCTACTCAACAAATTGGATGCAGTCTATCACAGTGCAATCCGTTTTATCACCAAAGCCCCATATACTACCCACCATTGCGACCTGTACGCTCTCGTTGGCTGGCCCTCGCTTCATACTCGTCGCCAAACCCACTGGCTCCATGTCATCTACAAGACCCTGCTAGGTAAAGTCCCCCCTTATCTCAGCTCGCTGGTCACCATAGCATCTCCCACCTGTAGCACACGCTCCAGCAGGTATATCTCTCTAGTCACCCCCAAAACCAATTCTTTCGTTGGCCGCCTCTCCTTCCAGTTCTCTGCTGCCAATGACTGGAACGAACTACAAAAATCTCTGAAACTGGAAACACTTATCTCCCTCACTAGCTTTAAGCACCAACTGTCAGAGCAGCTCACAGATTACTGCACCTGTACATAGCCCACCTATAATTTAGCCCAAACAACTACCTCTTTCCCAACTGTATTTAATTTTTATTTATTTATTTATTTTGCTCCTTTGCACCCCATTATTTTAATTTCTACTTTGCACATTCTTCCATTGCAAAACTACCATTCCAGTATTTTACTTGCTATATTGTATTTACTTTGCCATCATGGCCTTTTTTGCCTTTACCTCCCTTCTCACCTCATTTGCTCACATTGTATATAGACTTGTTTATACTGCATTATTGACTGTATGTTTGTTTTTACTCCATGTGTAACTCTGTGTCGTTTTATCTGTCGAACTGCTTTGCTTTATCTTGGCCAGGTCGCAATTGTAAATGAGAACTTGTTCTCAACTTGCCTACCTGGTTAAATAAAGGTAAAATAAAATAAAAATAAATAAAAAATATTACCACTAGTATTTTACCACAGTATATTACCACTAGCATTTTACCACAGTATAATACCACTAGCATTTTACCACAGTATAATACCACTAGTATTTTACCACAGTATATTACCACTAGTATTTTACCACAGTATAATACCACTAGTATTTTACCACAGTATATTACCACTAGTATTTTACCACAGTATATTACCACTAGTATTTTACCACAACTACTAAGTACAATAAGTATTTATGTATTCCTGATACCAGTCACATTGTTTACATGCATATCCGCATATCACACCTACACGGACACTGTTGCACACACACACACTCACGCTCACGCTCACGCACGCACACACACACGCACACGCACACGCACACGCACACGCACACGCACACGCACACGCACACGCACACACACACACACATACACACACGCACACGCACACATACGCGCACACACACACACACGCGCGCACACACACACTCACGCTCACGCACACACACACACACACACCCACACACACACACACACACACACACACACACACACACACACACACACACACACACACGCACACGCACACATACCCGCACACACACACACACGCACGCGCGCACACATACACACACACACACACACACTGACACTAACACTTAGCTACACCACTTTGCTGCTGCCATGTTAGTACAGTTTTTCCCAATTGTTAACACTCGTTTGCTGAAACTTCATCTCAGGTACTCAAAACTATAAAAATGAAACACAAAACATGTAGCCAATTTCCCCAAACCCCACAGGCAAAATGAAACACAAAACATGTAGCCAATTTCCCCAAACCCCACAGGCAAAATGAAACACAAAACATGTAGCCAATTTCCCCAAACCCCACAGGCAAAATGAAACACAAAACATGTAGCCAATTTCCCCAAACCCCACAGGCAAAATGAAACCCATCATACTAATGAGCCACACATCAAATGAATCTAACTTAGTGACAACTGAGATCACACTAATGTGACATATTCAAAACAGTACTATCAGAACATATTTCAATGTAAAGACTAAGAATTTGTTGTAATACTGTATATTGTTTGAGTGTACTCAAACATGCAAAAATGTAAGTTGTATATTTCAACATGACTATTGTATATTTCAACATATTTCAACATGCAAAAATGCAAACATACAGTAAATACATTTTGCATATGCAAAGGAAGAAACATAGGCCTATTTGTGGTACTGTACTGTATTTTAGATCAATTGTACTGAATAGATAAAGAAACTATCAAAATACAGTAAAATCATAAGTCAAGAAAAAAACACTAATTTACAAAAACAGAATCTATCTGTTGTTTTGGTCCGGCCACAGATTTTCATCAACATCACAGGCGATTTTCACCTTGGCCAGGAGAGAAATATCTTCTGGCATGACGCATTCACCCCTGACAGGACTCTCGAATGTCACCACAGGCCTGGACAAGGGCCATCCGTTCATGGGGTTTGTGATCATACACCACCGCCATGCTGAAAAATTGGGAATATGGTGCGAGATAGAGAATTGTAAACCTGGGATGGTCATAGAACCAGTTGCAGGCCTAAGCAGACAGATGGAAAGTCACATTGTCCCAAATTAGAACATTTGCTGCTCAGGATCACATGGCCCTCTCTGCTCAGGATCACCTGGCCCTCTCTGCTCAAGATCACCTCGCCCTCTCTGCTCAAGATCACCTCGCCCTCTCTGCTCAGGATCACCTGGCCCTCTCTGCTCAGGATCACCTGGCCCTCTCTGCACAGGATCACCTGGCCCTCTCTGCTCAGGATCACCTGTCCCTCTCTACTCTGGCTGTAACAGATGGTCATGTAAGGTGTTCAGGAAATGAAGGAGATGGGCAGTGTTGTATGGTCCAAGGGTGGCTTGGCGGTGGAGGATCCCATTGTGTCTCATAGTTGCACATATGGTGACAGTAAATATTGTAATTGCAACATCAGTGAGTCTCTAACATTTCAGTGAGTCTCTAATGTTTGTAATATTATTACATTACTTACGTGCACATACTCGTAACGTTTATCCTTCACTCTTTGGGAATTCCTTTCAAATGGGACTTTGTAGATTTGCTTCATCCGGAGATGGTGAGTCTTCAGGATGTGGGCTAGGGTTGATAAGCTCACTATGATGTGATGGAAGATGGCAGGGTTTTCAGTAATCTGTTGTTGGATTTTCCGCAGTCTTAATGCATCATTTTCAACTACCATTTGCACAATGGCAGCCTCCTGTTCATCTGTAAATAGATGCGTTCTACCAGAACGTGGTGGTCGTCTTTCAGTTGTACATTACACTACAGTAATACTGTATACAAGTTATACATATTACGAAGTAGTATAGCTCCCAATTTCACACATACAGTAATACAATAAACATTTACTTTGGAATCTACAGTTTTTACTGTGCTTTACGATGTACTAAATCAAATCAAATCAAATAGTATTTGTCACATGAGCCGAATACAACAGGTGTAGGTAGACCTTACAGTGAAATGCTTACTTACAAGCCCTTAATCAAAAATGCAGGTTTAAGAAAACGCGTTTTAAGAAAGTATGTACTAAATAAACTGAACTAAACAATAAATACATACAAATGAAAAACATTTAGAAAATATAAAATTAACAAATAATTAAAGATCAGCAATAAAATAAGAGTGACAAGGCTGTATACAGGGGGTACCGGTACCTCAGGCGAGCAGAACCTCAAGACTTTGTTTACATTGGATTTCATGCACCAGCTGTTATTGACAAATAGACACAGACCACCACCCATTGTCTTACCGGAGGCAGCTGTTCTGTCTTGCCGATGCACGGAAAACCCAGCCTGCTGTATGTTATCTATGTTGTCGTTCAACCACAACTCGGTGAAACATAATATTTCACCATTTTTAATGTCCCGTTGGTAGGATAGTCTTGATCGGAGCTCATCCAGTTTATTAATCAATGATTGTACGTTGGCTGACAGTACTGATGGTAGAGGCACGTTACCCACTCACCGTCAGATTTTTACAAGGCACCCCGACCTACGACCCCTATATGTCTGTCTCTTCTTCATGCGAATGACTGGGACTTGGGCCTTGTCCTGTGTTTGAAGTAAATCCTTTGCATCTGACTCGTTAAAGAAAATATCTTCATCCAGTACGGGGTGAGTAATCGCTGTTCTGATGTCCAGAAACTCTTTTCGGCCATAAGAGACGGTGGCAGAAACGGTATGTACAAAATAAGTTACAAATAACTTTTTAAAAAACACACAATAGCACAGTTGGTTAGGAGCCCGTAAAACAGCACTCAAGTAGTAAATGTGGTAGATAACTCCAATGTCTGCAGTACATACTTGTTCTTATTTTGGAACGTCCGGATAATGGATGCCACGGTGAAGTGGCTCAGATTGGGCTGCACTCTCTACCCAGCCTCTCTCAAGGTCAAACCATGGTTGACCACATGATCCACCACAGTCGCCCCAATTTCATCAGAGATTACTCTTCGTGGTCTCGGTCTTCCTCCACCTCTACCTCCCCCTGCCCATCCCCCTTCACACCTCTCTGTAAGGTTGCTTCGATTGCTCTCCAAACACAGGAGTACTCACCTGTGGACATTTTATCCACACCAACTTTTTTCGGGGGGTGTCTGGCAGATGGGTCCATCCTTTTACCAAGGCTGGCCGACAGACACAAAATGATGGGTCCATCCTTTTACCAAGGCTGGCCGACAGACACAAAATGATGGGTCCATCCTTTTACCAAGGCTGGCCGACAAACACAAAATGATGGGTCCATCCTTTTACCAAGGCTGGCCGACAGACACAAAATGATGGGTCCATCCTTTTACCAAGGCTGGCCGACAGACACAAAATGATGGGTCCATCCTTTTACCAAGGCTGGCCGACAAACACAAAATGGGATGTGCTGGAGGATGGGAAGACACACAGATATTTCCCTCTCTCCCTTTTCTCCCTCTTGTTGTTTCTGCTCCCCCTCTCTTTCCCTGGGGTGTCTGGCAGATTGGTTTGGCCTTTTAGCAAGGCTAGCTGACAGACAGGTAGACGGGTGAGCGGTCACACAGGCGCACAGCTGACAAGGTCACTGTCTAGACTTTGAATATGTCTAGTCATACCAGAACGTTAACGTACACAGTACTGTATGTTTTCTCTGTCCTAACATCATTTAGGGAATAGTATGCCATTTCAGATGCAGCTTGGTTGTGCTGTGTTGTGTTGTGCTGTGTCGTGTTGTGCTGTGTTGTGCTGTGCTGTGTTATGTTGTGCTGTGTCGTGCTGTGTTGTGTTGTGCTGTGCTGTGGTTGTGGTGTGTTGTGGTGTGTTGTGCTGTGGTTGTGGTGTGTTGTGGTGTGTTGTGGTTGTGGTTGTGGTGTGTGTGCTGTGCTGTGGTTGTGGTGTGTTGTGGTGTTGTGTGCTGTGGTGTGTTGTGCTGTGTCGTGCTGTGTTGTGGTGTTGTGTGCTGTGGTGTGTTGTGCTGTGTCGTGTTGTGCTGTGGTTGTGTTGTGTTGTGCTGTGTTGTGCTGTGTCGTGTTGTGCTGTGCTGTGGTTGTGGTGTGTTGTGGTGTGTTGTGCTGTGTCGTGTTGTGCTGTGCTGTGGTTGTGGTGTGTTGTGGTGTGCTGTGGTGTGTTGTGGTGTGCTGTGGTGTGTTGTGTTGTGCTGTGTCGTGTTGTGCTGTGCTGTGGTTGTGGTGTGTTGTGGTGTGTTGTGGTGTGTTGTGTTGTGCTGTGTCGTGTTGTGCTGTGCTGTGCTGTGGTTGTGGTGTGTTGTGGTGTGTTGTGGTTGTGCTGTGCTGTGGTTGTGGTGTGTTGTGGTGTGTTGTGTTGTGCTGTGTCGTGTTGTGCTGTGTCGTGTTGTGCTGTGCTGTGGTTGTGGTGTAGTTGGGTTGTGAGGGTGAATACCCTGTGACTGGAGGTGAGGGATCCAGGGGAAAGGCTAACAGGCTATTAATAGGCTAACGGGTGTAGATGGTAGATTAGCACTAAGAGAAGCCAAAGGTGCTGTAGAAAGTACACCTCTAATCTAAAAAATAAAAATCTGTCTAGGGTCTAACATCACATTCAACCGGGCCTCGCATCTTCAGCTCTGTAACAATGCTAGGAATAGTACTGAATACATTGTTTAGCACAGGAGATCTAAATGCTTCACTCTCTTCTCATCAGCTCAAAAGATCTTGTTGCAAACTAAGTCCTGTGCTTGATGTGGCTGTACTGCAACCACAGAGAGAAAAGACAGAGCTTGTTTCTTTCGCACCCATGTAATGTACGTGTTTTAAAATATATATATTTATTTATTTAACCAGGCAAGTCAGTTAAGAACAAATTCTTATTTACAATGACGGCCTACACTGGCCGAACCCAGATGATGCTGGGCCAATTGTGCACCACCCTATGGGACTCCCAATCACAGCCGGTTGTGATACAGCCTGGATTGAACCAGAGTGTCTGTAGTGACACCTCTAGCACTGAGATGCAGTGCCTTAAGACTGCTATCTTCACAACACTATCTTCACAACACTATCTTCACAACACTATCTTCACAACACTGTCTTCACAACACTGTCTTCACAACACTGTCTTCACAACACTGTCTTCACAACACTGTCTTAATAACACTATCTTAATAACACCATCTTCACAACACTATCTTCACAACACTATCTTCACAACACTATCTTCACAACACTGTCTTAATAACACCATCTTCACAACACTATCTTCACAACACTATCTTCACAACACTATCTTCACAACACTGTCTTAATAACACCATCTTCACAACACTATCTTCACAACACTATCTTAATAACACCATCTTCACAACACTGTCTTAATAACACCATCTTCACAACACTATCTTAATAACACCATCTTCACAACACTATCTTCACCACACTATCTTAATAACACCATCTTCACAACACTATCTTCACAACATTGTCTTAATAACACTATCTTCACAACACTATCTTAATAACACCATCTTCACAACACTATCTTAATAACACCATCTTCACAACACTATCTTCACAACATTGTCTTAATAACACCATCTTCACAACACTATCTTAATAACACCATCTTCACAACACTATCTTAATAACACCATCTTCACAACACTATCTTCACAACATTGTCTTAATAACACCATCTTCACAACACTATCTTAATAACACTATCTTCACAACATTGTCTTAATAACACTATCTTCATAATACTAGTATATAACAGTTTTTTCACCTCCTGGTCTTGGCTGTAAAAAATCCTCCTTGTCCCTTTCAGATAAAACTCCAAATGCGATGACACTTCTTACCTGCTACACCTCTCTCCAAGGTTAACCACACATGCGGCGATCATCCATTCACCAACTCTGTGTCTCACAAAGACACAGGAGTTTGAACAAAAAATCTCTCATTTGGACTCATCAGATCAAAGGACAGATTTCCACCCGTCTAATGTCCATTGCTCGTGTTTCTTGGCCCAAGCAAGTCTCTTCTTATTATTGATGTCCTTTAGTAGTGGTTTCTTTGCAGCAATTTGACCATGAAGGCCTGAATCAAGCAGTCTCTGAACAGTTGATGTTGAGATGTGTCTGTTACTTGAACTTAGTGAAGAATTTATTTGGGCTGCAATTTCTGAGGCTGGTAACTCTAATGAATTTATCCTCTGCAACAGAGGGAACTCTGGGTCTTCCTTTCCAGTGGCGGTCCTTATGAGAGATAGTTTCATCATGGCGCTTGATGATTTTTGCGACTGCTCTTGAAGAACCTTTCAAAGTTCTTGAAAAGTTCCGGATTTCATGTCTTAAAGTAATGATGGACTGCCTTTTCTCTTTGCTTATTTGAGTTGTTCCTGACATAATATGGACTTAGGGCTATCTTCTGTATACCAAACCCACCTTGTCACAACACAACTGGCTGGCTCAAACACATTAAGATTTAAATAAATTCCACAAATGAACTTTTAACAAGGCACACCTGTTAATTGAAATGCATTCCAGGTGACTACCTCGTGAAGCTAGTTGAGAGAACATCTAGCATGTGCAAAGCTGTCATCAAAACAAAGTGGGGCTACTTTGATGAATCTAAAATCTAAAATCTATATTTATTTGTTTAACATTTTTTGTTTACTTCATGATTGCTTATGTGTTATTTCATAATTTTGATATCTTCACTAATATTCTACAATGTAGAAAATGTAAAAAATAAAATAAAATAAAAACATTGAATGAATAGATGTGTCCAAACTTTTGACCTGTACTGTATACTGTTGGTAGTGGTAAAGTGACAGTAGCAGCAGTGGTGATAATGAACGTACAGTGCCTTGCGAAAGTATTCGCCCCCTTGAACTTTGCGACCTTTTGCCACATTTCAGGCTTCAAACATAAAGATATAAAACTGTCTTTTTTTTGTGAAGAATCAACAACAAGTGGGACACAATCATGAAGTGGAACAACATTTATTGGATATTTCAAACTTTTTTAACAAATCAAAAACTGAAAAATTGGGCGTGCAAAATTATTCAGCCCCCTTAAGTTAATACTTTGTAGTGCCACCTTTTGCTGCGATTACAGCTGTAAGTCGCTTGGGGTATGTCTCTATCAGTTTTGCACATCGAGAGACTGACATTTTTTCCCATTCCTCCTTGCAAAACAGCTCGAGCTCAGTGAGGTTGGATGGAGAGCATTTGTGAACAGCAGTTTTCAGTTCTTTCCACAGATTCTCAATTGGATTCAGGTCTGGACTTTGACTTGGCCATTCTAACACCTGGATATGTTTATTTTTGAACCATTCCATTGTAGATTTTGCTTTATGTTTTGGATCATTGTCTTGTTGGAAGACAAATCTCCGTCCCAGTCTCAGGTATTTTGCAGACTCCATTAGGTTTTCTTCCAGAATGGTCCTGTATTTGGCTCCATCCATCTTCCCATCAATTTTAACCATCTTCCCTGTCCCTGCTGAAGAAAAGCAGGCCCAAACCATGATGCTGCCACCACCATGTTTGACAGTGGGGATGGTGTGTTCAGGGTGATGAGCTGTGTTGCTTTTACGCCAAACATAACGTTTTGCATTGTTGCCAAAAAGTTCAATTTTGGTTTCATCTGACCAGAGCACCTTCTTCCACATGTTTGGTGTGTCTCCCAGGTGGCTTGTGGCAAACTTTAAACAACACTTTTTATGGATATCTTTAAGAAATGGCTTTCTTCTTGCCACTCTTCCATAAAGGCCAGATTTGTGCAATATACGACTGATTGTTGTCCTATGGACAGAGTCTCCCACCTCAGCTGTAGATCTCTGCAGTTCATCCAGAGTGATCATGGGCCTCTTGGCTGCATCTCTGATCAGTCTTCTCCTTGTATGAGCTGAAAGTTTAGAGGGACGGCCAGGTCTTGGTAGATTTGCAGTGGTCTGATACTCCTTCCATTTCAATATTATCGCTTGCACAATGCTCCTTGGGATGTTTAAAGCTTGGGAAATCTTTTTGTATCCAAATCCGGCTTTAAACTTCTTCACAACAGTATCTCGGACCTGCCTGGTGTGTTCCTTGTTCTTCATGATGCTCTCTGCGCTTTTAACGGACCTCTGAGACTATCACAGTGCAGGTGCATTTATACGGAGACTTGATTACACACAGGTGGATTGTATTTATCATCATTAGTCATTTAGGTCAACATTGGATCATTCAGAGATCCTCACTGAACTTCTGGAGAGAGTTTGCTGCACTGAAAGTAAAGGGGCTGAATAATTTTGCACGCCCAATTTTTCAGTTTTTGATTTGTTAAAAAAGTTTGAAATATCCAATAAATGTCGTTCCACTTCATGATTGTGTCCCACTTGTTGTTGATTCTTCACAAAAAAAGACAGTTTTATATCTTTATGTTTGAAGCCTGAAATGTGGCAAAAGGTCGCAAAGTTCAACGGGGCCGAATACTTTTGCAAGGCACTGTATGTGTGTGTGTTTGGGTGTCAGTGTAAGTATGTGTGAGTAGAGTCCAGTGTGTGTGCATGGAGTCAGTGCAAGTGAATTAGTAAAAAAAAAGGGTCAACGCAGGTAGTCCAGGTAGCCATTTGACTAACTATTTAGCAGTCTTATTTAGCAGTATAATGGCTTAGAGGTAGAAGCTGTTCAGGGTCCTGTTGGTTACAGACTTGTTGCACTGGTACTGCTTTCCGTGAGAGAGGGAGGTGGAGAAAGGATAGAGAGAGTAAGAGAGGGAGGGCAGGGGGATAGGGGAGAGAGGGGGAACGAGAGGAAGAGAGCTGAAAGATAACACAGCTTTCATAACTATTCTATGTGTCATCTCTGGGGAGTAGAGTATAGCCGGAGGGGGACCTGCATAGCACTGAGATTTCATCCTAAGGTGTAAGAGATATTCAGCCACTGAAGGATGACATGTTGAATCAGCCACTGAAGGATGACATGTTGAATCAGCCACTGAAGGGTGACATGTTGAATCAGCCACTGAAGGATGACATGTTGAATCAGCCACTGAAGGATGACATGTTGAATCAGCTACTGAAGGATGACATGTTGAATCAGCTACTGAAGGACGACATGTTGAATCAGCCACTGAAGGATGACATGTTGAATCAGCTACTGAAGGATGACATGTTGAATCAGCCACTGAAGGATGACATGTTGAATCAGCTACTGAAGGATGACATGTTGAATCAGCTACTGAAGGATGACATGTTGAATCAGCTAGTGAAGGATGACATGTTGAATCAGCTACTGAAGGATGACATGTTGAATCAGCTAGTGAAGGATGACATGTTGAATCAGCTAGTGAAGGATGACATGTTGAATCAGCTACTGAAGGATGACATGTTGAATCAGCTAGTGAAGGATGACATGTTGAACCAGCTACTGAAGGTGAATTGGTTTAGTCTTGACTCTTAGTTGACAGTGTTGGGGGATGAATAATGTATTGATGCTCGAATGCCAAATCATCACAAATGTATTTCTGTTTGACTTTGTTACTTCTTTTTGATATTTATGAGTCTTATTTTGTATATATGTTTATATATATATATATATATATATATAGTTTCAAATTGTATGATTATTTATTTGTGTTGTTCCAAATGTCTGAATAAAAATTTGTTAGTGCAGAATGTTTTTTTTTTGTGTTTGGCGGGGGGGGTTCGCCAAACACAAGGGGGGTTTGTGCTGAAGGGGGGTTCGCCCAGGGAGCCATACAAGCTAGAACCATAACTGGTAAGAGGACATGTTGAATAGAAAACCCAGGAAAGTGTTCCTGTGTATGACACTAAGATCTGGGTGTGGAATAGGCTGAATAGAAAACATGGGGAAGATGTCTTTCTCAACAAGATTTCACGGTTAGACACGGTTTTACTTCAGTATTCAATGTTTGTCCTGAATGGTTAAGGTAAGGGTTAAGGTTCGGGAGGTTTGGGATAGGATTAAAAATGGAACACTCAACCCTCAGAGCCGTAGCTCTTATGTCCATCTGCCATCCATGTCCGCAGCACCCTAGTAAGCCGTGTTGGTTGATCATAATAACTCTCACTGTTGCCCCTAGTGGATGGTTTTGAAGGCATCCCTGATGTCCTGGGGACCTAGATGAACGTTGAATGTCGCCTTGAATTTAAAGTGACCTGGCTGATATTTCTGAGAAGGGAAAAAAACATGTTGTCTGCAACCGAAAACATGAGACGTTTGTTCCGTCTGCGAGAGATGAAAAGTCTTTAGAAGCTTTTCAGAGTAGAAAAAATAGAAGACTAGCTGTCTTTGAGAGGGAAGGTGTTGTGTAGCTTTCTGAAATAGTCACTAAAGGTGTTGTTGTAAGGCATGTTGACCTGAACTAAAGTAATCCTGTCACAGTTTAAGACAACTATCTCACTCTCTCTTCTCTTTAACTTCCTCTAACTTCCTTCTCTTCTATTGTGTTGGAGCCGAGCCAGTCGGTCACAGTGTCTGTGAAAACCTTCCATCGGCATTATGCCCGTTATCTCTCCCTTGGGAAGGCAGATCCATAAAGGAATGTTCTTTCTGTCAGACAGACAGATGGGAGCTTTGCCATTTAAAAGCAATCAGCCGGTGGGTTCCTCACCCCAGGACCTTCAGCCAAAGGCCAAATCCCTGTGAGTCTACCCAGAGATAGGGCCTCAAGGCAGGGGAGGGATCAGGCCGACCAGCCCCTCTGTCCTGGTCTGCCCTGAATGGTTGATAACTTCTTTATAACCTCAAAGGCCATGGCATGATGGCACTGACACAAAGACACTTCAAACACTATATCTAGCAGCTGTTTGCTCTTTTCTGGACATTCATCTCCCTTATCGGATTCAGATGCCTTCTGAGTCTTACTTTGTTTAAAATTCTTTGAATCCATCACTCTCTCTTTTCTCTCTCCCTTCAGCAGGAGTAAATGCCAATGTTATTGCTAACACTGAGCAATGTGGTAAAGGCTTCACAGAGAGATGGAGATGGATTGTCAGACTGTATTTGACAATCTTGACATTATTAGACTTCTTCTGTTAGCTGAAAGACAGTCAGTTTCTTACCTGCAGCAATATGTACTGTGTTCTCTGTTGCAAGTAAGTAACTGGAATAATTACAGACATGAGGGTCATGAAAGTTTAAATGTGTCGGTGATACAAGCTACTGTAACATGTTAATGTCTTTCCCATCAAACTGGGAACAGAGCAAATAGATCTGACAAACGAAAGAGATATTTACTGCGACGGTTCTCTTTCATTTGTCAGATCTATTTGCTCTGTTCCCAGTTTGATGGGAAGGACATTAAAATGTTACAGTAGCTTGTATCACCGACACATTTAAACTTTCATGACCCTCGTGTCTGTAATTATTCCAGTGTCATGTAATGTTAAACTCATCAAAGTGAAAGTATGCTATGGAACACATGCAAACCCTTCAGCCTCTTGCCTGTGAAGGGAACTTCACATACAGACAGACACAGTGCCTTCGGAAAGTATTCAGACCCCTTGACCTTTTCCTCATTTTATTACGTTATGGCCTTATTCTAAAATTGATTGAATAAACAAGAAATACTCAGCAATCTACACACAATACCCCAATAATGACAAAGTGAAAACAGGTTGTTAGAAATGTTTAAACAATAAAAGCTGAAATTATTCAGATCCTTTACTCAGTACTCAGTTCAGCAGTGAGTCATCTTGGTTATGATGCTACAAGCTTGCCACAACTGTATTTTGGGAGTTTCTCCCATCATTCTTCTATACAGATGCTCTCATGCTCTGTGAGGTTGGATGGGGAGCGTTGCTGCGCAGCTATTTTCAGGTCTCTACAGAGATGTTCGATCGGGTTAAAGTCCAGGCTCTGGCTGGGCCACTCAAGGACATTCAGAGACTTGTCCCGAAGCCACTCCTGCGTTGTCTTGGCTGTGTGCTTAGTGTCGTTGTCCTGTTGGAAGGGGAACCTTCGCCCCAGTCTAAGGATCAAGGATCTCTGTGTTCTTCCCCCCTGTCAAGCCTGCTCCCGCTCTCCTTTTCTGGTGCTCGAGGGCGCCAGACTGCCTTCATTACGCACACCTGTCACCATCGTTACGCACACCTGTCACCATCGTTACGCGCACCTGCGCTTCATCACTGGTCATCATCACGTGCAGCAGCGAGTCATTGGACTCACCTGGACTTCATTACTTGTTGATTGCCCCTCCGATATCTGTCTGTTTCTTTGTTTCTTTGTTCCTGTCCTGACGCTGTCCTGTTCCATGTCCATTAATTAAATGTTCACTCCCTGTTCCTGCTTCTCATCTCCAGTGTTGATACAGAATGCTGACACCACTAAAATAATCATCAGGGAGTTTTGGTTGGTGACATCGAGTCCGGGTGCAATCACCGGGGGAACCGGGGGTGCCTCAGCTAGCTTGTCGGGCTTCCACGCCTTAGCTGGCTCGAGAGGTCGTCTTGCCTCAGTGGGCTCGACAGGTGCCCACCTCACGTCATGCTTCAGCCGGCCCATCAGGCTCCCATGCCTCAGCCGGTTCGTCAGGCTCCCATGCCTCAGCGTGATCATCGGGCTTTCACACCTCAGCTGGATCGCGAGGCTCCCATGCCTGAGCTGGCTCGCCAGGCTCCTATGCCTGTGCCGGTTTGTCGAGCTTCTACGACCCAGCTGGATTGTCCAGTGCCCATGCCTCGGCTGGCCCATCAGGCTCGCCCAGGTGGGACTTCGTGTGGCATCCTTAGAGGGGTGGGTACTGTCTGCTCCCGCACTCCCTCTCTGGCACTAGAGGGTGCCAGACTGCATTCATTACGCACACCTGTCACCATTGTTATGCGCACCTTTAGTGGAGGGTAGCAGTAAACTGAACCTAGTATGGGTCCTTTAGTGGAGGGTACCAGTAAACTGAACCTAGTATGGGGACTTTAGTGGAGGGTAGCAGTAAACTGAAACTAGGTTCAGGGGCGGCATGGTAGCCTAGTGGTTAGAGCAGTGGACTAGTAACCAGAAGGTTGCAATTTCAAATCCCTGAGCTGACAAGGTACAAATCTGTCGTTCTGCCCCTGAACAGGCAGTAAACCCACTGTTCCTAGGCCGTCATTGAAAATAAGAATTTGTTCTTAACTGACTTATAAATAAATAAAATGTGGTCTTTAGTAGAGGGTAGCAGTAAACTGAACCTAGTATTGGGTCTTTAGTAGAGGGTAGCAGTAAACTGAACCTAGTATTGGGTCTTTAGTGGAGGGTAGCAGTAAACTGAACCTAGTATGGAGCCTTGTGAACCTTGTATGCATACACCTTTCCTCACTTACTTTCTCTTCTCTCTCTCCTCCTCCTGCACTCCCCATCTCTTCCTCCCTCTCTCATTCTCTTTCTTTCTTTCCTTTTTACCTCTCTCGCTCTTCTCCCTCTCTCCTCTCCTTTCCTCTCTCCTCTGGTGTGGAAACAGAACAGATGTCTAACGGCCGGCCTCCATCACCCACTGGTCCTTAACTTCTTGACGCTACCCATCCCTTTAGCGGGATGATTGTCATCAACAACCTCTGAAATGCATAGCGCCACATTCAAATAAAATTACTAAAAATATTTGAATTCATATAATCACAAGTGCAATATAGCAAAACACAGTTTAGCCCTTTGTTAATCCACCTGTCGTGTCAGATTTTGAAAATATGCTTTACAGCGAAAGCAATCCAAGCGTTTGTTTAAGTTTATTGATCGCTCGACAAAACATTATGTACACCTAGCATCAAGTAGCTTGATCACGAAAATCAGAAAAGCAATCCAATAAATTGTTTACCTTTGATGATCTTCGGATGTTTTCACTTACGAGACTCCCAGTTACACAATAAATGTTCCTTTTGCTCCATAAAGATTATTTTATATCCAAAATACCTCCATTTGTTTGGCGTGTTATGTTCAGAAATCCACAGGAAAGAGCGGTCACGACAACGCAGATGAAAATTCCAAATAGTATCCGTAATGTCCACAGAAACATGTCAAACATTTTTTATAATCAATCATCAGGTTGTTTTAGAATATATGATTATATATCAACCGCACCTGTCTTTATCAGTAGGAGAGGGATAGTCAATGGCTGCCCAAACTCTGTTGCGCCAAGCAAAACGCTGCTGGCACCCGGCCATACAATGACGCGATGTTGTCTTTCTCGCTCATTTTTCAAAATAAAATCCTGAAGCTATGTCTAAAGACTGTTGACACCTTGAGGAAGCGATAGGAAAAGGAATCTGGTTGATATCCCTTTAAATGGAGCAAAGGCAGGCTATGGAACATGGAGTTTTCAAAAATAGTTCTGCTACACGTGCTTCTACACCTGCTTTGCTTGCTGTTTGGGGTTTTAGGCTGGGTTTCTGTACAGCACTTTGAGATATCAGCTGATGTACGAAGGGCTATATAAATAAATTTGATTTGATTTGATTTGATTTAAACTCACAGACAATATTTTGACAGTTTTGAAACTTTAGAGTGTTTTCTATCCTAATCTGTCAATTATATGCATATTCTAGCATCTGGTCCTGAGAAATAGGCCGTTTACTTTGGGAACGTTATTTTTCCAAACATAAAAATAGTGCCCCCTAGCTTCAGATTAGGATTCAGTAGAAAGTGGAATATAACTCCTCTATAGCAGTGTTATTAATATAACAGATATAACTCCTCTATAGCAGTGTTATTAATATAACAGATATAACTCCTCTATAACAGTGTTATTAATATAACTCCTCTATAACAGTGTTATTAATATAACTCCTCTATAGCAGTGTTATTAATATAACAGATATAACTCCTCTATAACAGTGTTATTAATATAACAGATATAACTCCTCTATAACAGTGTTATTAATATAACTCCTCTATAACAGTGTTATTAATATAACAGATATAACTCCTCTATAACAGTGTTATTAATATAACAGATATAACTCCTCTATAACAGTGTTATTAATATAACAGATATAACTCCTCTATAACAGTGTTATTAATATAACAGATATAACTCCTCTATAACAGTGTTATTAATATAACAGATATAACTCCTCTATAACAGTGTTATTAATATAACAGATATAACTCCTCTATAGCAGTGTTATTAATATAACTCCTCTATAACAGTGTTATTAATATAACAGATATAACTCCTCTATAACAGTGTTATTAATATAACAGATATAACTCCTCTATAGCAGTGTTATTACCCTAACAGATATAACTCCTCTATAACAGTGTTATTAATATAACTCCTCTATAACAGTGTTATTAATATAACAGATATAACTCCTCTATAACAGTGTTATTAATATAACAGATATAACTCCTCTATAGCAGTGTTATTAATATAACAGATATAACTCCTCTATAACAGTGTTATTAATATAACAGATATAACTCCTCTATAACAGTGTTATTAATATAACTCCTCTATAACAGTGTTATTAATATAACTCCTCTATAACAGTGTTATTACCCTAACATATATAACTCCTCTATAACAGTGTTATTACCCTAACAGATATAACTCCTCTATAACAGTGTTATTACCCTAACAGATATAACTCCTCTATAACGTGTTATTAACATAACAGATATAACTCCTCTATAACAGTGTTATTACCCTAACAGATATAACTCCTCTATAACAGTGTTATTAACATAACAGATATACCTCCTCTATAACAGTGTTATTACCCTAACAGATATAACTCCTCTATAACAGTGTTATTAACATAACAGATATAACTTGTCTATAACAGTGTGGTGAAGAGCAGACAGGTGGGCTGTCAATGACTGTTTAGAGTCTGGAACAGAAATAATCTGTGTTGATTGCATGGTGTTGAATTTGAGGTCTGATTTTCAAAATAACCTAACGATAAAAAGATGAGCAGGTGTTTGATCTGAAGATATTCAGTAGAGGTAAAGTAACAAGCCGTGACTGAAGTCACAGGTTTGACATCATTACATTCTGTGGACAGCTGTGAGGGCGTGGCAGTTTACTAGAGAGCATCACGGGTAAGGCAGGAGGGCCTGCCCTCTCTCCAAGGGTATGAATACTCTTGACACTAAAGTTTCATCAGAAAAGCATGTCATATTTTAAAGATTATCCTCTCTCTCTCTACACCTCTCTACCTCTCTCTACCTCTCTCTACCCCTCTCTACCCCTCTCTACACCTCTCTACACCTCTCTACCTCTCTCTACCTCTCTCTCTACACCTCTACACCTCTACACCTCTACACCTCTACACCTCTACACCTCTCTCTCTACGTCTCTCTCTACCTCCCCCTCTCTCTCTACCTCCCTCTACCTCCCTCTCTACCTCTACCTCCCTCTCTACCTCTACCTCCCTCTCTACCTCTACCTCCCTCTCTACCTCTACCTCCCTCTCTACCTCTACCTCCCTCTCTACCTCTACCTCCCTCTCTACCTCTACCTCCCTCTCTACCTCTACCTCCCTCTCTACCTCTACCTCTACCTCCCTCTCTACCTCTACCTCCCTCTCTACCTCTACCTCCACCTCTCTACCTCTCTACCTCTCTACCTCTCTACCTCTACCTCTCTCTCTACCTCTCTCTACCTCCCTCTACCTCCCTCTCTACCTCTACCTCCCTCTCTACCTCTACCTCCACCTCCCTCTCTACCTCTACCTCCCTCTCTACCTCTACCTCCCTCTCTACCTCTACCTCCCTCTCTACCTCTACCTCCCTCTCTACCTCTACCTCCCTCTCTACCTCTACCTCCCTCTCTACCTCTACCTCCCTCTCTACCTCTACCTCCCTCTCTACCTCTACCTCTACCTCCACCTCTACCTCCCTCTCTACCTCTACCTCTACCTCCCTCTCTACCTCTACCTCCCTCTCTACCTCTACCTCCACCTCTCTACCTCTCTACCTCTCTACCTCTCTACCTCTACCTCTCTCTACCTCCCTCTACCTCCCTCTCTACCTCTACCTCCCTCTCTACCTCTACCTCTACCTCCACCTCTACCTCCCTCTCTACCTCTACCTCTACCTCCCTCTCTACCTCTACCTCCCTCTCTACCTCTACCTCCACCTCTCTACCTCTCTACCTCTCTCTCTCTCTAACATCTCTACCTCCCTCTACTCCCTCCTACCGCTACCTCCTCTACCTCTACCCTCCACCTCTCTACCCTCTCTACCTCTCTCTCTACCTCTCTCTACCTCCTCTACCTCCCTCTCTAACCTCTACCTCCCTCTCTACCTCACCTCCACCTCTCTACCTCTCTACCTCTCTCTCTACCTCTCTACCTCTCTCTCTACCTCTCTCTACCTCCCTCTACCTCCCTCTCTACCTCTACCCTCCTCTCTACCTCTACCCTCCACCTCTCTACCTCCCTCTCCCCCCTCTCTACCTCTACCTCCCTCCTCTACCTCTACCTCCCTCTCTACCTCTACCTCCCTCTCTACCTCTACCTCCACCTCTCTACCTCTCTACCTCTCTCTCTACCTCTCTACCTCTCTCTCTACCTCTCTCTACCTCCCTCTACCTCCCTCTCTACCTCTACCTCCCTCTCTACCTCTACCTCCACCTCTCTACCTCTCTACCTCTCTCTCTACCTCTCTCTACCTCCCTCTACCTCCCTCTCTACCTCTACCTCCCTCTCTACCTCTACCTCCACCTCTCTACCTCTCTACCTCTCTCTCTACCTCTCTACCTCTCTCTCTACCTCTCTCTACCTCCCTCTACCTCCCTCTCTACCTCTACCTCCCTCTCTACCTCTACCTCCACCTCTCTACCTCTCTACCTCTCTCTCTCTACCTCTCTCTACCTCCCTCTACCTCCCTCTCTACCTCTACCTCTACCTCCACCTCTCTACCTCCCTCTACCTCCCTCTCTACCTCTACCTCCCTCTCTACCTCTACCTCCCTCTCTACCTCTACCTCCCTCTCTACCTCTACCTCCCTCTCTACCTCTACCTCCCCTCTCTCTCTCTCTCTACCTCTCTCTACCTCTACCTCTCTCTCTACCTCCCTCTCTACCTCTACCTCCCTCTCTACCTCTACCTCCCTCTCTACCTCTACCTCCCTCTCTACC
>NC_034188.2:15876735-15903424 GCF_002021735.2 Oncorhynchus kisutch | reverse complement strand
GGTAGATGTAGAGAGGTAGATAGAGGTAGTTAGAGCGGTTTAAGAGATAGAGAGGGAAGAGGTAGGTAGATGTAGAGTGGTGTAGGTAGTATTAGGTAGAGTGGTTAGAGGTAGAGTGGTAGAGGTAGATGAAGAGGTAGATAGGTTAGAGTGGTAGAGGTAAATAGGTAGGAGTCGTGGTAGAGGTAGATGTAGAGGTAGATAGGTAGAGTGGTTGAGGTTCGAGTCGGTAGAGTAGGTAGAGGTATAGAGGTAGAGGTGTTTAGATAGGTAGATTGGTAGAAGTAGAGAGGTAGATTGGTAAGAGGTAGTAGAGAGGTAGAGTTGTCGAGGTTTAGAGGACGATAGGTAGTTTAGATGGTTAGAGGTAGAGTGGTAGAGTAGATGTAGAGAGGTAGAGAAATCGTGAGGTAGAGTGGTAGAGGTAGAAAGGTGAGTGTTAGAGGTAGATAGAGGTAGAGAGGTAGAGTGGTAGAGATTGATAGGTAGAGAGGCAGAGGCAGAGGGTAGATAGGTAGAGTGGTAGAGGTAGATAGGTAGAGTGGTAGAGGTAGATAGGTAGAGTGGTAGAGGTAGATATAGAGGTAGAGGTAGAGAGGTAGAGTGGTAAAGGTAGAGAGGTAGAGAGGCAGAGGGTAGATATAGAGGGTAGAGTGGTAGAGGTAGATAGGTAGAATGGTAGAGGTAGAGAGGTAGAGTGGTAGAGGTAGAGAGGTAGAGGTAGATAAGTAGAGAGGTAGATAGGTAGAGTGGTAGAGGTAGAGAGGTAGACTGCTAGAGGTTAGAGAGGTAGACTGCTAGAGGTAGAGAGGTAGAATGGTCGAGGTAGGAGTTGTAGAGGTAGAGTGGTAGAGGTAGATAAGTAGAGAGGTAGAGTGGTAGAGGTAGATAGGTAGAATGTTAGAGGTAGAGAGTTAGGGTGGTATAGGTAGGGAGGTAGTGGTAGAGGTAGAGAGGTAGAGGTAGATAAGTAGAGAGGTAGAGGTAGAGAGGTAGAGTGGTAGAGGTAGAGAGGTAGAGGTAGATAAGTAGAGAGGTAGAGGTAGAAAGGTAGAGTGGTAGAGGTAGAGAGGTAGAGTGGTAGAGATAGAGAGGTAGATGTAGAGGTAGACAGGTAGAGTGGTAGAGGTAGACAGGTAGAGTGGTAGAGGTAGAGAGGTAGAGTGGTAGAGGTAGAGAGGTAGAGTGGTAGAGGTAGAGGTAGACAGGTAGATGTAGAGGTAGACAGGTAGATGTAGAGGTAGACAGGTAGAGAGGTAGAGGTAGACAGGTAGAGAGGTAGAGGTAGATAGGTAGAGTGGTAGAGGTAGAGAGGTAGAGTGGTAGAGGTAGAGAGGTATATGTAGAGGTAGACAGGTAGAGAGGTAGAGGTAGATAGGTAGAGTGGTAGAGGTAGAGAGGTAGAGTGGTAGAGGTATATATAGAGGTGGAGAGGTAGAGCTATTTTTGTAGCTACTCTTCTCAATTGTAGCTACTCTTCCTGGGGTCCAGCAACATTAAGACAGTGATATAAAATGTAAAATATGCCTTGACATTACACTTCATAACACTTTTCACAACATATTAAAAGTGTCACATTTCAACAATACAAAATCCATATGTACGTGTGTAGAGTGCATCTCTTCTCATGTGTATGTATGTCTGTCTGAGCCTGTGTTTCTTTTCACAGTCCCTGCTGTTCCGTAATGTGTATTTGTTTTGGTCTCATTCCAATGCTTGCATCAGTTACCTGATGTGGAATAGAGTTCCATGTAGCTATGGCTCTATGTAGTACTGTGCACCTACCATAGTCTGTTCTGGATTTGGGGATTGTGAAGAGTCCTTTGGTGGCATGTCTTGTGTGGTATGCATGGCAGTGGTGGTCAGTGCCGTCTATGATGAAGGGGGACAATTTTTATTTTTCATGAACATGACCTTATTTCTATTACAGCATATTCAATGACTGTCATTCATATTCCATCCACCCAGTTCAATGTGACATCGATAGGTTTAGGCTACTGATACTCAAATTTTCCCTACACCCACCATGAGGTTGCTAGACTTTGAATTAAAGTTTACAACATAGGTGCACACAGCTCGAGATACAGTTGAGATGACAGAGAGTGACACATGGAGAGACAGTGACACATTCAATACCAACTTGCACACCTTGCCTGCATCTAGGTTATCTAGGGTGTAATCATTAGTTGCAAACAAAAGTTTCTATTAGACAAATTCTGGTATTTTTTTCCCTGTTTCGTTTGCCTCCGTTTAAGAAATGTTTTTCAAAAGAATCGGCAGAGTGAATACACCCCTGATGATCAGCATCACAATTCACTTTCATAGCAGCCACGTTGTATTCCTTCTCACCTCTATGCACTCTCCTCCTCTCACCGTTTCCTTTTGTTTGTGGGCTTCAATGAACAACACATCAGCTCTATGTGACCAGACAAAACAACCTTTCCAAGCCAGACCGGGGCGGCAGGGTAGCCTAGTGGTTAGAGCGTTGAACCAGTAACCGGAAGGTTGCAAGTTCAAACCCCTGACCTGACAAGGTACAAATCTCTCGTCCTGCCCCTGAACAGGCAGTTAACCCACTGTTCCTAGGCCGTTGTTGAAAATAAGAATTTGTTCTTAACTGACTTGCCTAGTTAAATAAAGGTGAAATAAAAACAAAAAAAATAACCGCTACACACAGCCTACATCGTTGTCCCCATATTAGCTAAAGTAACATCCTAGTCAAAATATTTAATATTACTAATGCGTTAGTAAACCCACTACAATCACGCAGTAACGTTACAGTGTATAGTCAGTAAGAAGTTACACCGGTGGGCCTGGTGGCCAAAAATTTATTAATTTTAAAAATTAATAAAACAAAAAGCTTACCTTCCCATTCAAATGACAGCACCCTACACAGGGCAATCACTGCAGTTACCTCTTTTTGGAGGGAGCAGGTCATTCAGTGGATGGTCAAGAGTGTGCATGTCCTTCCCCATTTGCACTGTAACCTGCTCTCGCCCGCTCTGCAGTGAGGGGAGCTGTGGTTGGACTGCTACACCTCTGGAGAGGATCCTCAAGGCCCTCCTCTGCACCCTGTCTAGTTGGGCCTGCTGCTTTTTACTGGATCCAACTAACAGCACCACCATATTCTAGACAAGACCTGACCAGCATAGTATAGACTGTGACCAGATCTTCAGTGGGTAGGCCATTTCTGGCAAGAACAGTCAAAAAGTGCAGGTGTTTGAGGCCTTCCTCACTGACCGCTCCACATGTGCGTCACCTTTGAGGCTAGAGTCTAGATGAAAACCAAGATACTTAGTTGTTGTTACCACTAGTACTTCCTGTCCTCCTAGGATTAGTGGTGCAGGTTATGGACAGACTTCTCCCCATATTCGACAAGGTTGAATCAACGTGTTTTGACTATGACAGTTTACAATCCAGGGTTACTTCAAGCAGTTTAGTCACCTCAACTTGCTAATTTTCCACATTATTTATTCTAAGATTTAGTTGAGGTTCAGGGCTTAGTGAAAGATTTGTCCAAAATACAACGCTTTTCGTAAAAAAAAATGTTTAGGACAAACTTATTCCTTGCCACCCATTTTGAAACGAACTGCAGCTCTTTGTCAAGTGTTGCAGGGATTTCAGTCACTGTAGTAGCTGATGTCTATAGTGTTGAGTCATCTGCATACATAGACACACTGGCTTTACCCAAAGCCAGTGGCATGCCATTAGTAAAGATTGAAAAAAGTAAGGGGCCTAGACAGATTCCCTGGGGAATTCCTGACTCTACCTGGCTTACGATGGAGAGGCTTCCATTAAAGATCATCCTCTGTGTTCTGTCAGACAGGTAACTCTTCATCCACAATATAGCAGTGGGTGTAAAGCCATAACACATACAGTGGGGAGAACAACTATTTGATACACTGCCGATTTGGCAGGTTTTCCTACTTACAAAGCATGTAGAGGTCTGTAATTTTTATCATGGGTACACTTCAACTGTGAGAGACGGAATCTAAAACAAAAATCCCGAAAATCACATTGCATTTTATTGCATGACATAAGTTTTTGATCATCTACCAACCAGTAAGAATTCCGGCTCTCACAGACCTGTTAGTTTTTCTTTAAGAAGTCCTCCTGTTCTCCACTCATTACCTATATTAACTGCACCTGTTTGAACTCGTTACCTGTATAAAAGACATCTGTCCACACACTCAATCAAACAGACTACAACCTTTCCACAATGGCCAAGACCAGAGAGCTGTGTAAGGACATCAGGGTTAAATTGTAGACCCGCACAAGGCTGGGATGGGCTACAGGACAATGGGCAAGCAGCATGGTGAGAAGGCAACAACTGTTGGCGCAATTATTAGAAAATGGAAGAAGTTCAAGATGACGGTCAATCACCCTCGGTCTGGGGATCCATGCAAGATCTCACCTCGTGGGGCATCAATGATCATGAGGAAGGTGAGGGATCAGCCCAGAACTACACGGCAGGACCTGGTCAATGACCTGAAGAGAGCTGGGACCACAGTCTCAAAGAAAACCATTAGTGACACACTACACCGTCATGGATTCAAATCCTGCAGCTTACGCAATGTCCCCCTGCTCAAGCCAGCGCATGTCCAGGTCCGTCTGAAGTATGCCAATGACCATCTGGAGGATCCAGAGGAGGAATGGGAGAACGTAATGTGGTCTGATGAGACAAAAATAGAGCTTTTTGGTCTAAACTCCACTCGCCGTGTTTGGAGGAAGAAGAAGGATGAGTACAACCCCAAGAACACCTTCCCAACCGTGAAGCATGGAGGTGGAAACATCATTCTTTGGGGATGCTTTTCTGCAAATGGGACAGGACAACTGCACCGTATTGAGGGGAGGATGGATGGGGCCATGTATCGCGAGATCTTGGCCAACAACCTCCTCCCCTCAGTAAGAGCATTGAAGATGGGTCATGGCTGGGTCTTCCAGCATGACAATGACCCGAAACACACAGCCAGGGCAACTAAGAAGTGGCTCCATAAGAAGCACCTCAAGGTCCTGGAGTGGCCTAGCCAGTCTCCAGACCAGAAGCCAATATAAAATCTTTGGAGGGAGCTGAAAGTCTGTATTGCCCAGCGACAGCCCCGAAATCTGAAGGATCTGGAGAAGGTCTATATGGATGAGTGGGCCAAAATCCCTGCTGCAGTGTGTGCAAACCTGGTCAAGAACTACAGGAAACGTATGACCTCTGTAATTGCAAACAAAGGTTTCTGTACCAAATATTAAGTTCTGCTTTTCTGATGTATCAAATACTTATGTCATGCAATGAAATGCAAATGAATTACTTAAAAGTCATACAATGTGATTTTCTGGATTTTTGTTTTAGATTCCGTCTCTCCCAGTTGAAGTGTACCTATGATAAAAATTACAGACCTCTACATGCTTTGCAAGTAGGAAAACCTACAAAATCAGCAGTTTCAAATACATGTTCTCCCCACTGTATGCTTTTACGTCACTGAAGTCTAACAATAACAGTTCCCACAATCTTTTTATCATCAATTTATCTCAGTCAATCATCAGTCTGTTGTGTAAGTGCCATGCTTGTTGAATGTCCTTCCATATAATCTTGCTGAAAGTCTTCTGTCAATTTGTTAACAGTAAAATAGCATTGTATCTGGTCAACACAATTTTTTACAAAAGTTTACTAAGGGTTGGTAACAGGTTGATTGGTCGGCTATTTGAGCCAGTAAAGGGGGCTTTACTATTCTTGGGTAGCGGAATTATTTTTGCTTCCCCCCAGGCATGAGGGCACACACTTTCTAGCAGGCTTATATTGAAGATATGGCAAATGGGAGTGGCAATATCGTCCACAGTAATCTCAGTAATATTCCATCCAAGTTGTCAGACCCGTTGGCTTGTCATTGTTGATAGACAACAAAAATGTTTTCACCTCTTCCACACTCACTTTATGGAATTTGAAATAACAATGATTGTCTCATAATTTGATCAGACATACAGTGCCAGTCAAAAACTTGGAAAAGGGTTTTTCTTTATTTTTACTATTTCAACATTGTATAATAATATTGAAGATGTCAAAACTATGAAATAATGTAGTAACCAAAAAAGTGTTAAACAATAAAAATTTTATATTTGAGATTCTTCAAAGTATCCACCCTTTGCCTTGATGACAGCTTAGCAAACTCTTGGCATTCTCTCAACCAGCTTCATGAGGTGGAACCTGGAATGCTTTCCAATTAACAGGTGTGCCTTGTTAAGTTAATTTGTGGAATTGATTTTCTTTCTTAATGCATTTGCGCCAATCAGTTGTGTTGTGAGAATGTAGAGGTGGTATAAAGAAGATAGCCCTATTTGATAAACACCAAGTCCATATTATGGCAAGAGCAACTCCAATAAGCAAAGTGAAATGACAGTCCATCGTTACATTAAGACATGAAGGTCAGTCAATGTGGAATATTTCAAGAACTTTTAAAATGGATCAAATCAAATAAATCCCTCATCAATCTACACACAGCATCCCTTAATAACGAAGAGAAAACAGGTTTAGAAATGTTTGCAAAAAAACATCTGAAACACCTTATTTATATACATTTTCTGTGAGACTACAAATTGAGCTCAGGTGATCATCCTTGAGATATTTCTACAACTTGATCGGAGTCCACCTGTGGTACATTAAATTGATTGGACATGATTTGGAAAGGCACACATCTGTCTATATAAGGTGCCACAGTTGACAGTATGTCAGAAGAAAAACCAAGCAATGAGGTCGAAGTAATTGTCCGTTGAGCAACGAGAAAGCACAGTGTCGAGGCACAGATCTGGGGAAGGGTAACAACACATTTCTGCAGCATTGAAGGTCCCCAAGAAGACTGTGGCCTCCATCATGAAAGAAGTTTGAAACCACCAAAAGCTGAGAGAGCTGGCCGCCCAGCCCAACTGAGCAATCGTGGGAGAAGAGCCTTGGTCAGAGAGGTGACCAAGAACCCGATTGTCACTCTGACAGAGCTCCAGAGTTCCTCTGTGGAGATTGGAGAAGCTTCCAGAAGAACAACCATTTGTGCAGCACTCCACAAATCAGGCATTTATGGTAGAGTTGCCAGACGGAAGCCACTCCACATTAAAAGGCACATGACAGTCCGCTTTGAGTTTGTCAAAAGGCACCTGAAGACTCTCAGACCACGAGGAACAAGTTTCTCTGGTCCGATGAAAGAAAGATGCAACTCTTTTAACTGAATGTCAAGTGTCACATCTTGAGGAAAACTGGCACCTTCTCTACGGTGAAGCATGGTGGTGGCAGCATCATCCTCTGGGGATGTTTTTCAGCAGCAGGGACTGGGAGACTAGTCAGGATCGAGGGAAAGATGAACAGAGCAAAGTACAGAGAGATCCTTGATGAAAACCTGCTCCAGAGCGCTCAGGACCTCAGACTTGGGTGAGGTTCACTTTTTATCAAGACAACGACCCTAAGCACACAGCCAAGACAACACAGAAGTGGCTTTGGGACAAGTCTCTGAATGCCCAGCTACAACCCAAACATGAACCCAATCAAACATCTTTGGAGAGACCTGAAAATAACTGTGCAGTGACGCTCCCCATCCAATCTGACAGAGCTTGAGAGGATCTGCAGAGAAAAATGGGAGAAACTCCCCAATTGCAAGTGTGTTAAACCTGTAGTGTCATACCCAAGGAGACTCAAGGCTGTAATTTCTGCCAAAGGTGCTTCAACAAAATACTGAGTTTAGGGGAATTAATATTTCTGTAAATGTTATGTTCCATTTATTAAATTTTTTATAAATGAGCAAATATTTCTAAAATCCTCTTTTTGCTTCAACATTATCAAATCAAGTTTATTTGTCATGTGCGCCGAATTCAACAGGTGTAGACCTTACAGTGAAATGCTTACTTACAGGCTCTAACCAATAGTGCCAAAAAGGTGTTCGATGAAAAAAAGGTAAGTAAAGAAATAAAACAACAGTAAAAAGACAGGTTATATACAGTAGCGAGGCTATAAAAGTAGTGAGGCTACATACAGACACCGGTTAGTCAGGCTGATTGAGGTAGTATGTACATGTAGACATGGTTAAGTGACTATGCATATATGATGAACAAAGAGTAGCAGTAGTGCAAAAGAGGGGTTGTCGGGTGGTGGGTGGCGGGACACAATGCAGATAGCCCGGTTAGCCAATGTGCAGGAGCACTGGTTGGTCGGGCCAATTGAGGTAGTATGTACATGAATGTATAGTTAAGGTGACTATGAATATATGATAAACAGAGAGTAGCAGCAGCGTAAAAAGAGGGGTTGGTGGGGGCACACAATGCAAATAGTCCGGGTAGCCATTTGATAACCTGTTCAGGAGTCTTATGGCTTGGGGGTAAAAACTGTTAAGAAGCCTTTTTGTCCTAGACTTGGCACTCCAGTACCGCTTGCCATGCGGTAATAGAGAGAATAGTCTATGACTGGGGTGGCTGGGGTCTATGAAAATTTTTAGGGCCTTCCTGTGACATTGCATGTTCTATTGGTCCTGGATGGCAGGCAGCTTAGCCCCAGTGATGTACTGGGCCATACGCACTACCCTCTGTAGTGCCTTGAGGTTGGAGGCTGAGCAGTTACCGTACCAGGCAGTTATACAACCAGTCAGGATGCTCTCGATGTTGCAGCTGTAGAACCTTTTGAGGATCTCAGGACCCATGCCAAATCTTTTTAGTTTCCTGAGGGGGGAGTAGGCTTTGTTGTGCCCTCTTCACGACTGTCTTAGTGTGTTTAGACCATTCTAGTTTGTTGATGATGTGGACACCAAGGAACTTGAAGCTCTCAACCTGCTACACTGCAGCCCCGTCGATGAGAATGGGGGCGTGCTCGGTCCTCCTTTTCCTGTGGTCCACAATCATCTCCTTAGTCTTGGATACATTGAGGTAGGTTGTTATTCTGGCACCACCCGGCCTGGTTTCTGACCTCCTTCCTATAGGCTGTCTCATAACTGTCTGCAGACTTAATAATTGTGTTGGAGTCGTGCCTGGCCATGCAGTCTTGGGTGAACATGGAGTACAGGAGGGGACTGAGCACACACTCCTGTGGAGCTCCTGTGTTGCGGATCAGCGTGACAGATGTGTTGCTACCTACCCTCAACACCTGGGGGCGGCCCGTCAGGAAGTCCAGGATCCAGTTGCAGAGGGAGGTGTTTAGTCCCAGGATCCTTAGTATAGTGAGGATCCTGGGATTAAACACCTCCCTCTGCAACTGGATCCTAGACTTCCTGACGAGCCGCCCCCAGGTGGTGAGGGTATTGTATGGGGTATTGTGTGTAGATTGCTGAAGAAAATATTTTATTAATTCAATTTTAGAATAAAGCTGTAACCTTACAACATTTTTTTTTTAAATCAAGGGATCTGAATACTTTCCAAAGGTGCTGTAGGTAGAGAGGTAGAGGTAGAAGTAGTAAGGTAGAGGTAGAGAGGTAGAGGTAGAGATAGAGATAGAGGTACAGGGAGGTAGAGGTAATTAGGTAGATGTAGAGAGGTAGAATGCTCTCTCTCTCTCTCCCCCCTCTCTGCTCAACAAAACATGACAGAACACAGTAATCAGTTATCAGTTCTAGCTGGTGGTTCTGTGTTCCCCAGGGACAGTTTTGAAAGTACGAATGGTTAACACTCAGGTAGCCTCTGCCGAGTCCCCGAAAACTGGATGTTCCAGTTTTCAGGGGAAATGGAAGGAGAGCCTGTGACGCGACTTCCGCTTTTGGAAGTTAACAAAGCGACACTACATCTTAACTCCTCCTCCGTTTTTAATGGATTGGTTGAACAGTGTTTGACCTTCCCAAGACACTTTTTTTTCTCAACAAGACCTGTATTTAGGGGTATCTATTTTGAGGTGTTTCTCTTATGCCTGCTACATTAGGTTAATACTCAGGTAAATACTACAGACAGGAGACTAAACATAAATGACCTGGTGTTACCTTAGAAGGTCTAAACATATAGACTCAATGGTGGTAAAAATGGGGAGAGGTCTGGCCGCAATAAAGAGATGCTTTTTGGACACCACACTCCACAAATCAAGTCCTTTAGTTTTTATTGTATCTTGATTATTGTCCAGTCATGTGGTCAAGTGCTGCAAAGAAAGACGTAGTTAAGTTGCAGCTGGCCCAGAACAGAACGGAACATCTTGCTCTTCATTGTAAAACTCAGGGCTAATAGTAATACTTTGCATGCCAGTTCCTCTTGGCTAAGAGTTGAGGAAAGACTGATTGCGTCACATCAGCACAGACCTACCTGCGCACAACCCCATCTTCAGTGCCCTCATCACTCTCTAGGGAGCCATTTCCTCAGACTGGTAGTGGAGGAGATGCTCGGTACAAGTGATGGGGTGCAAGTGGGGAGTGTTGAGAGGGATGTGGCTGAGGGGAGTCAGGGGTCTGTGGCCTCAGTTGAGGAGGATCAGGAGAAGGATATGTATATCTCTCTTGATATGATAGCAGCTGGCGAGGACTCAATTTACAATCTAGAGGAGGTGAATGGGTTCCTGGATCAGACTTTTGGGAAATCTGTCAAATTGGCACATTTTTTGATGTTGATAAGTTTGTGAGCTCAGTTGTGATGTTACAGAAGATGGGGGGGTTAGACCAGTTGTGATGTTACAGAAGATGGTGGGGTTAGACCAGTTGTGATGTTACAGAAGACGGTGGGGTTAGACCAGTTGTGATGTTACAGAAGATGGTGGGGTTAGACCAGTTGTGATGTTACAGAAGATGGTGGGGTTAGACCAGTTGTGATGTTACAGAAGATGGTGGGGTTAGACCAGTTGTGATGTTACAGAAGATGGTGGGGTTAGACCAGTTGAGTGATAAGAAGCGTTTTTGCTTGAGGAAATGTGTTACTGCTGTCATGGCAGCAAAATGTAATGGGAAATGTGGTCAGGTTAAGAGA
The DNA here is from genome assembly GCF_002021735.2 of Oncorhynchus kisutch. NCBI lineage: Eukaryota > Metazoa > Chordata > Actinopteri > Salmoniformes > Salmonidae > Oncorhynchus > Oncorhynchus kisutch. Next base: position 15,892,531 of record NC_034188.2, on the reverse strand, counting down.
AAATGAAAACAGTGATGATGATCATGCCTCATATGGTGTTTTTTTCTCTTTGTCTGGTTTCTCTGTGGTTTCTTCTGCTTTTCCTTTCTCTTTTCTACATGGAGGCACTAAGGGTATGTTCTCTCAATATTAATGGGGGAAGGGACAGGAATAAGAGGGCTTGGGTATTAGAAGTAATAAAACAGAAAATGCTTCATTTAGTTTTTCTACAGGAGACACATAGTGATGAGTCTAATGAAGTTGACTGGGGTATGTGGTGGGAAGGGCAGCATATACTCAGTCACGGTACTAAATTCAGTGCTGGGGTTACAATTTAGTTTTCCTCAGGCTATTGGGTGACTGTGGTATCTACAACAGAGATTGTCAAGAGTTTTATTGGTCAAGGCGGATGTTATTATTTTTGTATGTTTATGCTCCTAATGAGGGTACAGAACATATTGCTGTATTTGATCAAATAAATGAAACCTTAATACAGTGTGACCAAGAGGGGTGTATGGTTTTAGGGGGGGACTGGAACTGTGTAACCAAGAGGGGTGTATGGTTTTAGGGGGGGACTGGAACTGTGTAACCAAGAGGGGTGTATGGTTTTAGGGGGGGACTGGAACTGTGTAACCAAGAGGGGTGTATGGTTTTAGGGGGGGACTGGAACTGTGTAACCAAGAGGGGTGTATGGTTTTAGGGGGGGACTGGAACTGTGTAACCAAGAGGGGTGTATGGTTTTAGGGGGGGACTGGAACTGTGTAACCAAGAGGGGTGTATGGTTTTAGGGGGGGACTGGAACTGTGTAACCAAGAGGGGTGTATGGTTTTAGGGGGGGACTGGAACTGTGTAACCAAGAGGGGTGTATGGTTTTAGGGGGGGACTGGAACTGTGTAACCAAGAGGGGTGTATGGTTTTAGGGGGGGACTGGAACTGTGTAACCAAGAGGGGTGTATGGTTTTAGGGGGGGACTGGAACTGTGTAACCAAGAGGGGTGTATGGTTTTAGGGGGGGACTGGAACTGTGTAACCAAGAGGGGTGTATGGTTTTAGGGGGGGAATGGAACTGTGTAACCAAGAGGGGTGTATGGTTTTAGGGGGGGAATGGAACTGTGTAACCAAGAGGGGTGTATGGTTTTAGGGGGGGACTGGAACTGTGTAACCAAGAGGGATGTATGGTTTTAGGGGGGAATGGAACTGTGTAACCAAGAGGGGTGTATGGTTTTAGGGGGGGACTGGAAATGTGTAACCAAGAGGGGTGTATGGGTTTAGGGGGGGACTGGAACTGTGTAACCAAGAGGGATGTATGTTTTTAGGGGGGGAATGGAACTGTGTAACCAAGAGGGGTGTATGGTTTTAGGGGGGGACTGGAAATGTGTAACCAAGAGGGGTGTATGGGTTTAGGGGGGGACTGGAACTCTAATGGATTTTACTGCTGACCGCACTGCTGAAGAACCTCACCTGTGGTCACCTACTTGCCTGTCTGGTTTTCTGATGAGTTTTCTGATGTGTGGAGAGAAAGGAATGCAAAAGTCAGGCAGTACACATGGCTAAAGGTTAATGAAGATCGTGTCAGTGCAGCAAGGTTAGACAGGTTGTATGTATCTGATCACTACTGTAGTAGGGTTGGAATGTTAGACAGGTTGTATGTATCTGATCACTACTGTAGTAGGGTTGGACGGTTAGACAGGTTGTATGTATCTGATCACTACTGTAGTAGGGTTGGAAGGTTAGACAGGTTGTATGTATCTGATCACTACTGTAGTAGGGTTGGAAGGTTAGACAGGTTGTATGTATCTGATCACTACTGTACTAGGGTTGGAAGGTTAGACAGGTTGTATGTATCTGATCACTACTGTAGTAGGGTTGGAAGGTTAGACAGGTTGTATGTATCTGATCACTACTGTACTAGGGTTGGAAGGTTTGACAGGTTGTATGTATCTGATCACTACTGTAGTAGGGTTGGAAGGTGTGATATTACTCCTGTCAGTTTTTCGGATCACCATAATGTGTCTGCTAATATTCACTTGTCCTGTCCACGAAGGTCATCACCTTATTGGTATTTTAATGTTAAATTGTTACATGATGTCATGTTTTGTGAAAGGTTTTTGTTGTTTTGGGAAAAATGGAGGGTTACAAAATGGAATATTGAGTCCTTGAGACAATGGTGGGAAGCTGAGAAGGAACAAATACAATTGTTTGGTCAACAGTATACTGGTCTGTCTCTTATCGAAGTTAAAGAGACTATCAGGACCCTTGAACAGGACATCAAATCTATTGAATTGAAGTTGCTAGTTATGAACTTACAGGACAAGAGACCTGAACTGAGGTCGTTTCTACATGAAAGAGTGAAGGGTATCTTGATTACGTCTCGTTTTGCGACCCTCAAGGATATGGATGCTGCTAGTTCTTTTTTTTTAACCACTAGGACATTCGACATTACAACGCAAACAGATGGTCTGCCTTTGTCTCCCTGATGGGAAGGTGACCACGGATGACGGTGAGATGCACCAACATGACGTGGATTTCTACTCTGCCTTCTAAAAGGTGAAAGATTGTGATTCTCTGTGTGCTGAACAGTTGTTTCATGGACTTCCTCAATCGGGCCCTGAGCAAAGAGTTGCTGTGGACTCATTACATTACTCTGCAGGAGCTGTCCACAGCAGTTATGCAGCTCTCATCAGGCTGAGCCCCTGTCATCGAAGGTTTACCATCTGATTTCTATAAGCACTGTTGGGGGTCTATTGCGGGGGATATTTATTAAGTAGTGTGTGAATCTTTTCATGAGGGTTCTCTTCCTGTATCCTGTCAATGTTCTGTGCTTTCATTGTTGTCATAACAGGGGTATTTGGCTCTTTAAAAAATTGCTGACCTGTTGCATTGCTGTGTGCAGAATATAAAATTGTATCATCTAAATGTCTCTCAAACAGGTTGAAATAATATCTAGGGATGACCGCTCTTTTGTTGATAACTTTTTTCTAAAGGAGATGTTTTAGACATTGCGTGTGAATGTTGTAGCGGTATTTATTAGAGAGGGTAAAGAAAGATTTTGTTCGGGCGCCAGGCAGGTATTAACCATGCCGAAAGGAAAAGAGTAGAATAGAGAGAGTACCACTACCAGACACACACACATCAGCAGAAGAGACTGCCTAGAGTGTAGCCTGTTTACCAGATAGCCAGTGGAGAGAAAAGAGAATACACACCATATAAAACCCACATCACAACACAGGGGTAACCCAAACAAGAATACCTCATACAATAATACTAATACTAATAATGGCAGAGCAATTCAACAGCAACTTCATACAAGAACGAACCCAGTCATCAACATAGGATTTGCAATAATCTGTATTATTATTTTCTAGTGGATGAGTGCAGAGGGTATGAATGTGGGGGGTGTTCATCGACACAACAAAGGCCTTAAAAATGTCCACAGTCTTCACGGCCACATGTCATTAGTACACCCCACCTCAATACAGTTCACATAATATACAACTTGAAAGCAACCTACTAAAATGTCCCTCCAAACACTTCTGGCAGGGAAATAATAGTCCAGCTCTAATGAACTTCCATGGGAAGTGCATTTGAAAAATAGAGAGTCTGTTGCAGGGTAAAGCACTGGAATGAGAGGGAAGAGAAAGAGAAAAAGATAAGAGAGATCTTAGCTGTGGTCTTCAGGCGTGCAGGTGTACTGTCTGACTGTCCGATGGTTTGTTGGTTTGTATGCCAAATGTAGCTACTAATCCATGCGATCCATAACGGGCGCGGTCCCAAACGAAAACAACCACGACCTAGAGCGATTACACCGATGATTGAGTTATATACTCTATAAACTACACACGCTGAAAACAAACAAAACTTCTGCAGCACAGCACACACAATCAAACTGTCGCGCCACCCAAGAGCCCCTCCCCAAAGAGCTGAACGAGCTCTCTTTATCTCCTCCTTCCTTACTGCTCATGCGCTCTTAAAGTGGCAGCGCACGGCGAAGGCTCCGAGCAGATTTCGCCACACTCCTCCCCCCATGAAAAAACAATGCCTGTAGAAACAGAGAGGATACAGGCTTTGACAGGTTCATGTTCCTGCTACACAAAACCAGGGAAGTCCTCCTCATCAGAGTCCTCCACGAAGAGGTCCTGCGATCCAGCTCTTCTGCCGTAGGGTAGCAGGGCTTTAGGTCAACAACATGCACTGTCCTGACATCTTCCCCAGTGTCCTCCAAACAGACCAAGTAGTTCACTGGTCCAAACTGCTGCACTACACGGTATGGACCTTTCCATCTCGAAGCTAGCTTGGCAGTGAACTTCTTAGATGCCTTTGACAGATGATGTGAACGTACCCAGACACGAGACTGGGGTGGAAAACACACGTCTCGTCTATGTTTGTCATAGTTTCTCAGCTGTCGTTGTTTGGCTTTGGTTTTGCTGGCCTCCACTCTGGCTAGCAAGGTGTGGTGGTGTTGTACGGCATCAAACGCTGGGCAGTCAGGTGAAACATTCGAACTTTGCAAGACCCTGTCCATCGGACCTTTTAGTGGTCTTCCCAGGTGAAGTTCGGCGGGAGTGACCCCAGAAGTCTCCTGCACGGCAGAGTTCAGTGCAAAGCGAAATTCTGGAAGATGCTGATCCCACCTTGTGTGCTGATCCCCCACGAATGAAGCAATCATCCCCTTCAGGGTTCGGTTTACCCTCTCGGTCAGGTTGGTCTGAGGATGGTAGGCTGTGGTCAGCTTGGTAGGCTGTGGTCACCACGGTCTGCTGCATTTTCCCAGCAGGTCTGCCAATGTCTGGTTTGTATTTCTGGCAGACTTCACACTGCTGTACAAACTTCCGGGTATCAACCCACATGCCTGGCCAGTAAACCACCTCTTGTAGTCTTCGATAAGTTTTAAAAACTCCAAGATGCCCACTCATGGGATTGGCATGATAAGCTTGGATTATCTGGTCACACAATGTAGAGGGAATGAAGACGCGATAATGGGTGCTGTGTATTCCATCTCCTCTTGGAGTTTTTCGATACAATTTATCCTGAATTATGCTATACTTATCATTGAAGCGACTCTTGGAGTCTTCTTCCGACAGACTCTTGTGGATCGCCATGATGGCAGCATCCTTCTGCTGTGCTCTCCATACACTCTCATCGTCCAGAGGAAAGGAATCATCCAGACATTTAGCGGTAGTATAAGTACTGCACAAGGGAGGACAAACATTGGCAGTCTCTGTAATCCGAGAAAGGGCATCTGGTACAACGTTCAGTTTTCCTTTGCGATACTCAATGATGAAGTCAAACTTCTGCAGTCTGATAGACCAGCGAATAAGACGGCTGTTGGTCTTGCCTGATGCCAGAACCCACTGCAGAGCAGCATGGTCTGTGACAACGGTGAAGATCTTTGCCTCCAAGTAGTAGCTCCATTTCTCCAAAGCCCAGACCACAGCGATGCACTCCCTTTCAGTCGTTGAATAATTCCTTTCTGCTGAATTAAGGGTGCAACTTGCATAGGCAAGAACTTCTTCTGTTCCAAGTCCTGTTTGTTGAGCCAAGACTGCTCCAAGTCCTGTTTGACTGGCATCCGTGTACACAATGAAATGAGCATTCAGGTTAGGATGTCCAAGCACTGGAGGAGTAATTAGACTGTTTTTGAGTGTGTCAAATGCACCTTGGCATGCAGGGGTCCATTGGAATTTCACACCTTTCTTCTTAAGGTGGTTGAGGGGTTCGGCTACCTTTGAAAAGTCAGGCACAAACCTGTGGTACCATCCAGCCATACCCAGAAACCGCTGAACAGCCTTGAGGGATGTGGGAATTGGGAATTTCTGCACAGCTTCAACTTTGGCTGGATCTGCATGGATACCTTCAGCATTAACCACATGACCAAGGAACTTGAGTTCTGGTAGACAGAAACGACACTTCTTCAAATTCAAGGTCAAACCTGCAGCCTTTAGTCTGTCGAAGACGGACTGAATGTCTTGCAGATGATCCGCAACAGAGGAGGAGTAGATTATGATGTCATCCAGATACACGAGACAATTTCTACCCCTCAGATCTCCCAGGACAGTCTCCATCAACCGTTGGAAGGTTGCTGGAGCATTCTTCAAACCAAAAGGCATGACTTTGAAGGAGTACAAACCAGCAGGGGTGACAAAAGCAGTCTTGTCCTGACTAGCGGGATCCATTGACACCTGCCAATAGCCACTGTTCAGATCCAGATTACTAAAGATGGATGCTCCTGCCAGAGATTCCAGTATGTCATTTATGTTTGGTAGAGGGTAGGCATCGCTTTCTGTTATGGCATTCGGCTTCCTGTAGTCCACACAGAATCGATATCCACCATCTTTCTTAGGAATCAGGACAACCGGAGAAGCCCATCCAGAAAAAGAAGGTTCCACAATTCCATTCTCCAACATGCTTTTGAGCTGTTCATTGAGAATTGCCAGTTTGGCGGGGGACAGCCTGTAGGGACGCTGCTTAATGGGGACCTCATGCCGGGTATAGATTTTGTGTTTGAAGACGGTTGTACGGCCGAGTGTAAGAGTACAAACCTCACTGTTCATGTCCAACATCTGGGAGAGCTGCCACCTTTCATCATCCGACAGACATGCCTGTTCCACCGCTTGCTTGATGTAGAAATCCGCATCAGGTTTGTTTTTGCTCTCGGATAGAAGGGGAGGTACGGCGGTAATCAGGGTGATAGTTTGGTTCTCAGACTTCACTGGTGGAACATGTTTTTGTCTTTGTCTCTTTATATTTTCTCTGTCTCTGACTTGACCTTGTCCGGACTCTGCATAATGTAGCAGGCTCCAACCTGAAATCCGTGCATTACCAGGTTGAAATGGATGAGGCTGGGAATAGTCAGAGTGTAGCCGATAGGAGGGTTCGGACATAGAGATGGTCAGTCCACTGAAGAACAGGAAGTCTAGGCCAAGGACTACAGCAAATGCAAGGCTTGAATCTGCAAGAATTGCCACAGGAAGGTTAATAGTCTCACCATGCAGTTTTATTATTATACTAATCCAGCCCAAGGGAGTGGTAGGTTCTCCATTGGCCAAGTACTATGGTCCTTCCTCCCATATTCGTAGCTCCTCATGAGGTAATGCCATGTTCTGCCACAGGGCCTCTTACATCAGGGTGTAAGATGCCCCTGTGTCGATTATGGCCTTCCCTCTCCAGTTTCTAACAGTCAGAGGAACCAATAGTTGTTGCGGAATAGGAATAAGACCGCTAGCTGTACTGTCTAAAGGCTTCATGGTGGGCATTAAGGCTGACCCAATTGTATGCAAGCCACCACGCCTGTCTAGACTTTCAGTCTTCGGTCCTTTCTGACCTTTTCCTGAATCCTGACACTGGACATAGAGCGGGCAAGAATCTGGAGGATGTTGGACTTTACACCTCCAACACACAACTGGACATTTGTCCTGGATCTTGGGTACAAATATCTGAGACGGTTTAGCCCTAAGAGAGTTATGGGTATACTGGGATGAGGGAACGGGGTTTTTAGTTTGGAGGTGGTGCTTCCAGTCCTTCTCAAACTGAGTCCCAAGACGCACCAGATCATCCACATTTTCCACACGTTCTCGAAGTTGACTAGCAAGGCGGGGAACCATGTTCTTAAGAAGGAGTTTAACCATCTCCTGCTCAGTAATGTCAGCCTTCCATCTCCTACATAGAACTCGATAGGAGAAGGCAAAGTCCCGTATTGGCTCTGCTTCACCCTGGACTCTGTTACGAACACGTTCCGCCAGTTCATCCCCATAGTCCTCTGAGAGGAAGGCTAAGAGGAATATTTTTTGAAACTCCTCCCAGGTTGACACATGTTCACGGGCTATCTCCCACCAGTCTCTTGCTGTACCATGGAGAACACTGCGGAGGGTGGCAAGAACCTCCAAGTCGGTAAGGGGCCGGATAGAAAGAAAATCATTACACTTAGATAAGAAAAACAGTGGATCAACATCATCTTCTGGGCTGCCAAAAGTGGGGAAAAGTAGTTTGATAGGGAGGGAGCGCTCTAGAGGAGACATGACAGTGGCAGCGGGGAGTTCTGTTGTTTAACAGTATCTTCAGAGGGGTTTTTGTAGTACTACCTGTTCCTATTCCCTTACTGGCCAAGCCAGTGGCAGAGGTAAGACCTGAGGGAGGTGCAGAAGATTTGTCCAGAAGGGAAAAGCACTGCATTACCTCCTGGTGCAGCTCTTCCAGTTGAAGGTCTGTGGCCTTCTGTGCTTTTTCCATCTCATTAACGGTGTCCTTTTGAGTCTGTTCAATCAAAAATCGTAGTTCCCCTGTGAGAGAGTTCTTCATGTCCTCCATAACTTCCTTCAGATAAGAACGCACTCCCTTCACAACAGAGGCTGACTCCTCTGCTCTCTGTTTTTGTTCCTCCTCAAGAAAGATTATGACTTGATGATGGTTAGTTTCCATTTGTGTTTTGAACCGGTGCAGTTTTCCTTAAATATCCTGCTTCAGAGAATCTTGTAAATATTTCTGCCTCTGAACCATTTGTTGTTGGTTTTCCTCCATTTGACAGGGAAGGTAATCCAACCTCCTCTGCACATCTGTCTGATGAGCCTCCACACATTCACTGAGTTTGCGAATTGCATTCTCCTGCATTGTCAAACTATGATTGGTGTGTGTCCATTGATGTTCCAGTTGTCCAGTGATCACAGAGACACCTCTCCCAGTCTCTCTGGACAGTGTAACCGGAAGGGTTTGAAGCGAGGTTAATGGTGGAGATGTTATAGGTGAGCCAGAAGCCTGGGGATTAGGGGCAGTGCTATCCAACTCCATTAGTTCATCGAGTCCTTCCACAATGAAAGAATCCCGAGCATGATTACCATCAGGTGTGTCCACATTGACACAGTATGGGGTTCCAACAAAAGACATGATTCAACCTTGTGTGGATGGTGTCATGGGTGTTTCTCTTCAAGTCCCTGTTCGGGCGCCAATTCTGTAGCGGTATTTATTAGAGAGGGTAAAGAAAGATTTTGTTCGGGCGCCAGGCAGGTATTAACCATGCCGAAAGGAAAAGAGTAGAATAGAGAGAGTACCACTACCAGACACACACACATCAGCAGAAGAGACTGCCTAGAGTGTAGCCTGTTTACCAGATAGCCAGTGGAGAGAAAAGAGAATACACACCATATAAAACCCACATCACAACACAGGGGTAACCCAAACAAGAATACCTCATACAATAATACTAATACTAATAATGGCAGAGCAATTCAACAGCAACTTCATACAAGAACGAACCCAGTCATCAACATAGGATTTGCAATAATCTGTATTATTTTCTAGTGGATGAGTGCAGAGGGTATGAATGTGGGGGGTGTTCATCGACACAACAAAGGCCTTAAAAATGTCCACAGTCTTCACGGCCACATGTCATTAGTACACCCCACCTCAATACAGTTCACATAATATACAACTTGCAAGCAACCTACTAAAATGTCCCTCCAAACACTTCTGGCAGGGAAATAATAGTCCAGCTCTAATGAACTTCCATGGGAAGTGCATTTGAAAAATAGAGAGTCTGTTGCAGGGTAAAGCACTGGAATGAGAGGGAAGAGAAAGAGAAAAAGATGAGAGATCTTAGCTGTGGTCTTCAGGCGTGCAGGTGTACTGTCTGACTGTCCGATGGTTTGTTGGTTTGTATGCCAAATGTAGCTATTAATCCATGCGATCCATAACGGGCGCGGTCCCAAACGAGAACAACCACGACCTAGAGCGATTACACCGATGATTGAGTTATATACTCTATAAACTACACACGCTGAAAACAAACAAAACTTCTGCAGCACGACACACACAATCAAACTGTCGCGCCACCCAAGAGCCCCTCCCCAAAGAGCTGAACGAGCTCTCTTTATCTCCTCCTTCCTTACTGCTCATGCGCTCTTAAAGTGGCAGCGCACGGTGAAGGCTCCGAGCAGATTTCGCCACAATGTAAACCCACATTCACACACAATGTCTAGAACATCTCCTTTAGAAAAACAGGTTGGATCAGGAGAAGCCTGTGACCGTGTGGACCACCAGTACTTGTTCAAAACAATGAAAGCCTTTGGGTTTGGGGATGTTTTTTGGCTTGGATGACTTTACTGTATGCTGGGGCCTCATGTACGGTGAAGGTGGGACGTGGTTTGAGTTGCCCCATCCCCGTCCATAGGGGTATCAGGCAGGGATGCCCAATTTCAGGGCAGTTATATTGTCTGGCAATTGAACCAATGCTTTGTTTTTTAAAACTTCTTATAGGGATAGGCATCACCGCTAGCTGGACACCTGTTGACATTTTCAGGTGAATTTGGAGGGCGCGCAATTCAAAAGAATAATCATAAATATTATGGATATTAAACATTTAGGTACATACAAGTGTCTTACATTGGTTAAAATCTTAAATTATTGTTAAATCTAACTGCACTGTCTGATTTACAGTAGGCTTTACAGCAAAAGCAAGCCATGCAATTGTTTGAGGATGGCTCCCCACATGAAAATATTTTCCCACCAGAACAGGTTTCATAAATTCACAAATAGCCATGAAATAAAATCTTCCTCTGATTTGTCATCCAAAGGGTCCCAGCTACAACATATGCAGTGTCATTTAGTTAGAAAAAAATCCTCCTTTATATCCCAAAAATGCTGTTAAATTGGCACCATCAACTTGAGTAATCCACTCTTTCAACAGGCAGAGAAAGGAATCCAAAAAGCTACCGCTAAACTTTGTTAAAGCTAGAGGGAGGGGGGTGATTTGTCTGGCTTGACTCCATTTTATGAGTCTGATATGCAGGCTTGGAGAGTTTTTCTCAAGTCCCGTAAGGCCCACACGCCACCAGGGATGTGGCTTTTTGAAGAGCCTCTTTTTTACAACACTGCCATCCAGTTCCATGCTATGGGTTCAGCCAGTCTACGTTCATGTCTGTTAGGTGTGGGGTGTACCAAGCTGGGTCATCTGATGCAGAGTAGGAGTAGATCGCTGGAGGAGCTGGGAAAAACAGCGGGGATCCGATCATCTCGCCTACTGAGGAAGATCGCAGCTGAGGTCTGTAATTCCTTGCCAGTACTTCATCGGCAGTATTTGACTGACACTTCCAATTCTGATCAGTGGATGGAGGGTTTGGATTATGTGTTCCCTGCTCTGAATGTTTGTCCTGTGTCGGGGGCATTAGAAGAGGACTTGGGGATCCTGCAATGTCCCGGAGTTCAAGGCGGTGGGAAAGAAGGCCATGTACAAAATCTGTGTAAAGGTGTCCCATGCGTCTTCCCTGGAAGGGGTAAAATGGACGAGGTGGTCGGGTGTGTTTGGTCCAGGTGCATCCCCAAAAGGCTGTTGGTGGTCTTTAACTTCTCTAGGGTAGGGGGCAGCATTGGGAATTTTGGATGAGAAGCGTGCCCAAATTAAACTACTTGCTACTCAGCCATAAAAGCTAGAATAAGCTAGAATTAGTAGATTTGGGTAGAAAACACTCTGAAGTTTCTAAAATGGTTTGAATGATGTCTGTGACTATAACAGAACTCATATGGCAGGCAAAAACATAAGAAAAGATCCAACCAGGAAGTGGGAAATCTGAGGTTGGTCGTTCTTCAACTCATTCCCTATTGACGATACAGTGGGATATTGGTCATGTTGCACTTCCCAAGGCTTCCACTAGATGTCAACCGTCTTTAGAACCTTGTTTGAGGCTTCTACTGTGAAGTGGGGGCGAATGAGAGGGGAACGAGTCAGAGGTCTGCCAGAGAGGCATGAGCTGACCATGCGCAGTCACGTGATAGTTAGCTTGCGTTCCATTGCAATTCTACAGACAAAGGAATTCTCCGGTTGGAACATTATTGAAGATTTATGTTAAAAACATCCTAAAGATTGATTCTATACATCGTTTGACATGTTTCTAGGGACTGTAAGGGAACTTTTTGACTTTTTGTCTGCTCGTGCATCATGAAGGTGGATTACTGGGCTGAACTCGCTAACAACAAGGAGGAATTTGTACATAAATTATGGACATTATCGAACAAAACAAACATTTACTGTTGAACTGGGATTCCTGGGAGTGCATTCTGATGAAGATCATCAAAGGTAAGTGAATATTTACAATGCTCTTTCTGACTTCTGTTGACTCCAACATGGCGAATATCAATTTGGCTTGATTTGTCTCTGTGCGTCGTACTCAGATTATTACATGGTCTGCTTTTTCCGTGAAGTTTTTTGAAATCTGACACAGCGGTTACATTAAGGAGAAATGGATCTAAAATTCCATGTATAACACTTGTATCTTTTAGCAATGTTTATTATGAGTATTTCTGTTTTGGAACTACTAAACATAACGCGCCAATGTAAACTCAGATTTTTGGACATAAATATGAACTTTACCGAACAAAACATACATGTATTGTGTAACATGAAGTCCTATGAGTGTCATCTGATGAAGATCATCAAAGTTTAGTGATACATTTTATCTATATTTCTGCTTTTTGTGACTCCTCTCTTTTGCTGGAAAAATGGCTGTGTTTTTCTGTGACTTGGCTCAGACCTAACAAAATCGTTTAGTTTGCTTTCGTCGTAAAGCCTTTTTGAAATCGGACACTGTGGCTGGATTTACAACAAGTGTATCTTTAAAATGTTATAAAATACATGTATGTTTGAGGAATTTTAATAATAGGATTTCTGTTGTTTTGAATTTGGCACCGTGCAGTTTCACTCGCTGTTGACAGGTGGGACACTACCGTCCCACGTACCCTAGAGAGGTTAAACAAACTCCCTATTGATAAGAGGACAGCTGACTTCCAATGGAGGATAATACATGGATCCATAGCCACCAACATGCATCTGGTACACCTGGATCGTTGGGGAGGGGTGTCCATTCTGTGTTGAGTCTGAAACTCTGGCACATCAGTTCTTACAGTGTCCCAGATTGGTCAGGATGATTGAACTGATCAATAGCTGGTTCTCAGCTCTGGGTGAGGTTTTCTTATCATGGCACTAGGCGTGACCCAAATGCAGACACAGGAGGCAAATGGTTGGAGTTTAAGATTTTGAATAAATCCAAAGGGATTAGGCAAGAGAAGGGTCGTGGACAGGCAAAAAGTCAGAGTCCAGGAGGTACAGAGCGGCAGACAGGCTTGGGGTCAGGGCAGGCAGAATGGTCAGGCAGGCGGGTACAGAGTACAGAACACGCAAGCATCAAAACCGGGAGAAAAAAGAGAAAAGGCAAAGCAGGAAAATGGGGGAAAACGCTGGTAGGCTTGGACATACAAGGCAAACTGGCAAAGAGAGACAGGAAACACTGGGATAAATACACTGGTACAGAGAGACAGGAAACACAGGGATAAATACACTGGAACAGAGAGACAGGAAATACAGGGATAAATACACTGGTACAGAGAGACAGGAAACACTGGGATAAATACACTGGTACAGAGAGACAGGAAACACAGGGATAAATACACTGGTACAGAGAGACATGAAACACAGGGATAAATAGACTGGTACAGAGAGACAGGAAACACTGGGATAAATACACTGGTACCGAGAGACAGGAAAAACAGGGATAAGTACACTGTCACAGAGAGACTTGAAACACTGGGATAAATACACTGGTACAGAGAGACAGGAAACACAGGGATAAATACACTGGTACAGAGAGACATGAAACACTGGGATAAATACACTGGCACAGAGAGACAGGAAACACAGGGATAAATACACTGGTACAGAGAGACAGGAAAAACAGGGATAAATACACTGGTACAGAGAGACAGGAAACACAGGGATAAATACACTGAAACAGAGAGACAGGAAACACAGGGATAAATACACTGGTACAGAGAGACAGGAAACACTGGGATAAATACACTGGTACAGAGAGACAGGAAACACAGGGATAAATACACTGGTACAGAGAGACATGAAACACAGGGATAAATACACTGGTACAGAGAGACAGGAAACACTGGGATAAATACACTGGTACAGAGAGACAGGAAACACTGGGATAAATACACTGGTACCGAGAGACAGGAAAAACAGGGATAAGTACACTGTCACAGAGAGACATGAAACACTGGGATAAATACACTGGTACAGAGAGACAGGAAACACTGGGATAAATACACTGGTACAGAGAGACAGGAAACACAGGGATAAATACACTGGTACAGAGAGACAGGAAACACAGGGATAAATACACTGGAACAGAGAGACAGGAAACAAAGGGATACATATACTGGTACAGAGAGACAGGAAACACAGGGAAATATACACTGGTACAGAGAGACAGGAAACACAAGGATAAATACACTGGTACAGAGAGACAGGAAACACTGGGATAAATACACTGGAACAGAGAGACAGGAAACACAGGGATACATATACTGGTACAGAGAGACAGGAAACACAGGGATAAATACACTGGAACAGAGAGACAGGAAACAAAGGGATACATATACTGGTACAGAGAGACAGGAAACACAGGGAAATATACACTGGTACAGAGAGACAGGAAACACAGGGATAAATACACTGGTACAGAGAGACAGGAAACACAGGGATAAATACACTGGAACAGAGAGACAGGAAACACAGGGATACATATACTGGCACAGAGATACATATACTAGGAAAACAAGCAACACATGGAGGGGGTGGAGACAACAACGAGGACAGGTGAAACAAATCAGGGTGTGACATTTCTCTTCCCATCTGTTTATATTTGGGCCAAAGTACATGTTTAGTCGAAGGGTTGTAGTTCTTTTGCTTCATTATGTGTCGGGGTGGCTAAATTAGCAATTTGGAAGACCCGAAAGAACAGTATTCGGGGACAGGGGTCTGTGGATATGTTGGGAATGCTGGAGGGAATGTTGGCATCTAGGCTGAGGGATGAGTTTGCCGGTTACAAAATGGTTACCAACATTGATCTGTTTATGAGTATATGGGGTATTCAGAGACTGTTGGGTTAGTTACTGTGGAAGAATTCGGTGTTGTGTTTTTAATTGATGTGTAACCATGGTTATTGTGTTTATTGTGTTGTGGGTCCCCAGACCCATTCTCTCTCTCTCTCTCTCGCTCTCGCTCTCTCTCTCTCTCTCTCATTCACTTTGTCTCTATTTTATTTTTCACTTCTCTTTCTCCTCTCTCTTTCTTCTCTTTCTTTCTCCTCTCTTTCTCCTCTCTTTCTCTTTCTTCTCTCTCTTTCTCCTTTGTCTTTCTCCTCTCTCTTTCTCCTCTCTCTTTCTTCTCTCTCTTTCTCCTCTCTCTTACTCCTCTCTCTCTCTTTCTTCTCTCTGTTTCTCCTCTCTCTTTCTCCTCTCTCTTTCTTATCTCTTCTTCTCTTCTTTCTCCTCTCTCTTTCTCCTCTCTCTCTCTCCTCTCTCTTCTCTCTCTTTCTTCTCTCTCTTTGTCCTCTCTCTTTCTTCTCTCTCTCTCTCTCTTTCTCCTCTCTCTTTCTCCTCTCTCTTTCTTCTCTTTCTTTCTCCTCCCTTTGTCTCTCTCTCTCTTTCTTCTCTCTCTTTCTTCTCTCTCTTTCTCCTCTCTCTATCTTCTCTCTCTTTCTCCTCTATCTTCTTCTCTATCTTTCTTCTCTATCTTTCTTCTCTCTCTTTCTTCTCTCCCTTTCTTCTCTCTCTTTCTTCTCTCCCTTTCTTCTCTCCCTTTCTTCTCTTTCTTTCTCCTCTCTTTGTCTCTCTCTCTCTCTTTCTTCTCTCTCTTTCTCCTCTCTCTTTCTTCTCTCTCTTTCTTCTCTCTCTTTCTCCTCTATCTTTCCTCTTTCTTTCTCCTCTCTCTCTCTTTCCTCTCTCTCTTTCTCCTCTCTCTTTCTCCTCTCTCTTTCTTATCTCTT
>NC_034188.2:15809235-15874235 GCF_002021735.2 Oncorhynchus kisutch | reverse complement strand
TTGAAGGGAGAGTGGGGCATGTTGAAGGGAGAGTGAGGCATGTTGAAGGGAGAGTAAGGCATGTTGAAGGGAGAGTGGGGCATGTTGAAGGGAGAGTGAGGCATGTTGAAGGGAGAGTGAGGCATTCTGTTGAAGGGAGAGTGAGGCATACTATTGAAGGGAGAGTGAGCCATACTATTGAAGGGAGAGTGAGCCATACTATTGAAGGGAGAGTGAGCCATACTATTGAAGGGAGAGTGAGCCATACTATTGAAGGGAGAGTGAGCCATACTATTAAAGGGAGAGTGAGCCGTTCTATTGAAGGGAGAGTGAGCCATACTATTGAAGGGAGAGTGAGACATACTGTTGAAGGGAGAGTGAGACATACTATTGAAGGGAGACTGAGACATACTGTTGAAGGAGAGTGAGACATACTATTGAAGGAAGAGTGAGGCATACTATTGAAGAATGGAGAGCCATACTATTGAAGGATGGAGAGCCATACTATTGAAGGGAGAGTGAGACATACTATTGAAGGGAGAGTGAGCCATACTATTGAAGGGAGAGTGAGCCATACTATTGAAGGGAGAGTGAGCCATACTATTGAAGGGCGAGTGAGCCATTCTATTGAAGGGAGAGTGAGCCATACTATTGAAGGGAGAGTGAGCCATACTATTGAAGGGAGAGTGAGCCATACTATTGAAGGGAGAGTGAGCCATACTATTGAAGGGAGAGTGACCCATACTATTGAAGGGAGAGTGAGCCATACTATTGAAGGGAGAGTGAGCCATACTATTGAAGGGAGAGTGAGCCGTTCTAATGAAGGGAGAGTGAGCCATATTATTGAAGGGAGAGTGAGCCATAATATTGAAGGGAGAGTGAGCCATACTATTGAAGGGAGACTGAGAAATACTGTTGAAGGGAGAGTGATCCATATTATTGAAGGGAGAGTGAGCCATATTATTGAAGGGAGAGTGAGCCATACTGTTGAAGGGAGAGTGAGACATACTATTGAAGGGAGAGTGAGCCATACTATTGAAGGGAGAGTGAGCCATATTATTGAAGGGAGAGTGAGCCATACTATTGAAGGGAGAGTGAGCCATACTATTGAAGGGAGAGTGAGCCATACTATTGAAGGGAGACTGAGACATACTGTTGAAGGGAGAGTGAGCCATATTATTGAAGGGAGAGTGAGCCATATTATTGAAGGGAGAGTGAGCCATACTGTTGAAGGGAGAGTGAGACATACTATTGAAGGGAGAGTGAGCCATACTATTGAAGGGAGAGTGAGCCATATTATTGAAGGGAGAGTGAGCCATACTATTGAAGGGAGAGTGAGCCATACTATTGAAGGGAGAGTGAGCCATACTATTGAAGGGAGAGTGAGCCATACTATTGAAGGGAGAGTGAGCCATACTATTGAAGGGAGAGTGAGCCATACTATTGAAGGGAGAGTGAGCCATACTATTGAAGGGAGAGTGAGCCATATTATTGAAGGGAGAGTGAGCCATATTATTGAAGGGAGAGTGAGCCATACTATTGAAGTGAGAGTGAGCCATACTATTGAAGGGCGAGTGAGCCATATTATTGAAGGGAGAGTGAGCCATTCTATTGAAGGGAGAGTGAGCCATACTATTGAAGGGAGAGTGAGCCATACTATTGAAGGGAGAGTGAGCCATACTATTGAAGGGAGAGTGAGCCGTTCTATTGAAGGGAGAGTGAGCCATACTATTGAAGGGAGAGTGAGCCATACTATTGAAGGGAGAGTGAGCCGTTCTATTGAAGGGAGAGTGAGCCATACTATTGAAGGGAGAGTGAGCCATATTATTGAAGGGAGAGTGAGCCGTTCTATTGAAGGGAGAGTGAGCCATACTATTGAAGGGAGAGTGAGCCATACTATTGAAGGGAGAGTGAGCCATACTATTGAAGGGAGAGTGAGCCATACTATTGAAGGGAGAGTGAGCCATACTATTGAAGGGAGAGTGAGCCGTTCTATTGAAGGGAGAGTGAGCCATACTATTGAAGGGAGAGTGAGCCATACTATTGAAGGGAGAGTGAGCCGTTCTATTGAAGTGAGAGTGAGCCATACTATTGAAGGGAGAGTGAGCCATACTATTGAAGGGAGAGTGAGCCATACTATTGAAGGGAGAGTGAGCCATACTATTGAAGGGAGAGTGAGCCATATTATTGAAGGGAGAGTGAGCCATATTATTGAAGGGAGAGTGAGCCATACTATTGAAGGGAGAGTGAGCCATACTATTGAAGGGAGAGTGAGCCATAATATTGAAGGGAGAGTGAGCCATACTATTGAAGGGCGAGTGAGCCGTTCTATTGAAGGGAGAGTGAGCCATACTATTGAAGGGAGAGTGAGCCATATTATTGAAGGGAGACTGAGAAATACTGTTGAAGGGAGAGTGAGCCATACTATTGAAGGGCGAGTGAGCCATTCTATTGAAGGGAGAGTGAGCCATACTATTGAAGGGAGAGTGAGCCATACTATTGAAGGGAGAGTGAGCCATACTATTGAAGGGAGAGTGAGCCGTTCTATTGAAGGGAGAGTGAGCCATACTATTGAAGGGAGAGTGAGCCATACTATTGAAGGGAGAGTGAGCCGTTCTATTGAAGGGAGAGTGAGCCATACTATTGAAGGGAGAGTGAGCCATATTATTGAAGGGAGAGTGAGCCGTTCTATTGAAGGAAGAGTGAGCCATACTATTGAAGGGAGAGTGAGCCATACTATTGAAGGGAGAGTGAGCCATACTATTGAAGGGAGAGTGAGCCATACTATTGAAGGGAGAGTGAGCCATACTATTGAAGGGAGAGTGAGCCGTTCTATTGAAGGGAGAGTGAGCCATACTATTGAAGGGAGAGTGAGCCGTTCTATTGAAGTGAGAGTGAGCCATACTATTGAAGGGAGAGTGAGCCATATTATTGAAGGGAGAGTGAGCCGTTCTATTGAAGGGAGAGTGAGCCATACTATTGAAGGGAGAGTGAGCCGTTCTATTGAAGGGAGAGTGAGCCATATTATTGAAGGGAGAGTGAGCCATACTATTGAAGGGAGACTGAGACATACTGTTGAAGGGAGAGTGAGCCATATATTGAAGGGAGAGTGAGCCATACTATTTGAAGGGAGAGTGAGCCATACTATTGAAGGGAGAGTGAGCCATACTATTGAAGGGAGAGTGAGCCATACTATTGAAGGGCGAGTGAGCCATTCTATTGAAGGGAGAGTGAGCCATACTATTGAAGGGAGAGTGAGCCATACTATTGAAGGGAGAGTGAGCCATACTATTGAAGGGAGAGTGAGCCATACTATTGAAGGGAGAGTGAGCCATACTATTGAAGGGCGAGTGAGCCGTTCTATTGAAGGGAGAGTGAGCCATACTATTGAAGGGAGAGTGACCCATACTATTGAAGGGAGAGTGAGCCATACTATTGAAGGGAGAGTGAGCCATACTATTGAAGGGAGAGTGAGCCATATTATTGAAGGGAGAGTGAGCCATATTATTGAAGGGAGAGTGAGCCATAATATTGAAGGGAGAGTGAGCCATACTATTGAAGGGAGACTGAGACATACTGTTGAAGGGAGAGTGAGGCATACTATTGAAGGGAGAGTGAGCCATACTATTGAAGGGAGAGTGAGCCATACTATTGAAGGGAGAGTGAGCCATACTATTGAAGGGAGAGTGAGCCATACTATTGAAGGGAGAGTGAGCCATACTATTAAAGGGAGAGTGAGCCGTTCTATTGAAGGGAGAGTGAGCCATACTATTGAAGGGAGAGTGAGACATACTGTTGAAGGGAGAGTGAGACATACTATTGAAGGGAGACTGAGACATACTGTTGAAGGAGAGTGAGACATACTATTGAAGGAAGAGTGAGGCATACTATTGAAGAATGGAGAGCCATACTATTGAAGGATGGAGAGCCATACTATTGAAGGGAGAGTGAGACATACTATTGAAGGGAGAGTGAGCCATACTATTGAAGGGAGAGTGAGCCATACTATTGAAGGGAGAGTGAGCCATACTATTGAAGGGCGAGTGAGCCATTCTATTGAAGGGAGAGTGAGCCATACTATTGAAGGGAGAGTGAGCCATACTATTGAAGGGAGAGTGAGCCATACTATTGAAGGGAGAGTGAGCCATACTATTGAAGGGAGAGTGACCCATACTATTGAAGGGAGAGTGAGCCATACTATTGAAGGGAGAGTGAGCCATACTATTGAAGGGAGAGTGAGCCGTTCTAATGAAGGGAGAGTGAGCCATATTATTGAAGGGAGAGTGAGCCATAATATTGAAGGGAGAGTGAGCCATACTATTGAAGGGAGACTGAGAAATACTGTTGAAGGGAGAGTGATCCATATTATTGAAGGGAGAGTGAGCCATATTATTGAAGGGAGAGTGAGCCATACTGTTGAAGGGAGAGTGAGACATACTATTGAAGGGAGAGTGAGCCATACTATTGAAGGGAGAGTGAGCCATATTATTGAAGGGAGAGTGAGCCATACTATTGAAGGGAGAGTGAGCCATACTATTGAAGGGAGAGTGAGCCATACTATTGAAGGGAGACTGAGACATACTGTTGAAGGGAGAGTGAGCCATATTATTGAAGGGAGAGTGAGCCATATTATTGAAGGGAGAGTGAGCCATACTGTTGAAGGGAGAGTGAGACATACTATTGAAGGGAGAGTGAGCCATACTATTGAAGGGAGAGTGAGCCATATTATGAAAAGGGAGAGTGAGCCATACTATTGAAGGGAGAGTGAGCCATACTATTGAAGGGAGAGTGAGCCATACTATTGAAGGGGAGGTGAGGCCATACTATTGAAGGGAGAGTGAGCCATACCTATTCGAGGAGAGGCCCATGAGGGAAGTGCGCCATACTTATTGAAGGGAGAGTGAGCCCTACTATTGAACGGGAGAGTGAGCCATACATATAAGGAAGGCCATATTATTGACGGGAGAGTGAGCCATATTAATTGAAGGGGAGATCGAGCCCATACTGATTGGAAGTGAGAGTGAGCCATACTATGAAGGGCGAGTGAGCCATATTATTGACGGGAAGAGTGAGCCATTCTATTGAAGGGAGAGTGAGCCATACTATTGAAGGGAGAGTGAGCCAATACTATTGAAGGGAGGAGTGAGCCATACTATTGCAAGGGAGAGTGAGCCGTTCTATTGAAGGGAAGTTGAGGCCATACGGTATTGAAGGGAGAGTGAGCCATACTATTGAGGGGAGAGTGGAGCGTTCTATTGAAGGGAGAGTGCGCCATACTATTGAAGGGAGAGTAGCCATTATTATTGAAGGGAGAGTGAGCCGTTCTATTGAAGGGAGAGTGAGCCATACTATTGAAGGGAGAGTGAGCCATACTATTGAAGGGAGAGTGAGCCATACTATTGAAGGGAGAGTGAGCCCATACTATTGAAGGGAGAGTGAGCCATACTATTGAAGGGAGAGTGAGCTTTATTGAAGGGAGAGTGAGCCATACTATTGAAGGGAGAGTGAGCCATACTATTGAAGGGAGAGTGAGCCGTTTCTATTGAAGTGAGAGTGGAGCCATACTATTGAAGGGAGAGTGAGCCATACTATTGAAGGGAGAGTGAGCCATACTATTGAGGGAGAGTGAGCCATACTATTGAAGGGAGAGTGAGCCATATCTATTGAAGGGAGAGTGAGCCATATTATTGAAGGGAGAGTGAGCCATACTATTGAAGGGAGAGTGAGCCATACTATTGAAGGGAGAGTGAGCCATAATATTGAAGGGAGAGTGAGGCCATACTATTGGAAGGGCGAGTGAGCCGTTCTATTGAAGGGAGAGTGAAGCCATACTATTGAAGGGAGAGTGAGCCATATTATTGAAGGGAGACTGAGACATACTGTTGAAGGGAGAGTGAGCCATACTATTGAAGGGCGAGTGAGCCATTCTATTGAAGGGAGAGTGAGCCATACTATTGAAGGGAGAGTGAGCCATACTATTGAAGGGAGAGTGAGCCATACTATTGAAGGGAGAGTGAGCCGTTCTATTGAAGGGAGAGTGAGCCATACTATTGAAGGGAGAGTGAGCCATACTATTGAAGGGAGAGTGAGCCGTTCTATTGAAGGGAGAGTGAGCCCATACTATTGAAGGGAGAGTGAGCCATATTATTGAAGGGAGAGTGAGCCGTTCTATTGAAGGAAGAGTGAGCCATACTATTGAAGGGAGAGTGAGCCATACTATTGAAGGGAGAGTGAGCCATACTATTGAAGGGAGAGTGAGCCATACTATTGAAGGGAGAGTGAGCCATACTATTGAAGGGAGAGTGAGCCATACTATTGAAGGGAGAGTGAGCCATTCTATTGAAGGGAGAGTGAGCCATACTATTGAAGGGAGAGTGAGCCATACTATTGAAGGGAGAGTGAGCCATACTATTGAAGGGAGAGTGAGCCATACTATTGAAGGGAGAGTGAGCCAGAAGGGAGAGTGAGCCATATTATTGAAGGGAGAGTGAGCCATACTATTGAAGGGAGAGTGAGCCATACTATTGAAGGGAGAGTGAGCCATACTATTGAAGGGAGAGTGAGCCATACTATTGAAGGGAGAGTGAGCCATACTATTGAAGGGAGAGTGAGACATACTGTTGAAGGGAGAGTGAGCCATATTATTGAAGGGAGAGTGAGCCATACTATTGAAGGGAGAGTGAGCCATACTATTGAAGGGAGAGTGAGCCATACTATTGAAGGGAGAGTGAGCCATACTATTGAAGGGAGAGTGAGCCATACTATTGAAGGGAGAGTGAGCCATACTATTGAAGGGAGAGTGAGCCATACTATTGAAGGGAGAGTGAGCCATACTATTGAAGGGAGAGTGAGCCATACTATTGAAGGGAGAGTGAGCCATACTATTGAAGGGAGAGTGAGCCATTCTATTGAAGGGAGAGTGAGCCATACTATTGAAGGGAGAGTGAGCCATACTATTGAAGGGAGAGTGAGCCATACTATTGAAGGGAGAGTGAGCCATACTATTGAAGGGAGAGTGAGCCATATTATTGAAGGGAGAGTGAGCCATATTATTGAAGGGAGAGTGAGCCATACTATTGAAGGGAGAGTGAGCCATACTATTGAAGGGAGAGTGAGACATACTATTGAAGGGAGAGTGAGCCATATTATTGAAGGGAGAGTGAGCCATACTATTGAAGGGAGAGTGAGCCATACTATTGAAGGGAGAGTGAGCCATACTATTGAAGGGAGAGTGAGCCATACTATTGAAGGGAGAGTGAGCCATACTATTGAAGGGAGAGTGAGCCATACTATTGAAGGGAGAGTGAGCCATACTATTGAAGGGAGAGTGAGCCATACTATTGAAGGGAGAGTGAGCCATACTATTGAAGGGAGAGTGAGCCATACTATTGAAGGGAGAGTGAGCCATACTATTGAAGGGAGAGTGAGCCATACTATTGAAGGGAGAGTGAGCCATACTATTGAAGGGAGAGTGAGCCATACTATTGAAGGGAGAGTGAGCCATACTATTGAAGGGAGAGTGAGCCATACTATTGAAGGGAGAGTGAGCCATACTATTGAAGGGAGAGTGAGCCATACTATTGAAGGGAGAGTGAGCCATACTATTGAAGGGAGAGTGAGCCATACTATTGAAGGGAGAGTGAGCCATACTATTGAAGGGAGAGTGAGCCATACTATTGAAGGGAGAGTGAGCCATACTATTGAAGGGAGAGTGAGCCATACTATTGAAGGGAGAGTGAGCCATACTATTGAAGGGAGAGTGAGCCATACTATTGAAGGGAGAGTGAGCCATACTATTGAAGGGAGAGTGAGCCATACTATTGAAGGGAGAGTGAGCCATACTATTGAAGGGAGAGTGAGCCATACTATTGAAGGGAGAGTGAGCCATACTATTGAAGGGAGAGTGAGCCATACTATTGAAGGGAGAGTGAGCCATACTATTGAAGGGAGAGTGAGCCATACTATTGAAGGGAGAGTGAGCCATACTATTGAAGGGAGAGTGAGCCATACTATTGAAGGGAGAGTGAGCCATACTATTGAAGGGAGAGTGAGCCATATTATTGAAGGGAGAGTGAGCCATACTATTGAAGGGAGAGTGAGCCATACTATTGAAGGGAGAGTGAGCCATACTATTGAAGGGAGAGTGAGCCATACTATTGAAGGGAGAGTGAGCCATACTATTGAAGGGAGAGTGAGCCATACTATTGAAGGGAGAGTGAGCC
This sequence comes from Oncorhynchus kisutch, assembly GCF_002021735.2. Classification (NCBI taxonomy): domain Eukaryota; kingdom Metazoa; phylum Chordata; class Actinopteri; order Salmoniformes; family Salmonidae; genus Oncorhynchus; species Oncorhynchus kisutch. The sequence goes on along the minus strand of NC_034188.2, from coordinate 15,866,034 downwards.
ATACTATTGAAGGGAGAGTGAGCCATATATTGAAGGGAGAGTGAGCCATACTATTGAAGGGAGAGTGAGCCATACTATTGAAGGGAGAGTGAGCCATACTATTGAAGGGAGAGTGAGCCATACTATTGAAGGGAGAGTGAGCCATACTATTGAAGGGAGAGTGAGCCATACTATTGAAGGGAGAGTGAGCCATACTATTGAAGGGAGAGTGAGCCATACTATTGAAGGGAGAGTGAGCCATACTATTGAAGGGAGAGTGAGCCATACTATTGAAGGGAGAGTGAGCCATACTATTGAAGGGAGAGTGAGCCATACTATTGAAGGGAGAGTGAGCCATACTATTGAAGGGAGAGTGAGCCATACTATTGAAGGGAGAGTGAGCCATACTATTGAAGGGAGAGTGAGCCATACTATTGAAGGGAGAGTGAGCCATACTATTGAAGGGAGAGTGAGACATACTATTGAAGGGAGAGTGAGCCATACTATTGAAGGAAGAGTGAGCCATACTATTGAAGAATGGAGAGCCATACTATTGAAGGAGGAGAGCCATACTATTGAAGGGAGAGTGAAAGGGAGAGTGAGCCATACTATTGAAGGGAGAGTGAGCCATACTATTGAAGGGAGAGTGAGCCATACTATTGAAGGGAGAGTGAGCCATACTATTGAAGGGAGAGTGAGCCATACTATTGAAGGGAGAGTGAGCCATACTATTGAAGGGAGAGTGAGCCATACTATTGAAGGGAGAGTGAGCCATACTATTGAAGGGAGAGTGAGCCATACTATTGAAGGGAGAGTGAGCCATACTATTGAAGGGAGAGTGAGCCATACTATTGAAGGGAGAGTGAGCCATACTATTGAAGGGAGAGTGAGCCATACTATTGAAGGGAGAGTGAGCCATACTATTGAAGGGAGAGTGAGCCATACTATTGAAGGGAGAGTGAGCCATACTATTGAAGGGAGAGTGAGCCATACTATTGAAGGGAGAGTGAGCCATATTATTGAAGGGAGAGTGAGCCATACTATTGAAGGGAGAGTGAGCCATACTATTGAAGGGAGAGTGAGCCATACTATTGAAGGGAGAGTGAGCCATACTATTGAAGGGAGAGTGAGCCATACTATTGAAGGGAGAGTGAGCCATACTATTGAAGGGAGAGTGAGCCATACTATTGAAGGGAGAGTGAGCCATACTATTGAAGGGAGAGTGAGCCATACTATTGAAGGGAGAGTGAGCCATACTATTGAAGGGAGAGTGAGCCATATTATTGAAGGGAGAGTGAGCCATACTATTGAAGGGAGAGTGAGCCATACTATTGAAGGGAGAGTGAGCCATACTATTGAAGGGAGAGTGAGCCATACTATTGAAGGGAGAGTGAGCCATACTATTGAAGGGAGAGTGAGCCATACTATTGAAGGGAGAGTGAGCCATACTATTGAAGGGAGAGTGAGCCATACTATTGAAGGGAGAGTGAGCCATACTATTGAAGGGAGAGTGAGCCATACTATTGAAGGGAGAGTGAGCCATACTATTGAAGGGAGAGTGAGCCATACTATTGAAGGGAGAGTGAGCCATACTATTGAAGGGAGAGTGAGCCATACTATTGAAGGGAGAGTGAGCCATACTATTGAAGGGAGAGTGAGCCATACTATTGAAGGGAGAGTGAGCCATACTATTGAAGGGAGAGTGAGCCATACTATTGAAGGGAGAGTGAGCCATACTATTGAAGGGAGAGTGAGCCATACTATTGAAGGGAGAGTGAGCCATACTATTGAAGGGAGAGTGAGCCATACTATTGAAGGGAGAGTGAGCCATACTATTGAAGGGAGAGTGAGCCATACTATTGAAGGGAGAGTGAGCCATACTATTGAAGGGAGAGTGAGCCATACTATTGAAGGGAGAGTGAGCCATACTATTGAAGGGAGAGTGAGCCATACTATTGAAGGGAGAGTGAGCCATACTATTGAAGGGAGAGTGAGCCATACTATTGAAGGGAGAGTGAGCCATACTATTGAAGGGAGAGTGAGCCATACTATTGAAGGGAGAGTGAGCCATACTATTGAAGGGAGAGTGAGCCATACTATTGAAGGGAGAGTGAGCCATACTATTGAAGGGAGAGTGAGCCATACTATTGAAGGGAGAGTGAGCCATACTATTGAAGGGAGAGTGAGCCATACTATTGAAGGGAGAGTGAGCCATACTATTGAAGGGAGAGTGAGCCATACTATTGAAGGGAGAGTGAGCCATACTATTGAAGGGAGAGTGAGCCATATTATTGAAGGGAGAGTGAGCCATATATTGAAGGGAGAGTGAGCCATACTATTGAAGGGAGAGTGAGACATACTATTGAAGGGAGAGTGAGCCATACTATTGAAGGGAGAGTGAGCCATATTATTGAAGGGAGAGTGAGCCATACTATTGAAGGGAGAGTGAGCCATACTATTGAAGGGAGAGTGAGCCATACTATTGAAGGGAGAGTGAGCCATACTATTGAAGGGAGAGTGAGCCATACTATTGAAGGGAGAGTGAGCCATACTATTGAAGGGAGAGTGAGCCATACTATTGAAGGGAGAGTGAGCCATACTATTGAAGGGAGAGTGAGCCATACTATTGAAGGGAGAGTGAGCCATACTATTGAAGGGAGAGTGAGCCATACTATTGAAGGGAGAGTGAGCCATACTATTGAAGGGAGAGTGAGCCATACTATTGAAGGGAGAGTGAGCCATACTATTGAAGGGAGAGTGAGCCATACTATTGAAGGGAGAGTGAGACATACTGTTGAAGGGAGAGTGAGACATACTATTGAAGGAAGAGTGAGCCATACTATTGAAGAAGGAGAGCCATACTATTGAAGGAGGAGAGCCATACTATTGAAGGGAGAGTGAGACATACTATTGAAGGGAGAGTGAGCCATACTATTGAAGGGAGAGTGAGCCATACTATTGAAGGGAGAGTGAGCCATACTATTGAAGGGAGAGTGAGCCATACTATTGAAGGGAGAGTGAGCCATACTATTGAAGGGAGAGTGAGCCATACTATTGAAGGGAGAGTGAGCCATACTATTGAAGGGAGAGTGAGCCATACTATTGAAGGGAGAGTGAGCCATACTATTGAAGGGAGAGTGAGCCATACTATTGAAGGGAGAGTGAGCCATACTATTGAAGGGAGAGTGAGCCATACTATTGAAGGGAGAGTGAGCCATACTATTGAAGGGAGAGTGAGCCATACTATTGAAGGGAGAGTGAGCCATACTATTGAAGGGAGAGTGAGCCATACTATTGAAGGGAGAGTGAGCCATATTATTGAAGGGAGAGTGAGCCATACTATTGAAGGGAGAGTGAGCCATACTATTGAAGGGAGAGTGAGCCATACTATTGAAGGGAGAGTGAGCCATATTATTGAAGGGAGAGTGAGCCATACTATTGAAGGGAGAGTGAGCCATACTATTGAAGGGAGAGTGAGCCATACTATTGAAGGGAGAGTGAGCCATACTATTGAAGGGAGAGTGAGCCATACTATTGAAGGGAGAGTGAGCCATATTATTGAAGGGAGAGTGAGCCATACTATTGAAGGGAGAGTGAGCCATACTATTGAAGGGAGAGTGAGCCATACTATTGAAGGGAGAGTGAGCCATACTATTGAAGGGAGAGTGAGCCATACTATTGAAGGGAGAGTGAGCCATACTATTGAAGGGAGAGTGAGCCATATTATTGAAGGGAGAGTGAGCCATACTATTGAAGGGAGAGTGAGCCATACTATTGAAGGGAGAGTGAGCCATACTATTGAAGGGAGAGTGAGACATATATTGAAGGGAGAGTGAGCCATACTATTGAAGGGAGAGTGAGCCATACTATTGAAGGGAGAGTGAGCCATACTATTGAAGGGAGAGTGAGCCATACTATTGAAGGGAGAGTGAGCCATACTATTGAAGGGAGAGTGAGCCATACTATTGAAGGGAGAGTGAGCCATACTATTGAAGGGAGAGTGAGCCATACTATTGAAGGGAGAGTGAGCCATACTATTGAAGGGAGAGTGAGCCATTCTATTGAAGGGAGAGTGAGCCATACTATTGAAGGGAGAGTGAGCCATACTATTGAAGGGAGAGTGAGCCATACTATTGAAGGGAGAGTGAGCCATACTATTGAAGGGAGAGTGAGCCATACTATTGAAGGGAGAGTGAGCCATACTATTGAAGGGAGAGTGAGCCATACTATTGAAGGGAGAGTGAGCCATACTATTGAAGGGAGAGTGAGCCATACTATTGAAGGGAGAGTGAGCCATACTATTGAAGGGAGAGTGAGCCATACTATTGAAGGGAGAGTGAGCCATACTATTGAAGGGAGAGTGAGCCATACTATTGAAGGGAGAGTGAGCCATACTATTGAAGGGAGAGTGAGCCATACTATTGAAGGGAGAGTGAGCCATATTATTGAAGGGAGAGTGAGCCATACTATTGAAGGGAGAGTGAGCCATACTATTGAAGGGAGAGTGAGCCATACTATTGAAGGGAGAGTGAGCCATACTATTGAAGGGAGAGTGAGCCATATTATTGAAGGGAGAGTGAGCCATATTATTGAAGGGAGAGTGAGCCATACTATTGAAGGGAGAGTGAGCCATACTATTGAAGGGAGAGTGAGCCATACTATTGAAGGGAGAGTGAGCATACTATTGAAGGGAGAGTGAGCCATACTATTGAAGGGAGAGAGTGAGCCATACTATTGAAAGGGAGAGTGAGCCATATTATTGAAGGGAAAGTGAGCCATACTGTTGAAGGGAGAGTGAGACATACTATTGAAGGGAGAGTGAGCCATACTATTGAAGGGAGAGTGAGACATATATTGAAGGGAGAGTGAGCCATACTATTGAAGGGAGAGTGAGCCATTACTATTGAAGGGAGAGTGAGCCATACTATTGAAGGGAGAGTGAGCCATACTATTGAAGGGAGGACTGAGACATACTGTTGAAGGGAGAGTGAGACAATACTATTGAAGGAAGAGTGAGGCATACTATTGAAGAATGGAGAGCATACTATGAAGGATGGAGAGCCATACTATTGAAGGGAGAGTGAGACATACTGTTGAAGGGAGAGTGAGCCATACTATTGAAGGGAGAGTGAGCCATACTATTGAAGTTAGAGTGAGCCATACTATTGAAGGGAGAGTGAGCCATACTATTGAAGGGCGAGTGAGCCGTTCTATTGAAGGGAGAGTGAGCCATACTATTGAAGGTAGAGTGAGCCATACTATTGAAGGAGACGTGAGCCATTCTATTGAAGGGAGAGTGAGCCATACTATTGAAGGGAGAGTGAGCCATACTATTGAAGGGAGAGTGAGCCATACTATTGAAGGGAGAGTGAGCCATACTATTGAAGGGAGAGTGACCCATACTATTGAAGGGAGAGTGAGCCATACTATTGAAGGGAGAGTGAGCCATACTATTGAAGGGAGAGTGAGCCGTTCTATTGAAGGGAGAGTGAGCCATATTATTGAAGGGAGAGTGAGCCATAATATTGAAGGGAGAGTGAGCCATACTATTGAAGGGGAGAGTGTGCCATACTATTGAAGGGAGAGTGAGCCATATTATTGAAGGGAGAGTGAGCCATACTATTGAAGGGAGAGTGAGCCATACTATTGAAGGGAGAGTGAGCCATGCTATTGAAGGGAGACTGAGACATACTGTTGAAGGGAGAGTGAGCCATATTATTGAAGGGAGAGTGAGCCATATTATTGAAGGGAGAGTGAGCCATACCATTGAAGGGAGAGTGAGCCATACTATTGAAGGGAGAGTGAGCCATACTATTGAAGGGAGAGTGAGCCATACTATTGAAGGGAGAGTGAGCCATACTATTGAAGGGAGAGTGAGCCATACTATTGAAGGGAGAGTGAGCCATATTATTGAAGGGAAAGTGAGCCATACTGTTGAAGGGAGAGTGAGACATACTATTGAAGGGAGAGTGAGCCATACTATTGAAGGGAGAGTGAGACATATTATTGAAGGGAGAGTGAGCCATACTATTGAAGGGAGAGTGAGCCATACTATTGAAGGGAGAGTGAGCCATACTATTGAAGGGAGAGTGAGCCATACTATTGAAGGGAGACTGAGACATACTGTTGAAGGGAGACTGAGACATACTATTGAAGGAAGAGTGAGGCATACTATTGAAGAATGGAGAGCCATACTATTGAAGGATGGAGAGCCATACTATTGAAGGGAGAGTGAGACATACTGTTGAAGGTAGAGTGAGCCATACTATTGAAGGGAGAGTGAGCCATACTATTGAAGTTAGAGTGAGCCATACTATTGAAGGGAGAGTGAGCCATACTATTGAAGGGCGAGTGAGCCGTTCTATTGAAGGGAGAGTGAGCCATACTATTGAAGGTAGAGTGAGCCATACTATTGAAGGGAGAGTGAGCCATTCTATTGAAGGGAGAGTGAGCCATACTATTGAAGGGAGAGTGAGCCATACTATTGAAGGGAGAGTGAGCCATACTATTGAAGGGAGAGTGAGCCATACTATTGAAGGGAGAGTGACCCATACTATTGAAGGGAGAGTGAGCCATACTATTGAAGGGAGAGTGAGCCATACTATTGAAGGGAGAGTGAGCCGTTCTATTGAAGGGAGAGTGAGACATATTATTGAAGGGAGAGTGAGCCATAATATTGAAGGGAGAGTGAGCCATACTATTGAAGGGAGAGTGTGCCATACTATTGAAGGGAGAGTGAGCCATATTATTGAAGGGAGAGTGAGCCATACTATTGAAGGGAGAGTGAGCCATACTATTGAAGGGAGAGTGAGCCATACTATTGAAGGGAGACTGAGACATACTGTTGAAGGGAGAGTGAGCCATATTATTGAAGGGAGAGTGAGCCATATTATTGAAGGGAGAGTGAGCCATACTGTTGAAGGGAGAGTGAGACATACTATTGACGGGAGAGTGAGCCATACTATTGAAGGGAGAGTGAGCCATATTATTGAAGGGAGAGTGAGCCATACTATTGAAGGGAGAGTGAGCCATACTATTTAAGGGAGAGTGAGCCATACTATTGAAGGGAGAGTGAGCCATACTATTGAAGGGAGAGTGAGCCATACTATTGAAGGGAGAGTGAGCCATACTATTGAAGGGAGAGTGAGCCATACTATTGAAGGGAGAGTGAGCCATAATATTGAAGGGAGAGTGAGCAGTTCTATTGAAGGGAGAGTGAGCCATACTATTGAAGGGAGAGTGAGCCATACTATTGAAGGGAGACTGAGACATACTGTTGAAGGGAGAGTGAGACATACTATTGAAGGAAGAGTGAGGCATACTATTGAAGAATGGAGAGCCATACTATTGAAGGATGGAGAGCCATACTATTGAAGGGAGAGTGAGACATACTGTTGAAGGGAGAGTGAGCCATACTATTGAAGGGAGAGTGAGCCATACTATTGAAGGGAGAGTGAGCCATACTATTGAAGGGAGAGTGAGCCATACTATTGAAGGGAGAGTGAGCCGTTCTATTGAAGGGAGAGTGAGCCATACTATTGAAGGTAGAGTGAGCCATACTATTGAAGGGAGAGTGAGCCATTCTATTGAAGGGAGAGTGAGCCATACTATTGAAGGGAGAGTGAGCCATACTATTGAAGGGAGAGTGAGCCATACTATTGAAGGGAGAGTGAGCCATACTATTGAAGGGAGAGTGACCCATACTATTGAAGGGAGAGTGAGCCATACTATTGAAGGGAGAGTGAGCCATACTATTGAAGGGAGAGTGAGCCGTTCTATTGAAGGGAGAGTGAGCCATACTATTGAAGGGAGAGTGAGCCATACTATTGAAGGGCGAGTGATCCGTTCTATTGAAGGGAGAGTGAGCCATACTATTGAAGGGAGAGTGAGCCATACTATTGAAGGGAGCCATACTATTGAAGGGAGAGTGAGCCATACTATTGAAGGGAGAGTGAGCCATTCTATTGAAATGAGAGTGACCCATACTATTGAAGGGAGAGTGAGCCATACTATTGAAGGGAGAGTGAGCCATACTATTGAAGGGAGAGTGAGCCGTTCTATTGAAGGGAGAGTGAGCCATATTATTGAAGGGAGAGTGAGCCATAATATTGAAGGGAGAGTGAGCCATACTATTGAAGGGAGACTGAGACATACTGTTGAAGGGAGAGTGAGCCATATTATTGAATGGAGAGTGAGCCATATTATTGAAGGGAGAGTGAGCCATACTGTTGAAGGGAGAGTGAGCCATACTATTGAAGGGAGAGTGAGCCATACTATTGAAGGGAGAGTGAGCCATACTATTGAAGGGAGAGTGACCCATACTATTGAAGGGAGAGTGAGCCATACTATTGAAGGGAGAGTGAGCCATACTATTGAAGGGAGAGTGAGCCGTTCTATTGAAGGGAGAGTGAGCCATATTATTGAAGGGAGAGTGAGCCATAATATTGAAGGGAGAGTGAGCCATACTATTGAAGGGAGAGTGAGCCATACTATTGAAGGGAGAGTGAGCCATATTATTGAAGGGAGAGTGAGCCATACTATTGAAGGGAGAGTGAGCCATACTATTGAAGGGAGAGTGAGCCATACTATTGAAGGGAGACTGAGACATACTGTTGAAGGGATAGTGAGCCATATTATTGAAGGGAGAGTGAGCCATATTATTGAAGGGAGAGTGAGCCATACTGTTGAAGGGAGAGTGAGACATACTATTGAAGGGAGAGTGAGCCATACTATTGAAGGGAGAGTGAGCCATATTATTGAAGGAAGAGTGAGCCATACTATTGAAGGGAGAGTGAGCCATACTATTTAAGGGAGAGTGAGCCATACTATTGAAGGGAGAGTGAGCCATACTATTGAAGGTAGAGTGAGCCATACTATTGAAGGGAGAGTGAGCCATACTATTGAAGGGAGAGTGAGCCATACTATTGAAGGGAGAGTGAGACATACTATTGAAGGAAGAGTGAGGCATACTATTGAAGAATGGAGAGCCATACTATTGAAGGATGGAGAGCCATACTGTTGAAGGGAGAGTGAGCCATACTATTGAAGGGAGAGTGAGCCATACTATTGAAGGGAGAGTGAGCCATACTATTGAAGGGAGAGTGAGCCATACTGTTGAAGGGAGAGTGAGACATACTATTGAAGGAAGAGTGAGGCATACTATTGAAGAATGGAGAGCCATACTATTGAAGGATGGAGAGCCATACTGTTGAAGGGAGAGTGAGCCATACTATTGAAGGGAGAGTGAGCCATACTATTGAAGGGCGAGTGAGACATTCTATTGAAGGGAGACTGAGACATACTGTTGAAGGGAGAGTGAGACATACTATTGAAGGGAGAGTGAGGCATACTATTGAAGGGAGAGTGAGACATACTATTGAAGGGAGAGTGAGGCATACTATTGAAGGGAGAGTGAGACATACTGTTGAAGGGAGAGTGAGACATACTATTGAACTGAACCGAAGTCCTTACATTACTTGCTTTAGTGATTGTGTTGTTTACTTTAGCAGCATTTATATTTTTCAATTATCGAGATGATTAAAGAATTATTTCATTTCAAGTACAAAGCAAATATATATATATATGTCTTTGATTCATATTAAGTGCTTCATCTCCAGCCCTTGTAAGACGTTCTCTTAACGAGAGATCCAGCGAAGGCCTTGTAGACTTGGGGTCAAAACGCAAGCAGCTTTGCAAGTGGCGCTGCTGGCTCGGCCCTCGAGGCCCCAAAATATGAAGTCATGAGTGGCTGCGTGCATGGTTGACCAATGAGCATCGTTCATCTTCCGACCAGCCAAGCTGACAGCAACCGGGACCAATGGTCTTTACACAAGGTAGGCAGATTTTCTCACAGTTCAATTGCCGTTTACCGTGGCCTGTCAGTAAGCGACATTAGACCCATCAAATCCACAAGGTGTTGTGGATGATCTTTCTCCTTGTTGGGATCGTTAACAAGCATGTCTATGTCTAGGCTAATCCTAAAGACAGATATGTATTTCCTCATCCAAAACATGGACAGCCTGGACTGTGCCAATGAGCCTGGCAGAGCTTTGTAGGAGAAGTGGAATATCCATTATACTCCTCTTCTACAGCTGAAATAAGGTGTTTTCTGGCTTTAAAAAAATATATATATTTCACCTTTATTTAACCAGGTAGGCTAGTTGAGTTCTCATTTGCAACTGCGACCTGGCCAAGATAAAGCATAGCAGTGTGAACAGACAACACAGAGTTACACATGGAGTAAACAATTAACAAGTCAATAACACAGTAGAAAAAAAGAGAGTCTATATACAATGTGTGCAAAAGTCATGAGGAGGTAGGCGAATGATTACAATTTTGCAGATTAACACTGGAGTGATAAATGATCAGATGGTCATGTACAGGTAGAGATATTGGTGTGCAAAAGAGCAGAAAAGTAAATAAATAAAAACAGTATGGGGATGAGGTAGGTAAAAATGGGTGGGCTGTTTACCGATAGACCATGTACAGCTGCAGCGATCGGTTAGCTGCTCAGATAGCAGATGTTTGAAGTTGGTGAGGGAGATAAAAGTCTCCAACTTCAGCGATTTTTGCAATTCGTTCCAGTCACAGGCAGCAGAGAACTGGAACGAAAGGCGGCCAAATGAGGTGTTGGCTTTAGGGATGATCAGTGAGATACACCTGCTGGAGCGCGTGCTACGGATGGGTGTTGCCATCGTGACCAGTGAACTGAGATAAGGCGGAGCTTTACCTAGCATGGACTTGTAGATGACCTGGAGCCAGTGGGTCTGGCGACGAATATGTAGCGAGGGCCAGCCGACTATAGCATACAAGTCGCAGTGGTGGGTGGTATAAGGTGCTTTAGTGACAAAACGGATGGCACTGTGATAAACTGCATCCAGTTTGCTGAGTAGAGTGTTGGAAGCAATTTTGTAGATGACATCGCCGAAGTCAAGGATCGGTAGGATGGTCAGTTTTACTAGGGTAAGTTTGGCAGCGTGAGTGAAGGAGGCTTTGTTGCGGAATAGAAAGCTGACTCTTGATTTGATTTTCGATGTTTGATATGAGTCTGGAAGGAGAGTTTACAGTCTAGCCAGACACCTAGGTACTTATAGATGTCCACATATTCAAGGTCAGAACCATCCAGGGTGGTGATGCTGGTCAGGCGAGGGTGCAGGCAGGGAACGGTTGAAAAGCATGCATTTGGTTTTACTAGCGTTTAAGAGCAGTTGGAGGCCACGGATGTGTTGTATGGCATTGAAGCCCGTTTGGAGGTTAGATAGCACAGTGTCCAAGGACGGGCCGGAAGTATATAGAATGGTGTCGTCTGCGTAGAGGTGGATCAGGGAATCGCCCGCAGCAAGAGCAACATCATTAATATATACAGAGAAAAGAGTCGGCCCGAGGATTGAACCCTGTGGCACCCCCATAGAGACTGCCAGAGGACCGGACAGCATGCCCTCCGATTTGACACACTGAACTCTGTCTGCAAAGTAATTGGTGAACCAGGCAAGGCAGTCATCCGAAAAACCGAGGCTACTGAGTCTGCCGATAAGAATATGGTGATTGACAGAGTCGAAAGCCTTGGCAAGGTCGATGAAGACGGCAAAACAGTACTGTCTTTTATCGATGGCGGTTATGATATCGTTTAGTACCTTGAGCGTGGCTGAGGTGCACCCGTGACCGGCTCGGAAACCAGATTGCACAGCGGAGAAGGTACGGTGGGATTCGAGATGGTCAGTGACCTGTTTGTTGACTTGGCTTTCGAAGACCTTAGATAGGCAGGGCAGGATGGATATAGGTCTGTAACAGTTTGGGTCCAGGGTGTCTCCCCCTTTGAAGAGGGGGATGACTGCGGCAGCTTTCCAATCCTTGGGGATCTCAGACGATATGAAAGAGAGGTTGAACAGGCTGGTAATATGGGTTGCGACAATGGCGGGGGATAGTTTCAGAAATAGAGGGTCCAGATTGTCAAGCCCAGCTGATTTGTACGGGTCCAGGTTTTGCAGCTCTTTCAGAACATCTGCTATCTGGATATGGGTAAAGGAGAACCTGGAGAGGCTTGGGCGAGTAGCTGCGGGGGGGGCGGAGCTGTTGGCTGAGGTTGGAGTAGCCAGGCGGAAGGCATGGCCAGCTGTTGAGAAATGCTTGTTGAAGTTTTCGATAATCATGGATTTATCAGTGGTGACCGTGTTACCTAGCTACAGTGCAGTGGGCAGCTGGGAGGAGGTGCTCTTGTTCTCCATGGACTTCACAGTGTCCCAGAACTTTTTGGAGTTGGAGCTACAGGATGCAAACTTCTGCCTGAAGAAGCTGGCCTTAGCTTTCCTGACTGACTGCGTGTATTGGTTCCTGACTTCCCTGAACAGTTGCATATCGCGGGGACTATTCAATGCTATTGCAGTCCGCCACAGGATATTTTTGTGCTGGTCGAGGGCAGTCAGGTCTGGAGTGAACCAAGGGCTATATCTGTTCTTAGTTCTGCATTTTTTGAACGGAGCATGCTTATCTAAAATGGTGAGGAAGTTACTTTTAAAGAATAACCAGGCATCCTCAACTGACGGGATGAGGTCAATGTCCTTCCAGGATACCCGGGCCAGGTCAATTAGAAAGGACGGCTCACAGAAGTGTTTTAGGGAGTGTTTGACAGTGATGAGGGGTGGTCGTTTGACTGTGGCTCCATAGCGGAAACAGGCAATGAGGCAGTGATCGCTGAGATCCTGGTTGAAGACAGCGGAGGTGTATTTGGAGGGCTAGTTGGTCAGATTTAGGGTTGTATCTGGTGGGTTCCTTGATGATTTGTGTGAGATTGAGGGCATCTAGCTTAGATTGTAGGATTGCCGGGGTGTTAAGCATATCCCAGTTTAGGTCACCTAACAGAACAAACTCTGAAGCTAGATGGGGGGCGATCAATTCACAAATGGTGTCCAGGGCACAGCTGGGAGCTGAGGGGGGTCGGTAGCAGGCGGCAACAGTGAGAGACTTATTTCTGGAGAGAGACATTTTCAAAATTAGTAGTTCGAACTGTTTGGGTATGGACCTGCAGGCTATCTCTGCAGTAAACTGCAACTCCTCCCTCTTTGACAGTTCTATCTTGACGGAAAATGTTATAGTTGGGTATGGAAATCTCAGAATTTTTGGTGGCCTTCCTGAGCCAGGATTCAGACACGGCAAGGACATCAGGGTTAGCAGAGGGTGCTAAAGCAGTGAGTAAAACAAACTTAGGGAGGAGGCTTCTGATGTTGACATGCATGAAACCAAGGCTTTTTCGATCACAGAAGTCAACAAATGAGGGTGCCTGGGGACATGCAGGGCCTGGGTTTACCTCCACATCACCCGCGGAACAGAGGAGGAGTAGAATGAGGGTGCAGAGAATAAAAGGAGCAGATTTCTGGGCATGGTAGAATATATTCAGTGCATAATGCGCAGACAGGGGTATGGTGGGGTGCGGGTGCAGCGGAGATAAGCTGGTCGCCTAGAGCGTTGGGGACAGAGAATAAAAGGAGCAGATTTCTGGGCATGGTAGAATATATTCAGGGCATAATGCGCAGACGGGTATGGTGGGGTGCGGGTGCAGCGGAGGTAAGCCCAGGCACTGGGTGATGATGAGAGAGGTTGTATCTCTGGACATGCTGGTTGTAATGGGTGAGGTCACCGCATGTGTGGGAGGTGGGACAAAGGAGGTGTCAGGGGTATGAAGAGTGGAACTAGGGGCTCCATTGTAAACTAAAACAATTATAACTAACCTGAACAACAGTATACAAGGCATATTGACATTTGAGAGAGACATACAGCGAGGCATACAGTAATCACAGGTGTTGAATTGGGAGAGCTAGCTAAAACAGTAGCTAAAACAGTAGGTGAGACAACAACAGCTAATCAGCTAGCACAACAACAGCAGGTAAAATGGCTTGACTAGGCAGGGAGGGTCGGATTAACTACACACAGAGCCTGAGTGCGGCTGGGGCCGACAGATAAAACATAAACAAGCAGAATGGAGTACCGTGATTAATGGACAGTCCAGCATGCATCAGCTATGTAGCCAAGTGATCAGTGTCCAGGGGGCAGCGGTGGATGGGGCAGGGAAGCTGGACTGGCGAGTACAATGACTAAATAGCTTGTAGCTAGTTAGCTGGTTAGCTTCTGGAGGATTCTTGAGTGTGTTCTAAAAATTAAAAAGAATAGCGATTCCGTATCACATTGGGTGAGGCAGGTTACCGGAAGGTATAAACAAATAAAAAATCGTAAAGAGATTGAAAGTAAATATGGGTCCAGTGAGTGTTTGGGACGCGGCGATTCAGACGGTTAGCAGGCCTGTGCTAACAAGCTAACAGTTAGTAGGCCGGGGCTAAACAAGGTAGCAGTTAGCGTACCGGGGCTAAACAAGCTAGCAGTTAGCGGACCGGGGCTAAACAAGCTAGCAGTTAGCAGGCCGAATTAGCAAGCAAGGAGATAGCAAGGGCTAGAAAGTTAGCTTTTGTCCCTTTACTTTTGTTGTTCACTGAGGGATGCCACTGCCATGCTCTCCCTTCCTATCTGCCTCTCTCTGCCCATCTGCCTCTCCCTCCTATCTGCCTCTCCCTTCCTATCTGCCTCTCCCTTCCTATCTGCCTCTCTCCTCCTATCTGCCTCTCTCTTCCTATCTGCCTCTCCCTTCCTATCTGCCTCTCCCTCCCTATCTGCCTCTCTCTTCCTATCTGCCTCTCTCTTCCTATCTGCCTCTCCCTTCCTATCTGCCTCTCTCCTCCTATCTGCCTCTCTCTTCCTATCTGCCTCTCTCTTCCTATCTGCCTCTCTTCCTATTTGCCTCTCCCTTCCTATCTGCCTCTCTCTTCCTATATGCCTCTCTCTTCCTATCTGCCTCTCTCTTCCTATCTGCCTCTCTCTTCCTATCTGCCTCTCCCTTCCTATCTGCCTCTCCCTCCCTATCTGCCTCTCTCTTCCTATCTGCCTCTCTCTTCCTATCTGCCTCTCCCTCCTATCTGCCTCTCCCTTCCTATCTGCCTCTCTCTTCCTATCTGCCTCTCCCTCCTATCTGCCTCTCTCTTCCTATCTGCCTCTCTCTTCCTATCTGCCTCTCCCTTCCTATCTGCCTCTCCCTTCCTATCTGCCTCTCTCCTCCTATCTTCCTCTCTCTTTCTATCTGCCTCTTCTCTATACATATCTGCCTCTCTCTTCCTATCTGCCTCTCTCTTCCTATCTGCCTCTCTCTTCCTATCTGCCTCTCTCCTCCTATCTGCCTCTCTCCTCCTATCTGCCTCTCTCCTCCTATCTGCCTCTCTCTTCCTATCTGCCTCTCTCTTCCTATCTGCCTCTCCCTTCCTATCTGCCTCTCTCTCCCCTATCTGCCTCTTGCTTTCTTTCTTTCATCTTCTCTCTCTCTCTTTCCACCTACTCTATCTCTCTCTATCCTCTCTCTTTCTCTCCCTCTCTCGCTCTCTCTGCTCTCTCTCTCTCTCTCTCTCTCTCTCTCTCTCTCTCTCTCTGCCTCTCTCTCAGTAATCTGTATTCCTTTTTTTGTCAAACCAAATTATTTCTTCAAAGCAGGACCTGCAGAAGCTATATCCTAATCTCCAGGTTCATCATATGTAAATTCATTGGTTACACATTTGTTTGGCCAGCTTTATTCCACAGTGATACCAGTAAACAGCTGAACTCAGAATTCAGAAAACTCGTATTTAGTCATTAAAACTCATTTTTCAACCACTTCACAAATGTTTTGTTAACAAACTATAGTTTTGGCAAGTTGGGTAGGACATCTACTTTGTGCATGACACAAGTCATTTTTCCAACAATTATTTACAGACCGAATATTTGACTCAAAATTCACTGTATCACAATTCCAGTGGGTCAGAAATGTACATACACTAAGTTGACTGTGCCATTAAACAGCTTGGATGGCTTTTTTTTCTGATAGGCTAATTTACATAATTTAGGTTAATTGGATGTGTACCTGTGGATGTATTTCAAGGTCTACCTCTGCTTGACATCATGGGAAAATCTAAAGAAATCAGCCAATACCTCAGAAAAAAATTGTAGACCTCCACAAGCCCGGTTCATCCTTGGGAGCAATTTCCAAACGCCTGTAGTTACCACGTTCATCTGTACAAACAAACAATAGTACGCAAGTATAAACACCATGGGACCACGCAGCTGTCATACTGCTCAGGAAGGAGACTCGTTCTGTCTCCTAGAGATGAACATACTTTGGTGCGAAAAGTGCAAATCAATCCCAGAACAAGAGCAAAGGACCTTGTGAAGATGCTGGAGGAAACAGGTACAAAAGTATTTATATCCACAGTAAAGTGAGTCCTATAACGACATAACCTGAAAGGCCGCTGAGCAAGGAAGAAGCCACTGCTCCAAAACCGCCATAAAAAACCCAGACTATGGTTTGCAACTGCACATGGGGACAAAGATCGTACTTTTTGGAGAATTGTCCTCTGGTCTGATGAAACAAAAATAGAACTGTTTGGCCATAATGGCCATCGTTATGTTTGGAGGAAAAAGGGGGAAGATTGCAAGCCGAAGAACACCATCCCAAACCTGAAGAACAGGGGTGGCAGCATCATGTTGTGCTTTGCTGCAGGAGGGATTGGTGCACTTCACAAAATAGATGGCATCATGAGGTAAAGGGAAATTAGGAAAATTATGTGGATATATTGAAGCAACATCTCAAGACATCAGTCAGGAAGTTAAAGGTTGGTCGCAAATGGATCTTCCAAATGAACCCAAGCATACTTCCAAAGTTGTGGCAAAATGGCTGAAGGACAACAAAGTCAAGGTATTGGAGTGGCCATCACAAAACCCTGACCTCCATCCCATAGAAACTTTGTGGGCAGAACTGAAAAAGCGTGTGTGAGCAAGGAGGCCTACAAACCTGATCCTGACTCTGTCAGGAGGAACTTATTCTGGGAAGCTTGTGGAAGGCCACCCGAAACGTTTGACCTAAGTTAAACATTTTAAAGGCAATGCTACCAAATACTAATTGAGTGTATGTAAACTTCTGACCCACTGGGAATGTGATGAAAGAAATAAAAGCTGAAATTAATCATTCTCTCTACTATTATTCTGACATTTCACATTCTTAAAATAAAATGGTGATCCTAACTGACCTAAGACAGGGAATTTTTACTAGGATTAAATGTCAGGAATTGTAAAAAACTGAGTTGAAATGTAGTTGGCTAAGGCATATGCAAACTTCCGACTTCAACTGTAGGTGGGGATAAAGTGATTAGGCAACAACATAGATAAGAAACAGCAGCAATGTCTGTGATGAGTCAAAAGAGTTAGGGCAAAAATAGTAAATGCACATAGGCCAGGTAGCTATCGGTTATTAACTATTTAGTAGTTCTATGACTTGAAGGTAGAAGCTGTTCAGGGTCCAGCTGGTTCCAGACTTGGTGCATCTGTACCCTTGTGTGGTAGCAGAGAGAACAGTCTATGATTTGTGTGGTTGGAGTCTTTGACAGTTTTTAGGGCCTCCTCGGACACATTCTGGTATAGAGAAGTTGTCATACCTTCTTCACGACTGTGTTTGTGTATGTGGTCCACATTCATTAGTGAGATAGTGCGATGGACACCGATGAACTTGAAGCTATCAATCCGTTCCACTACAGCCTCATCGATGTGGACGGGGGCATGCTTGAACTTCCATTTCCTGTTAAGCATGATCAGCACATTTGTCTTGCCCACATTGAGGGAGAGGTTGTTGTCCTGGAAGGACACTACCAGGTCTCTGACCTCCTCTCTATAGGTGGTTTCATAGCCGTCGGTGATCAGGCCAACAACTGTTGTGTTGTCAGAAGACTTAATTATGATCATGCAGTCGTGTGTAAACAGGGAGTGCAGGAGGGGACTAAGCATGGAGCCCGAGGGGCCCCCGTGTTGAGGGTCAGCGTGACAGATGTGCTGTTGCCTACCCTCACCACCTGGGGGCTAGAATGACAGATTTGTACCTTGTCAGCTCGGGGATTCAATCTTTCAGTTACTAGCCCAAATCTCTAACCACCCTTAAACATGTATTTTCTTGTTTGCTTATGGCCCTATACAGCTCATTGAGTGCAGTCTTAGTGCCAGCATCAGTTTGCGGTGGTAAGTAGAGAGCTAAGAAAAATAAATATGAAAACTCTCTTGGTAAATAGCATGGTCTACAGATTATCATGAGGAATTTTAATTTAGGCGAGCAAAACCCTGAGACTTAACATGCTAATAAAGCCCCTTTGAATTGAATTCAGAGAGAGAGGGAGAGCGAGAGAAAGAATTTAATTATGAGAGAGAGAGAGTATTAACCTCAGGAGGTAAAGAAAATGCATTTGATCCCACCATGAGAGAGGGGTTTTTCTCAAAAGCAGAGCTCCAGTGGTTTGGGAGTCAGGCATCAGAGCAAGATCACAGTGCCCCAGCTGTGAGGTGGAAATTGGGGCCAGCAAGGTGGACTACTCCCCTACCTTGTCCTGTGGAGATCCAGAGGGAAGGGAGGCAGCAGGGAGAGTATGCCCCACTAGGAGGGCCATACTTCAGGCCCTTTAGCACAGAGGGCCCTGTTCCCTGAACCAGGCATTGGACGATGAGAAGAGAAAGGAATTGGTGGGGGTCGTTCTGCTGCAGAGGGCATTAGCCTGACACTAGCACATTTGGGCTAAGCCCTAATTTATGTGCTCTCTGTCACCTTTGGGTCCGCATGACAAATGGCCCAAAACAATGCCCAAGCACCAGTCAGCCCTTCCCTCATCAAGGGTCCAAAATGCCTCTCTCTGTCTCACACAGTGTCCAGCAGACTGACTACTGAAGCGTGTGATAGAATGATATAATGCAGCCATGTTTGGTCCCCTGAGATGAACTCTGATGCTATCGATATGGATGTATGATCTCTGTGGTAACTTGTATCTGTGCAGGGGGAACTCTAAACTACAGTATGCAAATAGGTTTTATTGTCTTTAGGAATCCAGTTGCATTGGACTCATCCCCCACTCACCCCTTTGAATGATGTGACATCCTGTGGAGATTGGGACAGGGTGATCAGATGGTGATTGTAACTTGGTATCGTTTGATTGGTCAATGCTGGTAGGTTTTTGTACAACAAATTCTCACCTTCCAATGTTATAAATGGAATGAAATGCCTTTGTTCTGCTTCTTATCCTGTATCCTGCCCATGGAAAAAGGTTGATGATATTACATCTAGGATATTAAAACTATGATATTAAATCAACGATATTACATCTAGGATATTAAAACTATGATATTAAATCAACGATATTACATCTAGGATATTAAAACTATGATATTAAATCAACGATATTACATCTAGGATATTAAAACTATGATATTAAATCAACGATATTACATCCAGGATATTAAAACTATGATATTAAATCAAGAATATTACATCTAGGATATTAAAACTATGATATTAAATCCACAATATTACATCTAGGATATTAAAACTATGATATTAAATCAACGATATTACATCCAGGATACTAAAACTATGATATTAAATCAACCATATTACATCCAGGATATTAAAGCTATGATATTAAATCAACCATATTACATCCAGGATATTAAAGCTATGATATTAAATCAACCATATTACATCCAGGATATTAAAGCTATGATATTAAATCAACGATATTACATCCAGGATATTAAAACTATGATATTAAATCAACGATATTACATCCAGGATATTAAAGCTATAATATTAAATCAACCATATTACATCTAGGATATTAAAACTATGACATTAAATCAACAATATTAAATATGGGATATTAAATGAATGATATTACATCTCGGATATAAAATTTATGATATTCAATCAATTACATTAAATGTATGATAATAAATGTATGATATTAAATGTAAGATATTAAATCTATGATATTAAATGAATGACATTAAATTAATGATATTCAATCAATGACATTAAATGTATGATATTAAATGAATGACATTAAATTAATGATATTAAATCAATGACATTAAATCTGATTGTAAATCTATGCTCGTAAATCTATTATATTAAATGTATGATATTAAATGCATGATATTAAATCTAGGATTTTAAATCAAGGATTTTAAATCTATAATATTAAATCTATTTTCAGACATTTCTTGACCTTCCTATTTCTGCAACTCAACTATAGTCTCCTGGATATTGCTAAATTATCTTTATGTTTCATGTCAATTGCGGAGTCTTATAACAGGTCGCATTTGAGGTAGATAATATAGCCTATATGATAAATATTTGTTCACTACACACGCACACACACAAACACGGCCGCGCACACACGCACACACACACGCTGGGGCTTGGTTGGCCTCCGGAGTGTATGTCCAGACTTGTACCGCATGTGGCTTTGCCTCAGTGAAAGCCTTGTTTTATTCCAATTGATCCAGGATTCTTCTGACCTTGAACAGCTCTGTGGACTTCTCTCTGTATAATAAATGCTGGCAGCTAACTCCAGGAACAAGTGTTTCTCCACAACTCTCTAGTGCGCTGGACTGCTTGACTTGAATGTTAAGAGATTTTTGGACTGCATAGCTGACTTCCATTCATCTCTGGTTAACCCTCTGACCAGACTCTTTGACCTGGTTAACCCTGTGACCTCTGACCAGACTGTGAGCTGGTTAACCCTGTGACCTCTGACCAGACTGTGAGCTGGTTAAACCTCTGACCAGACTGTGAGCTGGTTAAACCTCTGACCAGAATCTGTGAGCTGGTTAACCCTCTGACCAGAATCTGTGAGCTGGTTAACCCTCTGACCAGAATCTGTGAGCTGGTTAACCCTGTGACCTCTGACCAGACTGTGAGCTGGTTAAACCTCTGACCAGACTGTGAGCTGGTTAAACCTCTGACCAGAATCTGTGAGCTGGTTAACCCTCTGACCAGAATCTGTGAGCTGGTTAACCCTCTGATCAGACTGTGTGAGTTGAATTCCATTCATCTTTAGTTAACCCTCTTATCAGACTGCGTGAGTTGAATTCCATTCATCTTTAGTTAACCCTCTTATCAGACTGTGTGAGTTGAATTCCATTCATCTTTAGTTAACTCTCTGATCAGACTGCGTGAGTTGAATTCCATTCATCTTTAGTTAACCCTCTTATCAGACTGCGTGAGTTGAATTCCATTAATCTTTAGTTAACTCTCTGATCAGACTGCGTGAGTTGAATTCCATTCATCTTTAGTTAACCCTCTGATCAGACTGTGTGAATTTTGGAT
Source organism: Oncorhynchus kisutch (assembly GCF_002021735.2). Taxonomy (NCBI): domain Eukaryota; kingdom Metazoa; phylum Chordata; class Actinopteri; order Salmoniformes; family Salmonidae; genus Oncorhynchus; species Oncorhynchus kisutch. The sequence goes on along the minus strand of NC_034188.2, from coordinate 15,844,850 downwards.
GGGTCGCCATACAGATCAGTTTTAGGGCGGTGTTATTACAATAGCAAGGGATGGCGAGGAAACATGCAGTGCTGTGGTTCCCTCTCACACTAATCTTTCTCTCTCCCTCTCTCCCTCCATCCCTCTCTCTCTTTCATAGCAGGGCCATAGGGGTAGATACCAGACAGACATCTGTCAGGACCATAGGGGTAGATACCAGACAGACATCTGTCAGGACCATAGGGGTAGATACCAGACAGACCACTATCAGGGCTATAGGGGTAGATACCAGACAGACCACTATCAGGACTATAGGGGTAGATACCAGACAGACTACTATCAGGACTATAGGGGTAGATACCAGACAGACCACTATCAGGACTATAGGGGTAGATACCAGACAGACCACTATCAGGACTATAGGGGTAGATACCAGACAGACCACTATCAGGACTATAGGGGTAGATACCAGACAGACCACTATCAGGGCTATAGGGGTAGATACCAGACAGACCACTATCAGGACTATAGGGGTAGATACCAGACAGACCACTATCAGGACTATAGGGGTAGATACCAGACAGACCACTATCAGGACTATAGGGGTAGATACCAGACAGACCACTATCAGGACTATAGGAGTAGATACCAGACAGACCACTATCAGGACTATAGGGGTAGATACCAGACAGACAACTATCAGGACTATAGGGGTAGATACCAGACAGACCACTATCAGGACTATAGGGGTAGATACCAGACAGACCACTATCAGGACTATAGGGGTACATACCAGACAGACCACTATCAGGACTATAGCGGTAGATACCAGACAGACCACTATCAGGACTATAGGGGTAGATACCAGACAGACCACTATCAGCACCATACTAGCAGGCGTTGGTGTTCAACTCTGAGGAGCCGTACAAAAGCCTGACTTCCAAATGAGAGAGGGGGGTGGAAATCTATGCACATTCATACACACACACATACGCACACACACACACACACACACACATACACACACACACACATGCATATCCTTATGTCTCAGTTTTCTCCATCATTACACTAATACCATAGCAGTCCAATTTACCATACGCTCCCAGATAAACCAAATGTTGTTTTGAATAGTTGACTTTGTTACAAATCTACTCATATTTCTGCCTCGTTATCAGACTCCTGTCACTGTGTATTGTTAATTGCATGTTTTCCATGCAGCTTTGTCAAAGGCAGTATCTCACCAGAGTTTTAGTGAGTTCTTTTTCTAGCAATATGATGGTCATGATGTTTGGGGCAATTCTTGCTAACAAGGAGCATAGAAAACCATTTGAATACAAGTTATATTTTATTGTTCAATCTAAAGACAGGAAGAGGAACAGAAAAATACTTAGTCATTTGTGTATTGTTACTCTAAAAGGAAGTTACTTTTCTGCTCTCTCTCTTTTTCTCTTGCTCTTCCGCTCTCTCTGTGTCATTCCATCCTCATATGACAAAGGGAAAAGAAAGGAGGAAAGGAAGAGACATGGAATAACAGAGCTCCAAAGAACAGGCAATAGGTAATTTCCCTTGACATTTACAGTAACTCTCACATCTTCTGGACTGAAAAACAGACTTGCCGCTAGTGTCGTCTTGGAGAAAGTTGAGCGAAAACTATGGAACAGATGAGGAGGAGGAACTCAGAGAAATAAGTGTGTGTGTGCGCATGCGTGTGTGGTACCCAATATTAACCATAAACTATCAAAATAAAGAAAGCCGCACACGTATAGTCTCCCAGGTTTTTGTTTTTTACCCAAAATGTACCCCATTATTGAGAATGTAATTTTTTTTACATAATATTGATGCACACACTCAACTGAATATCCACAATTTGCATGTTTCTATGACATAAACACTATGTATATCAAATCAAATCAAATTGTATTGGTCACATACACATGGTTAGCAGATGTCATTGTGAGTGTAGTGAAATGCTTCTGCTTCTAGATCCGACAGTGCAGCGCTATCTAACAGGTAATATCCAACAAATTCCACAACCAAACCTAATATCTAACAAATTCCACAACCAAACCTAATATCTAACAAATTCCACAACCAAACCTAATATCTAACAAATTCCACAACAAAACCTAATATCTAACAATTCCACAACAAAACCTAATATCTAACAAATTCCACAACAAAACCTAATATCTAAACAATTCCACAACAAAACCTAATATCTAACAAATTCCACAACAAAACCTAATATCTAACAGATTCCACAACAAAACCTAATATCTAACAAATTCCACAACAAAACCTAATAAATTCAATCTAGTAAAGGAATGGGATGAGAATATATAAGTATAAAATATATGGTTGAGCAGTGACAGAGTGAATAGAAAGTAAAGATACAGTGTACAGTATATACATATGAGATGAGTAATGTGAGATAAGTAAACATTATTAAAATGGCATTATTAAAGTGACTAGTGTTCCATTTATTAAAGAGGCCAATGAAATCAAGTCTGTATGTAGGCAGCAGCTTCTCTGTGCTAGTGGTGGCTGTTTAACAGTCTGATGGCCTTGAGATAGAAGCTGTTTTTCAATCTCACTGTCTCAGCTTTGATGCACCTGTACTGACCTCGCCTTCTGGATGGAAGCGGGGTGAACAGGTAGTGGCTTGGGTGGTTATTGTCCTTGATCTTGTTTGCCTTCCTGTGACATTGGGTGTTGTAGGTGTCCTGGAGGGCAGGTAGTTTGCAGACCCTCTGAAGAGCCCTGCGGTTGAGGGCGGTGCAGTTGCCGTACCAGGCGGTGATACAGCCCAACAGGATGCTCTCAATTATGCACTTGTAAAAGTTAGTGAGGGCTTTCGGTGACAAGCCACATTTTTTCAGCGTTCTGAGGCGGAAGAGGCGCTGATGCGCATTCTTCACCACACTGTCTGTGTGCGTTGTCGTGTCTTTGGCTATGCCGGATTAATTGATAGGACATGCTATTCTATAAAATAATTTCTCCGTAATTAATATCACCTGATTGAGCTAATCATGTAAATGTAATTAACTAGTCGGGTACCACAAAATAATATCTATAGAGCTGTTATCTCCCGAATAAACTCTTAAAGAACTAGTAATACTTTCCATCCATAGCAGTCAACATTACTCTTCATCTTACTTCAGTCTCATCTGAAAGTTGTAAATTCTTGGTTATCTGCAAGAACCCTGGCTAACAATTTGAATCAGCAATACAAAATTGGGTTTAATTATTTATTTACTAAATACCTAACTAATCACACAGAATTACACATACACAGAATTAAATTATAACTTGATTACAAATTGCCGTCATAAAGGAAAACGTCCCTAGCAGGCGGAACAGATATGACAGCTTGTTACACAAAGGAAAAGGGGATGGGTTAAGTGAAAGAGCGGGAGACTGGTACAAAGGCGAAGCTGTGCTATTGTAAATACAGTATCTTATGCATTCTAAATTACCGCCCATTTGGAAAAGGAAAATGCAATAAATATTTATTCTGAGCTGCGCTTCAGTAGGTTGGTGGTAGATGGAAGGCCATGTTGCTAAACCGAGTCCTTTGTCCTTTGAAGAATGTCTCTGGTGGTCACTTGGATAAGTTGTAGTAACGTCGTTGTGTGATAGACGGGATACTCTGTCTGTTCCTGCGTTTGCAGCTGCGGTTGCTAACTCAACGGCAAGGAGGTATCACTTCTGTCATGAATAAGAGTTCAAAGATCATACCATTCGCAACCAAAGCTCACGCTGATGTTGGCTTCATTCTGTAGTTTTATCTGAACCACTCTGACATGGGATCGTTATCCTCACATCCTCGGGAACAGAAAGTCATGTTGTCGTCAAGGCTTTATATAGGAAGGGAGAAAAGGGGTGTATGTCATATTTTACAACCTCTCTCTCTTCACATGGGCGGGCCACTGAGTGAGCAGCCCTAATTTATGAAAACCCACATCTCACATTTTAGAAGCTAATATCACATTTCATCCCATCACAAATAATTTCATTTTCAAACATTTAAATTGAACAACAATTCTGTGTGAATCTGATAACTCTGATGTATAGACCTTCCACGGTAGAGTTTATGTCGTCTTATCATTGATGAGAATGTCTCAGATGACAACCGAACTGACATCATATTCATTAAGTACCACCGCATATGTTCAATTGGTCGGATTACCAGAATATAGTTCACTTCCTCCCACCTTCTGATGTTCCCAGAATCTCTGTTAACCAAGGTTTTTACAAATGTAACATCAGTAGGGTAGAGAGAGGAAAAGGGGGGAAGAGGTATTTATGACTGTCATAAACCTACCCCCAGGCCAACGTCATGACAGCGTGGACCATTTCAGTTTGTTGGTGATATGTACACTGAGGAACTTAAAACTTTGCACCCTCTCCACTACTGTCCCGTCGATGTGGATATCCATTCCGACTGCATTTTCACGTTTTAAAATGTAAATTAACCTACAACATGGAAACAATACCATGCAATGCCACCCAATACATAACTTTTTAAGTAATAGGTCAATCTGTAACTTTCTTTCAATGTGTGAATGTGGAACTGAACTGAGCTTTCTTAGTCAAATTGTATTTCTGTTTCTGTGCATTTCTGATGATAATATTCCATAATGACAACCGCTCAGTATTGTGTTGTTTCACTCATTACAACAGATGCTGCCTCAAAAATGGCACCCTATTTCCTACATAGTGCACTATGGGTGTGTGTGTGGTCCAAAGAAGTGCACTCTATAGGGAATAGCGTGCTATTTGGGACACAGGCAGAACATGTTACCAGGCAGTGCTAATCACTAATCACTCTTGGCCTGTTCTAATGGTTCTAGTGCTTCATTAAAATACGGTCTGAATGGCTGACTGACTCAGAGAGAGAGAAGAAAGTGAGAAAAAAAGGAGGGAGGGAGGGAGGGAGGGAGGGAGGGAGGGAGGGAGGGAGGGAGGGAGGGAGGGAGGGAGGGAGGGAGGGAGGGAGGGAAAGGATGGAGGGATGGAAGAAGGAAGGGAGAGAGAGAGAGAGAGAGAGAGAGAGAGACAATCGAGAGGCAATAGAGAGACAAAAGAGAGAGTCCTCAGCCAAAATTACACTCAGTCTGGGAGCACACTCTGTAGAATAGTCTATGGTTACCGTAAATGTAGGCTAGTCTATGGTTACCATAAATATAGGCTAGTCTATGGTTACCGTAAATGTAGGCTAGTCTATGGTTACCATAAATGTAGGCTAGTCTATGGTTACCGTAAATGTAGGCTAGTCTATGGTTACCATAAATGTAGGCTAGTCTATGATTGCCGTAAATGTAGGCTAGTCTATGATTACTGTAAATGTAGACTAGTGTATGCTTACCGTAAATGTAGACAGACTATGATTACTGTAAATGAAGGCTAGTCTATGATTACGTAAATGTAGGCTAGTAATAGGTTACCGTAAATGTAGGCAGACTATGATTACTGTAAATGAAGGCTAGTCTATGATTACCGTACATGTAGGCTAGACTATGATAACTGTAAATGTAGACTAGTCTATGACTACTGTAAATGTAGGCTAGTATTTGATTACTGTGAATGTAGGCTAGTATTTGATTATCGTAAATGTAGGCTAGTCTATGGTTACCGTAAATGTAGGCTGGTCTATGATTACGTAAATGTAGGCTAGTCTATGATTACGGTAAAAACAGGCTAGTCTATGAATACCTGAGGTGAAACTGGGAACAACGGTTAGTGAAGTAAAAGTGTGGCTTTGTGATGGGGTAACTGTTTATGTGCCGTCGCATCTTATGGGAAAACTTACTGTCTAGTGAAATGCTTGACTGGTTCCCAAATTATAGCCTATTCCCTTCATAGTTCAGTACTTTAGGACAGGGCCCATAGGAATGCTATTTGGGACTCAGGCCTAACTGTTGGTCAAATGTTTTGCACTATAAGGGAATAGGGTGTCATTTGGACAGGCCTAAACTATTGCCCCAGATGTAAACAATCAGTGTTCTAAGAGCATTGTAGTCAACTGTAGAGAGGTTGCTAACTGCACAACTAGCATTATGTACAGAATAGAAACCAAATGGAAAATACACTATTACCACTAAAAGGTCATAAAGCACATTAACATAACCAACTTAATCAATCTGTTACAGCCTTGTAATAAGATAAACTTTCTGCTCACTCACTCATCTATTATTGCAGAAACCAGATCCACAGTAATATAATGAAATGTTATATACTGAATACTCTCGCAAAGGCCTCTACTGTGTGAAGGGGTTGCTACGATACTGAAAACTCTCGCTCAAAGACTTCTACTGTGTGAAGGGGTTGCTACGATACTGAAAACTCTCGCTCAAAGACTTCTACTGTGTGAAGAGGTTGCTACGATGCTGAAAACTCTCACTCAAAGACTTCTACTGTGTGAAGAGTTTGCTACGATACTGAAAACTCTCACTGAAAGACTTCTACTGTGTGAAGAGGTTGCTACGATGCTGAATACTCTCACTCAAAGACTTCTACTGTATGAAGAGGTTGCTACGATGCTGAATACTCTCGCTCAAAGACTTCTACTGTATGAAGAGGTTGCTACGATGCTGAATACTCGCACTCAAAGACTTCTACTGTATGAAGAGGTTGCTACGATGCTGAATACTCTCACTCAAAGGACTCTACTGTGTGAAGGGGTTGCTACGATGCTGAATACTCTCGCTCAAATGACTCTATTTTGTAAAGAGGACGCTAGGATTCTGAATATTCTCACTCAAAGGACTCTACAGTGTGAACAGGATGCTAGGATACTGAATACTCTCACTCAAAGGACTCTACAGTATGAAGAGGTTGCTATGGTACTGAATACTCTCACTCAAAGGAGTCTACAGTATGAAGAGGTTGCTGTGGTACTGAATACTCTCACTCAAAGGACTCTACAGTATGAAGAGGTTGCTGTGGTACTGAATACTCTCACTCAAAGGACTCTACAGTATGAAGAGGTTGCTGTGGTACTGAATACTCTCACTCAAAGGACTCTACAGTATGAAGAAGTTGCTGTGGTACTGAATACTCTCACTCAAAGGACTCTACAGTATGAAGAAGTTGCTACGATACTGAAAACTCTCGCTCAAAGACTTCTACTGTGTGAAGGGGTTGCTACGATACTGAAAACTCTCGCTCAAAGACTTCTACTGTGTGAAGGGGTTGCTACGATACTGAAAACTCTCGCTCAAAGACTTCTACTGTGTGAAGAGGTTGCTACGATGCTGAAAACTCTCACTCAAAGACTTCTACTGTGTGAAGAGTTTGCTACGATACTGAAAACTCTCACTGAAAGACTTCTACTGTGTGAAGAGGTTGCTACGATGCTGAATACTCTCACTCAAAGACTTCTACTGTATGAAGAGGTTGCTACGATGCTGAATACTCTCGCTCAAAGACTTCTACTGTATGAAGAGGTTGCTACGATGCTGAATACTCGCACTCAAAGACTTCTACTGTATGAAGAGGTTGCTACGATGCTGAATACTCTCACTCAAAGGACTCTACTGTGTGAAGGGGTTGCTACGATGCAGAATACTCTCGCTCAAATGACTCTATTTTGTAAAGAGGACGCTAGGATTCTGAATATTCTCACTCAAAGGACTCTACAGTGTGAACAGGATGCTAGGATACTGAATACTCTCACTCAAAGGACTCTACTGTGTGAAGAGGTTGCTATGGTACTGAATACTCTCACTCAAAGGAGTCTACAGTATGAAGAGGTTGCTGTGGTACTGAATACTCTCACTCAAAGGACTCTACAGTATGAAGAGGTTGCTGTGGTACTGAATACTCTCACTCAAAGGACTCTACAGTATGAAGAGGTTGCTGTGGTACTGAATACTCTCACTCAAAGGACTCTACAGTATGAAGAGGTTGCTATGGTACTGAATACTCTCGCTCAAAGGACTCTACAGTATGAAGAGGTTGCTATGGTACTGAATACTCTCACTCAAAGGACTCTACAGTATGAAGAGGTTGCTATGGTACTGAATACTCTCGCTCAAAGGACTCTACAGTATGAAGAGGTTGCTGTGGTACAAAAAACTCTTGCTCAAAGGCCTCTACTTTGTGAAGAGGTTGCTACAATAATGAATACTCTCACTCAAAGTACTCTACTGTGTGAAGGGGTTGCTACGATGCTGAATACTCTCGCTCAAAGGACTCTATTTTGTAAAGAGGACGCTAGGATTCTGAATATTCTCACTCAAAGGACTCTACAGTGTGAACAGAATGCTAGGATACTGAATACTCTCGCTCAAAGGACTCTACAGTATGAAGAGGTTGTTATGGTACTGAATACTCTCGCTCAAAGGACTCTACAGTATGAAGAGGTTGCTATGGTACTGAATACTCTCGCTCAAAGGACTCTACAGTATGAAGAGGTTGCTATGGTACTGAATACTCTCGCTCAAAGGACTCTACAGTATGAAGAGGTTGCTATGGTATTGAATACTCTCGCTCAAAGGACTCTACAGTATGAAGAGGTTGCTATGGTACTGAATACTCTCGCTCAAAGGACTCTACAGTATGAACAGGTTGCTATGGTACTGAATACTCTCACTCAAAGGACTCTACAGTATGAAGATGTTGCTATGGTACTGAATACTCTCACTCAAAGGACTCTACAGTATGAAGAGGTTGCTATGGTACTGAATACTCTCGCTCAAAGGACTCTACAGTATGAAGAGGTTGCTGTGGTACAAAAAACTCTCGCTCAAAGGCCTCTACTTTGTGAAGAGGTTGCTACAATAATGAATACTCTCACTCAAAGTACTCTACTGTGTGAAGGGGTTGCTACGATGCTGAATACTCTCGCTCAAAGGACTCTATTTTGTAAAGAGGACGCTAGGATTCTGAATATTCTCACTCAAAGGACTCTACAGTGTGAACAGAATGCTAGGATACTGAATACTCTCGCTCAAAGGACTCTACAGTATGAAGAGGTTGTTATGGTACTGAATACTCTCGCTCAAAGGACTCTACAGTATGAAGAGGTTGCTATGGTACTGAATACTCTCGCTCAAAGGACTCTACAGTATGAAGAGGTTGCTATGGTACTGAATACTCTCGCTCAAAGGACTCTACAGTATGAAGAGGTTGCTATGGTATTGAATACTCTCGCTCAAAGGACTCTACAGTATGAAGAGGTTGCTATGGTACTGAATACTCTCGCTCAAAGGACTCTACAGTATGAACAGGTTGCTATGGTACTGAATACTCTCACTCAAAGGACTCTACAGTATGAAGATGTTGCTATGGTACTGAATACTCTCACTCAAAGGACTCTACAGTATGAAGAGGTTGCTATGGTACTGAATACTCTCGCTCAAAGGACTCTACAGTATGAAGAGGTTGCTGTGGTACAAAAAACTCTCGCTCAAAGGCCTCTACTTTGTGAAGAGGTTGCTACAATAATGAATACTCTCACTCAAAGGACTCTACTGTGTGAAGGGGTTGCTACGATGCTGAATACTCTCGCTTAAAGGACTCTATTTTGTAAAGAGGACGCTAGGATTCTGAATATTCTCACTCAAAGGACTCTACAGTGTGAACAGGATGCTAGGATACTGAATACTCTCTCTCAAAGGACTCTACAGTATGAAGAGGTTGCTATGGTACTGAATACTCTCGCTCAAAGGACTCTACAGTATGAAGAGGTTGCTATGGTACTGAATACTCTCGCTCAAAGGACTCTACAGTATGAAGAGGTTGCTGTGGTACTGAATAATCTCACTCAAAGGACTCTACAGTATGAAGAGGTTGCTATGGTACTGAATACTCTCACTCAAAGGACTCTACAGTATGAAGAGGTTGCTATGGTACTGAATACTCTCACTCAAAGGACTCTACAGTATGAAGAGGTTGCTATGGTACTGAATACTCTCACTCAAAGGACTCTACCGTATGAAGAGGTTGCTATGGTACTGAATACTCTCACTCAAAGGACTCTACAGTATGAAGAGGTTGCTATGGTACTGAATACTCTCACTCAAAGGACTCTACAGTATGAAGAGGTTGCTATGGTACTGAATACTCTCACTCAAAGGACTCTACAGTATGAAGAGGTTGCTATGGTACTGAATACTCTCACTCAAAGGACTCTACAGTATGAAGAGGTTGCTGTGGTACTGAATACTCTCACTCAAAGGACTCTACAGTATGAAGAGGTTGCTGTGGTACTGAATACTCTCACTCAAAGGACTCTACAGTATGAAGAGGTTGCTGTGGTACTGAATACTCTCACTCAAAGGACTCTACAGCATGAAGAGGTTGCTATGGTACTGAATACTCTCACTCAAAGGACTCTACAGTATGAAGAGGTTGCTATGGTACTGAATACTCTCGCTCAAAGGACTCTACAGTATGAAGAGGTTGCTGTGGTACAAAAAACTCTCGCTCAAAGGCCTCTACTTTGTGAAGAGGTTGCTACAATAATGAATACTCTCACTCAAAGGACTCTACTGTGTGAAGGGGTTGCTACGATGCTGAATACTCTCACTTAAAGGACTCTATTTTGTAAAGAGGACGCTAGGATTCTGAATATTCTCACTCAAAGGACTCTACAGTGTGAACAGGATGCTAGGATACTGAATACTCTCGCTCAAAGGACTCTACAGTGTGAACAGGATGCTAGGATACTGAATACTCTCGCTCAAAGGACTCTACAGTATGAAGAGGTTGCTATGGTACTGAATACTCTCGCTCAAAGGACTCTACAGTATGAAGAGGTTGCTATGGTACTGAATACTCTCGCTCAAAGGACTCTACAGTATGAAGAGGTTGCTGTGGTACTGAATACTCTCACTCAAAGGACTCTACAGTATGAAGAGGTTGCTATGGTACTGAATACTCTCACTCAAAGGACTCTACAGTATGAAGAGGTTGCTATGGTACTGAATACTCTCACTCAAAGGACTCTACAGTATGAAGAGGTTGCTATGGTACTGAATACTCTCACTCAAAGGACTCTACAGTATGAAGAGGTTGCTATGGTACTGAATACTCTCACTCAAAGGACTCTACAGTATGAAGAGGTTGCTATGGTACTGAATACTCTCACTCAAAGGACTCTACAGTATGAAGAGGTTGCTATGGTACTGAATACTCTCACTCAAAGGACTCTACCGTATGAAGAGGTTGCTATGGTACTGAATACTCTCACTCAAAGGACTCTACAGTATGAAGAGGTTGCTATGGTACTGAATACTCTCACTCAAAGGACTCTACAGTATGAAGAGGTTGCTGTGGTACTGAATACTCTCACTCAAAGGACTCTACAGTATGAAGAGGTTGCTATGGTACTGAATACTCTCACTCAAAGGACTCTACAGTATGAAGAGGTTGCTGTGGTACTGAATACTCTCACTCAAAGGACTCTACAGTATGAAGAGGTTGCTGTGGTACTGAATACTCTCACTCAAAGGACTCTACAGTATGAAGAGGTTGCTGTGGTACTGAATACTCTCACTCAAAGGACTCTACAGCATGAAGAGGTTGCTATGGTACTGAATATTCTCACTCAAAGGACTCTACAGTATGAAGAGGTTGCTATGGTACTGAATACTCTCGCTCAAAGGACTCTACAGTATGAAGAGGTTGCTGTGGTACAAAAAACTCTCGCTCAAAGGCCTCTACTTTGTGAAGAGGTTGCTACAATAATGAATACTCTCACTCAAAGGACTCTACTGTGTGAAGGGGTTGCTACGATGCTGAATACTCTCACTTAAAGGACTCTATTTTGTAAAGAGGACGCTAGGATTCTGAATATTCTCACTCAAAGGACTCTACAGTGTGAACAGGATGCTAGGATACTGAATACTCTCGCTCAAAGGACTCTACAGTGTGAACAGGATGCTAGGATACTGAATACTCTCGCTCAAAGGACTCTACAGTATGAAGAGGTTGCTATGGTACTGAATACTCTCGCTCAAAGGACTCTACAGTATGAAGAGGTTGCTATGGTACTGAATACTCTCGCTCAAAGGACTCTACAGTATGAAGAGGTTGCTGTGGTACTGAATACTCTCACTCAAAGGACTCTACAGTATGAAGAGGTTGCTATGGTACTGAATACTCTCACTCAAAGGACTCTACAGTATGAAGAGGTTGCTATGGTACTGAATACTCTCACTCAAAGGACTCTACAGTATGAAGAGGTTGCTATGGTACTGAATACTCTCACTCAAAGGACTCTACCGTATGAAGAGGTTGCTATGGTACTGAATACTCTCACTCAAAGGACTCTACAGTATGAAGAGGTTGCTATGGTACTGAATACTCTCACTCAAAGGACTCTACAGTATGAAGAGTTTGCTATGGTACTGAATACTCTCGCTCAAAGGACTCTACAGTATGAAGAGGTTGCTATGGTATTGAATACTCTCGCTCAAAGGACTCTACAGTATGAAGAGGTTGCTATGGTACTGAAAACTCTCGCTCAAAGGACTCTACAGTATGAACAGGTTGCTATGGTACTGAATACTCTCACTCAAAGGACTCTACAGTATGAAGATGTTGCTATGGTACTGAATACTCTCACTCAAAGGACTCCACAGTATGAAGAGGTTGCTATGGTACTGAATACTCTCGCTCAAAGGACTCTACAGTATGAAGAGGTTGCTGTGGTACAAAAAACTCTCGCTCAAAGGCCTCTACTTTGTGAAGAGGTTGCTACAATAATGAATACTCTCACTCAAAGGACTCTACTGTGTGAAGGGGTTGCTACGATGCTGAATACTCTCGCTTAAAGGACTCTATTTTGTAAAGAGGACGCTAGGATTCTGAATATTCTCACTCAAAGGACTCTACAGTGTGAACAGAATGCTACGATACTGAATACTCTTGCTCAAAGGACTCTACAGTATGAAGAGGTTGTTATGGTACTGAATACTCTCGCTCAAAGGACTCTACAGTATGAAGAGGTTGCTATGGTACTGAATACTCTCGCTCAAAGGACTCTACAGTATGAAGAGGTTGCTATGGTACTGAATACTCTCGCTCAAAGGACTCTACAGTATGAAGAGGTTGCTATGGTATTGAATACTCTCGCTCAAAGGACTCTACAGTATGAAGAGGTTGCTATGGTACTGAAAACTCTCGCTCAAAGGACTCTACAGTATGAACAGGTTGCTATGGTACTGAATACTCTCACTCAAAGGACTCTACAGTATGAAGATGTTGCTATGGTACTGAATACTCTCACTCAAAGGACTCTACAGTATGAAGAGGTTGCTATGGTACTGAATACTCTCACTCAAAGGACTCTACAGTATGAAGAGGTTGCTATGGTACTGAATACTCTCACTCAAAGGACTCTACCGTATGAAGAGGTTGCTATGGTACTGAATACTCTCACTCAAAGGACTCTACAGTATGAAGAGGTTGCTATGGTACTGAATACTCTCACTCAAAGGACTCTACAGTATGAAGAGTTTGCTATGGTACTGAATACTCTCGCTCAAAGGACTCTACAGTATGAAGAGGTTGCTGTGGTACAAAAAACTCTCGCTCAAAGGCCTCTACTTTGTGAAGAGGTTGCTACAATAATGAATACTCTCACTCAAAGGACTCTACTGTGTGAAGGGGTTGCTACGATGCTGAATACTCTCGCTTAAAGGACTCTATTTTGTAAAGAGGACGCTAGGATTCTGAATATTCTCACTCAAAGGACTCTACAGTGTGAACAGAATGCTAGGATACTGAATACTCTCGCTCAAAGGACTCTACAGTATGAAGAGGTTGTTATGGTACTGAATACTCTCGCTCAAAGGACTCTACAGTATGAAGAGGTTGCTATGGTACTGAATACTCTCGCTCAAAGGACTCTACAGTATGAAGAGGTTGCTATGGTACTGAATACTCTCGCTCAAAGGACTCTACAGTATGAAGAGGTTGCTATGGTATTGAATACTCTCGCTCAAAGGACTCTACAGTATGAAGAGGTTGCTATGGTACTGAAAACTCTCGCTCAAAGGACTCTACAGTATGAACAGGTTGCTATGGTACTGAATACTCTCACTCAAAGGACTCTACAGTATGAAGATGTTGCTATGGTACTGAATACTCTCGCTCAAAGGACTCTACAGTATGAAGAGGTTGCTGTGGTACAAAAAACTCTCGCTCAAAGGCCTCTACTTTGTGAAGAGGTTGCTACAATAATGAATACTCTCACTCAAAGGACTCTACTGTGTGAAGGGGTTGCTACGATGCTGAATACTCTCGCTTAAAGGACTCTATTTTGTAAAGAGGACGCTAGGATTCTGAATATTCTCACTCAAAGGACTCTACAGTGTGAACAGAATGCTAGGATACTGAATACTCTCGCTCAAAGGACTCTACAGTATGAAGAGGTTGTTATGGTACTGAATACTCTCGCTCAAAGGACTCTACAGTATGAAGAGGTTGCTATGGTACTGAATACTCTCGCTCAAAGGACTCTACAGTATGAAGAGGTTGCTATGGTACTGAATACTCTCGCTCAAAGGACTCTACAGTATGAAGAGGTTGCTATGGTATTGAATACTCTCGCTCAAAGGACTCTACAGTATGAAGAGGTTGCTATGGTACTGAAAACTCTCGCTCAAAGGACTCTACAGTATGAACAGGTTGCTATGGTACTGAATACTCTCACTCAAAGGACTCTACAGTATGAAGATGTTGCTATGGTACTGAATACTCTCACTCAAAGGACTCTACAGTATGAAGAGGTTGCTATGGTACTGAATACTCTCGCTCAAAGGACTCTACAGTATGAAGAGGTTGCTGTGGTACAAAAAACTCTCGCTCAAAGGCCTCTACTTTGTGAAGAGGTTGCTACAATAATGAATACTCTCACTCAAAGGACTCTACTGTGTGAAGGGGTTGCTACGATGCTGAATACTCTCGCTTTAAGGACTCTATTTTGTAAAGAGGACGCTAGGATTCTGAATATTCTCACTCAAAGGACTCTACAGTGTGAACAGGATGCTAGGATACTGAATACTCTCGCTCAAAGGACTCTACAGTATGAAGAGGTTGCTATGGTACTGAATACTCTCGCTCAAAGGACTCTACAGTATGAAGAGGTTGCTATGGTACTGAATACTCTCGCTCAAAGGACTCTACAGTATGAAGAGGTTGCTGTGGTACTGAATAATCTCACTCAAAGGACTCTACAGTATGAAGAGGTTGCTATGGTACTGAATACTCTCACTCAAAGGACTCTACAGTATGAAGAGGTTGCTATGGTACTGAATACTCTCACTCAAAGGACTCTACAGTATGAAGAGGTTGCTATGGTACTGAATACTCTCACTCAAAGGACTCTACCGTATGAAGAGGTTGCTATGGTACTGAATACTCTCGCTCAAAGGACTCTACAGTATGAAGAGGTTGCTATGGTACAAAAAACTCTCGCTCAAAGGACTCTACTTTGTGAAGGGGTTGCTACGATGCTGAATACTCTCGCTTTAAGGACTCTATTTTGTAAAGAGGACGCTAGGATTCTGAATATTCTCACTCAAAGGACTCTACAGTGTGAACAGAATGCTACGATACTGAATACTCTTGCTCAAAGGACTCTACAGTGTGAACAGAATGCTACGATACTGAATACTCTTGCTCAAAGGACTCTACAGTATGAAGAGGTTGTTATGGTACTGAATACTCTCGCTCAAAGGACTCTACAGTATGAAGAGGTTGCTATGGTACTGAATACTCTCGCTCAAAGGACTCTACAGTATGAAGAGGTTGCTATGGTACTGAATACTCTCGCTCAAAGGACTCTACAGTATGAAGAGGTTGCTATGGTATTGAATACTCTCGCTCAAAGGACTCTACAGTATGAAGAGGTTGCTATGGTACTGAAAACTCTCGCTCAAAGGACTCTACAGTATGAACAGGTTGCTATGGTACTGAATACTCTCACTCAAAGGACTCTACAGTATGAAGATGTTGCTATGGTACTGAATACTCTCACTCAAAGGACTCTACAGTATGAAGAGGTTGCTATGGTACTGAATACTCTCACTCAAAGGACTCTACAGTATGAAGAGGTTGCTATGGTACTGAATACTCTCACTCAAAGGACTCTACCGTATGAAGAGGTTGCTATGGTACTGAATACTCTCACTCAAAGGACTCTACAGTATGAAGAGGTTGCTATGGTACTGAATACTCTCACTCAAAGGACTCTACAGTATGAAGAGTTTGCTATGGTACTGAATACTCTCGCTCAAAGGACTCTACAGTATGAAGAGGTTGCTGTGGTACAAAAAACTCTCGCTCAAAGGCCTCTACTTTGTGAAGAGGTTGCTACAATAATGAATACTCTCACTCAAAGGACTCTACTGTGTGAAGGGGTTGCTACGATGCTGAATACTCTCGCTTAAAGGACTCTATTTTGTAAAGAGGACGCTAGGATTCTGAATATTCTCACTCAAAGGACTCTACAGTGTGAACAGAATGCTAGGATACTGAATACTCTCGCTCAAAGGACTCTACAGTATGAAGAGGTTGTTATGGTACTGAATACTCTCGCTCAAAGGACTCTACAGTATGAAGAGGTTGCTATGGTACTGAATACTCTCGCTCAAAGGACTCTACAGTATGAAGAGGTTGCTATGGTACTGAATACTCTCGCTCAAAGGACTCTACAGTATGAAGAGGTTGCTATGGTATTGAATACTCTCGCTCAAAGGACTCTACAGTATGAAGAGGTTGCTATGGTACTGAAAACTCTCGCTCAAAGGACTCTACAGTATGAACAGGTTGCTATGGTACTGAATACTCTCACTCAAAGGACTCTACAGTATGAAGATGTTGCTATGGTACTGAATACTCTCGCTCAAAGGACTCTACAGTATGAAGAGGTTGCTGTGGTACAAAAAACTCTCGCTCAAAGGCCTCTACTTTGTGAAGAGGTTGCTACAATAATGAATACTCTCACTCAAAGGACTCTACTGTGTGAAGGGGTTGCTACGATGCTGAATACTCTCGCTTAAAGGACTCTATTTTGTAAAGAGGACGCTAGGATTCTGAATATTCTCACTCAAAGGACTCTACAGTGTGAACAGAATGCTAGGATACTGAATACTCTCGCTCAAAGGACTCTACAGTATGAAGAGGTTGTTATGGTACTGAATACTCTCGCTCAAAGGACTCTACAGTATGAAGAGGTTGCTATGGTACTGAATACTCTCGCTCAAAGGACTCTACAGTATGAAGAGGTTGCTATGGTACTGAATACTCTCGCTCAAAGGACTCTACAGTATGAAGAGGTTGCTATGGTATTGAATACTCTCGCTCAAAGGACTCTACAGTATGAAGAGGTTGCTATGGTACTGAAAACTCTCGCTCAAAGGACTCTACAGTATGAACAGGTTGCTATGGTACTGAATACTCTCACTCAAAGGACTCTACAGTATGAAGATGTTGCTATGGTACTGAATACTCTCACTCAAAGGACTCTACAGTATGAAGAGGTTGCTATGGTACTGAATACTCTCGCTCAAAGGACTCTACAGTATGAAGAGGTTGCTGTGGTACAAAAAACTCTCGCTCAAAGGCCTCTACTTTGTGAAGAGGTTGCTACAATAATGAATACTCTCACTCAAGGACTCTACTGTGTGAAGGGGTTGCTACGATGCTGAATACTCTCGCTTTAAGGACTCTATTTTGTAAAGAGGACGCTAGGATTCTGAATATTCTCACTCAAAGGACTCTACAGTGTGAACAGGATGCTAGGATACTGAATACTCTCGCTCAAAGGACTCTACAGTATGAAGAGGTTGCTATGGTACTGAATACTCTCGCTCAAAGGACTCTACAGTATGAAGAGGTTGCTATGGTACTGAATACTCTCGCTCAAAGGACTCTACAGTATGAAGAGGTTGCTGTGGTACTGAATAATCTCACTCAAAGGACTCTACAGTATGAAGAGGTTGCTATGGTACTGAATACTCTCACTCAAAGGACTCTACAGTATGAAGAGGTTGCTATGGTACTGAATACTCTCACTCAAAGGACTCTACAGTATGAAGAGGTTGCTATGGTACTGAATACTCTCACTCAAAGGACTCTACCGTATGAAGAGGTTGCTATGGTACTGAATACTCTCACTCAAAGGACTCTACAGTATGAAGAGGTTGCTTGTGGTACAAAAAACTCTCGCTCAAAGGCCTCTACTTTGTGAAGAGGTTGCTACAATAATGAATACTCTCACTCAAAGGACTCTACTGTGTGAAGGGGTTGCTACGATGCTGAATACTCTCGCTTAAAGGACTCTATTTTGTAAAGAGGACGCTAGGATTCTGAATATTCTCACTCAAAGGACTCTACAGTGTGAACAGAATGCTACGATACTGAATACTCTCGCTCAAAGGACTCTACAGTATGAAGAGGTTGTTATGGTACTGAATACTCTCGCTCAAAGGACTCTACAGTATGAAGAGGTTGCTATGGTACTGAATACTCTCGCTCAAAGGACTCTACAGTATGAAGAGGTTGCTATGGTACTGAATACTCTCGCTCAAAGGACTCTACAGTATGAAGAGGTTGCTATGGTATTGAATACTCTCGCTCAAAGGACTCTACAGTATGAAGAGGTTGCTATGGTACTGAAAACTCTCGCTCAAAGGACTCTACAGTATGAACAGGTTGCTATGGTACTGAATACTCTCACTCAAAGGACTCTACAGTATGAAGATGTTGCTATGGTACTGAATACTCTCACTCAAAGGACTCTACAGTATGAAGAGGTTGCTATGGTACTGAATACTCTCACTCAAAGGACTCTACAGTATGAAGAGGTTGCTATGGTACTGAATACTCTCACTCAAAGGACTCTACCGTATGAAGAGGTTGCTATGGTACTGAATACTCTCACTCAAAGGACTCTACAGTATGAAGAGGTTGCTATGGTACTGAATACTCTCACTCAAAGGACTCTACAGTATGAAGAGTTTGCTATGGTACTGAATACTCTCGCTCAAAGGACTCTACAGTATGAAGAGGTTGCTGTGGTACAAAAAACTCTCGCTCAAAGGCCTCTACTTTGTGAAGAGGTTGCTACAATAATGAATACTCTCACTCAAAGGACTCTACTGTGTGAAGGGGTTGCTACGATGCTGAATACTCTCGCTTAAAGGACTCTATTTTGTAAAGAGGACGCTAGGATTCTGAATATTCTCACTCAAAGGACTCTACAGTGTGAACAGAATGCTAGGATACTGAATACTCTCGCTCAAAGGACTCTACAGTATGAAGAGGTTGTTATGGTACTGAATACTCTCGCTCAAAGGACTCTACAGTATGAAGAGGTTGCTATGGTACTGAATACTCTCGCTCAAAGGACTCTACAGTATGAAGAGGTTGCTATGGTACTGAATACTCTCGCTCAAAGGACTCTACAGTATGAAGAGGTTGCTATGGTATTGAATACTCTCGCTCAAAGGACTCTACAGTATGAAGAGGTTGCTATGGTACTGAAAACTCTCGCTCAAAGGACTCTACAGTATGAACAGGTTGCTATGGTACTGAATACTCTCACTCAAAGGACTCTACAGTATGAAGATGTTGCTATGGTACTGAATACTCTCGCTCAAAGGACTCTACAGTATGAAGAGGTTGCTGTGGTACAAAAAACTCTCGCTCAAAGGCCTCTACTTTGTGAAGAGGTTGCTACAATAATGAATACTCTCACTCAAAGGACTCTACTGTGTGAAGGGGTTGCTACGATGCTGAATACTCTCGCTTAAAGGACTCTATTTTGTAAAGAGGACGCTAGGATTCTGAATATTCTCACTCAAAGGACTCTACAGTGTGAACAGAATGCTAGGATACTGAATACTCTCGCTCAAAGGACTCTACAGTATGAAGAGGTTGTTATGGTACTGAATACTCTCGCTCAAAGGACTCTACAGTATGAAGAGGTTGCTATGGTACTGAATACTCTCGCTCAAAGGACTCTACAGTATGAAGAGGTTGCTATGGTACTGAATACTCTCGCTCAAAGGACTCTACAGTATGAAGAGGTTGCTATGGTATTGAATACTCTCGCTCAAAGGACTCTACAGTATGAAGAGGTTGCTATGGTACTGAAAACTCTCGCTCAAAGGACTCTACAGTATGAACAGGTTGCTATGGTACTGAATACTCTCACTCAAAGGACTCTACAGTATGAAGATGTTGCTATGGTACTGAATACTCTCACTCAAAGGACTCTACAGTATGAAGAGGTTGCTATGGTACTGAATACTCTCGCTCAAAGGACTCTACAGTATGAAGAGGTTGCTGTGGTACAAAAAACTCTCGCTCAAAGGCCTCTACTTTGTGAAGAGGTTGCTACAATAATGAATACTCTCACTCAAAGGACTCTACTGTGTGAAGGGGTTGCTACGATGCTGAATACTCTCGCTTTAAGGACTCTATTTTGTAAAGAGGACGCTAGGATTCTGAATATTCTCACTCAAAGGACTCTACAGTGTGAACAGGATGCTAGGATACTGAATACTCTCGCTCAAAGGACTCTACAGTATGAAGAGGTTGCTATGGTACTGAATACTCTCGCTCAAAGGACTCTACAGTATGAAGAGGTTGCTATGGTACTGAATACTCTCGCTCAAAGGACTCTACAGTATGAAGAGGTTGCTGTGGTACTGAATAATCTCACTCAAAGGACTCTACAGTATGAAGAGGTTGCTATGGTACTGAATACTCTCACTCAAAGGACTCTACAGTATGAAGAGGTTGCTATGGTACTGAATACTCTCACTCAAAGGACTCTACAGTATGAAGAGGTTGCTATGGTACTGAATACTCTCACTCAAAGGACTCTACCGTATGAAGAGGTTGCTATGGTACTGAATACTCTCGCTCAAAGGACTCTACAGTATGAAGAGGTTGCTATGGTACAAAAAACTCTCGCTCAAAGGACTCTACTTTGTGAAGGGGTTGCTACGATGCTGAATACTCTCGCTTTAAGGACTCTATTTTGTAAAGAGGACGCTAGGATTCTGAATATTCTCACTCAAAGGACTCTACAGTGTGAACAGGATGCTAGGATACTGAATACTCTCGCTCAAAGGACTCTACAGTATGAAGAGGTTGCTATGGTACTGAATACTCTCGCTCAAAGGACTCTACAGTATGAAGAGGTTGCTATGGTACTGAATACTCTCGCTCAAAGGACTCTACAGTATGAAGAGGTTGCTGTGGTACTGAATAATCTCACTCAAAGGACTCTACAGTATGAAGAGGTTGCTATGGTACTGAATACTCTCACTCAAAGGACTCTACAGTATGAAGAGGTTGCTATGGTACTGAATACTCTCACTCAAAGGACTCTACAGTATGAAGAGGTTGCTATGGTACTGAATACTCTCACTCAAAGGACTCTACCGTATGAAGAGGTTGCTATGGTACTGAATACTCTCACTCAAAGGACTCTACAGTATGAAGAGGTTGCTATGGTACTGAATACTCTCACTCAAAGGACTCTACAGTATGAAGAGGTTGCTATGGTACTGAATACTCTCACTCAAAGGACTCTACAGTATGAAGAGGTTGCTGTGGTACTGAATACTCTCACTCAAAGGACTCTACAGTATGAAGAGGTTGCTGTGGTACTGAATACTCTCACTCAAAGGACTCTACAGTATGAAGAGGTTGCTGTGGTACTGAATACTCTCACTCAAAGGACTCTACAGCTTGAAGAGGTTGCTATGGTACTGAATACTCTCACTCAAAGGACTCTACAGTATGAAGAGGTTGCTATGGTACTGAATACTCTCACTCAAAGGACTCTACAGTATGAAGAGGTTGCTATGGTACTGAATACTCTCACTCAAAGGACTCTACAGTATGAAGAGGTTGCTATGGTACTGAATACTCTCACTCAAAGGACTCTACCGTATGAAGAGGTTGCTATGGTACTGAATACTCTCACTCAAAGGACTCTACAGTATGAAGAGGTTGCTATGGTACTGAATACTCTCACTCAAAGGACTCTACAGCATGAAGAGGTTGCTGTGGTACTGAATACTCTCACTCAAAGGACTCTACAGTATGAAGAGGTTGCTGTGGTACAAAAAACTCTCGCTCAAAGGCCTCTACTTTGTGAAGAGGTTGCTACAATAATGAATACTCTCACTCAAAGGACTCTACTGTGTGAAGGGGTTGCTACGATGCTGAATACTCTCGCTTTAAGGACTCTATTTTGTAAAGAGGACGCTAGGATTCTGAATATTCTCACTCAAAGGACTCTACAGTGTGAACAGGATGCTAGGATACTGAATACTCTCGCTCAAAGGACTCTACAGTATGAAGAGGTTGCTATGGTACTGAATACTCTCGCTCAAAGGACTCTACAGTATGAAGAGGTTGCTATGGTACTGAATACTCTCGCTCAAAGGACTCTACAGTATGAAGAGGTTGCTGTGGTACTGAATAATCTCACTCAAAGGACTCTACAGTATGAAGAGGTTGCTATGGTACTGAATACTCTCACTCAAAGGACTCTACAGTATGAAGAGGTTGCTATGGTACTGAATACTCTCACTCAAAGGACTCTACAGTATGAAGAGGTTGCTATGGTACTGAATACTCTCACTCAAAGGACTCTACCGTATGAAGAGGTTGCTATGGTACTGAATACTCTCACTCAAAGGACTCTACAGTATGAAGAGGTTGCTATGGTACTGAATACTCTCACTCAAAGGACTCTACAGTATGAAGAGGTTGCTATGGTACTGAATACTCTCACTCAAAGGACTCTACAGTATGAAGAGGTTGCTATGGTACTGAATACTCTCACTCAAAGGACTCTACAGTATGAAGAGGTTGCTGTGGTACTGAATACTCTCACTCAAAGGACTCTACAGTATGAAGAGGTTGCTGTGGTACTGAATACTCTCACTCAAAGGACTCTACAGTATGAAGAGGTTGCTGTGGTACTGAATACTCTCACTCAAAGGACTCTACAGCTTGAAGAGGTTGCTATGGTACTGAATACTCTCACTCAAAGGACTCTACAGTATGAAGAGGTTGCTATGGTACTGAATACTCTCGCTCAAAGGACTCTACAGTATGAAGAGGTTGCTATGGTACTGAATACTCTCGCTCAAAGGACTCTACAGTATGAAGAGGTTGCTATGGTACTGAATACTCTCGCTCAAAGGACTCTACAGTATGAAGAGGTTGCTGTGGTACTGAATAATCTCACTCAAAGGACTCTACAGTATGAAGAGGTTGCTATGGTACTGAATACTCTCACTCAAAGGACTCTACAGTATGAAGAGGTTGCTATGGTACTGAATACTCTCACTCAAAGGACTCTACAGTATGAAGAGGTTGCTATGGTACTGAATACTCTCACTCAAAGGACTCTACCGTATGATGAGGTTGCTATGGTACTGAATACTCTCACTCAAAGGACTCTACAGTATGAAGAGGTTGCTATGGTACTGAATACTCTCACTCAAAGGACTCTACAGCATGAAGAGGTTGCTGTGGTACTGAATACTCTCACTCAAAGGACTCTACAGTATGAAGAGGTTGCTGTGGTACAAAAAACTCTCGCTCAAAGGCCTCTACTTTGTGAAGAGGTTGCTACAATAATGAATACTCTCACTCAGAGGACTCTACTGTGTGAAGGGGTTGCTACGATGCTGAATACTCTCACTTAAAGGACTCTATTTTGTAAAGAGGACGCTAGGATTCTGAATATTCTCACTCAAAGGACTCTACAGTGTGAACAGGATGCTAGGATACTGAATACTCTCGCTCAAAGGACTCTACAGTGTGAACAGGATGCTAGGATACTGAATACTCTCGCTCAAAGGACTCTACAGTATGAAGAGGTTGCTATGGTACTGAATACTCTCGCTCAAAGGACTCTACAGTATGAAGAGGTTGCTATGGTACTGAATACTCTCGCTCAAAGGACTCTACAGTATGAAGAGGTTGCTGTGGTACTGAATACTCTCACTCAAAGGACTCTACAGTATGAAGAGGTTGCTATGGTACTGAATACTCTCACTCAAAGGACTCTACAGTATGAAGAGGTTGCTATGGTACTGAATACTCTCACTCAAAGGACTCTACAGTATGAAGAGGTTGCTATGGTACTGAATACTCTCACTCAAAGGACTCTACCGTATGAAGAGGTTGCTATGGTACTGAATACTCTCACTCAAAGGACTCTACAGTATGAAGAGGTTGCTATGGTACTGAATACTCTCACTCAAAGGACTCTACAGTATGAAGAGGTTGCTGTGGTACAAAAAACTCTCGCTCAAAGGCCTCTACTTTGTGAAGAGGTTGCTACAATAATGAATACTCTCACTCAAAGGACTCTACTGTGTGAAGGGGTTGCTACGATGCTGAATACTCTCGCTTAAAGGACTCTATTTTGTAAAGAGGACGCTAGGATTCTGAATATTCTCACTCAAAGGACTCTACAGTGTGAACAGGATGCTAGGATACTGAATACTCTCGCTCAAAGGACTCTACAGTGTGAACAGGATGCTAGGATACTGAATACTCTCGCTCAAAGGACTCTACAGTATGAAGAGGTTGCTATGGTACTGAATACTCTCGCTCAAAGGACTCTACAGTATGAAGAGGTTGCTGTGGTACTGAATACTCTCACTCAAAGGACTCTACAGTATGAAGAGGTTGCTATGGTACTGAATACTCTCACTCAAAGGACTCTACAGTATGAAGAGGTTGCTATGGTACTGAATACTCTCACTCAAAGGACTCTACAGTATGAAGAGGTTGCTATGGTACTGAATACTCTCGCTCAAAGGACTCTACAGTATGAAGAGGTTGCTATGGTACTGAATACTCTCGCTCAAAGGACTCTACAGTATGAAGAAGTTGCTATGGTACTGAATACTCTCACTCAAAGGACTCTACTGTGTGAAGGGTTGATACGGTACTGACTACTTACCATATTTTGCGTATAATCTTCATGGTACAGTGAGCACATGATAACTGTGAGGACAAACATAGCAACACAAGTACTCCCTATCCAAATGGTTACATCCCACATAATAAGATACCCTCACTGCTCACTCACATCCAATGTAGCATGACCCATGCCTAGAGAACTGTAATATTGTGTTGTAAGGTAGTGCAGGAAATTGTGATAATGTAGTGTAATATGGTGTGGTAATGTTGTGTAATATGGTATGGTAATATATTTTAATATGGTATGAAGATATATTGTAATAAAATAAAATAAAATAAATTTGTCACATACACATGGTTAGCAGATGTTAATGCGAGTGTAGCGAAATGCTTGTGCTTCTAGTTCCGACAATGCAGTAATAACCAACGAGTAATCTAACCTAACAATTCCCAAACTGCTACCTTATACACACAAGTGTAAAGGGATGAAGAGTATGTACATAAATATATATGAATGAGTGATGTTACAGATCAGCATAGGCAAGATGCAGTAGATGGTATTGAGTACAGTATATACATATGAGATGAGTATGTAAACAAAGTGGCATAGTTTAAAGTGGCTAGTGATACATGTATTACATAAAGATGCAGTAGATGATATAGAGTACAGTATATACATATACATATGAGATGAATAATGTAGGGTATGTAAACATTATACTAAGTAGCATTGTTTAAAGTGGCTAGTGATATAGTTTCCATCAATTTCCATCAATTCCCATTTTTAAAGTGGCTGGAGTTGAGTCAGTGTGTTGGCAGCAGCCACTCAATGTTAGTGGTGGCTGTTTAACAGTCAAATGGCCTTGAGATAGAAGCTGATTTTCAGTCTCACGGTCCCTGCTTTGATGCACCTGTACTGACCTCGCCTTCTGGATGATAGTGGGGTGAACAGGCAGTGGCTCGGGTGGTTGTTGAAGGATGATCTTTAAGGCCTTCCTGTGACATCGGGTGGTGTAGGTGTCCTGGAGGGCAGGTAGTTTGCCCCCGGTGATGCGTTGTGCAGACCTCACTACCCTCTTACGGTTGTGGGCGGAGCAGTTGCCATACCAGGCGGTGATACAGCCCGACAGGATGCTCTCGATTGTGCATCTGTAGAGGTTTGTGAGTGCTTTTGGTGACAAGCCAAATTTCTTAACACATGGTGTGGTAATGTAGTGTAATATGTTATATGTATTGTAATATGGCGTGGAAATGTTACGTAATATGCTGTGGTAATGTAGTGTAATATGATGTGGTAATGTAGTGTAATATGATGTGGTAATGTAGTGTAATATGATGTGGTAATGTAGTGTAATATGCTGTGGTAATGTAGTGTAATATGGTATATGTAGTGTAATATGGCGTGGTTATGTAGTGTAATATGGTATATGTAGTGTATAATGTTAAAGACTTCTACTGTACTCTGGCACATTCCCACCCTCTGGTTGCCATTACACACACACACACACACACACACACACACACACACACACACACACACACACACACACACACACACACACACACACACACACACACACACACACACACTGCATTAATGTTAGCGTCTACCAGGCTAGGTTACTGTAGGCTTGTTGAGAAGAGAGGCAAATAGAGTTCTTTGGGACTGTCATGAGATTGGATTGGGTGACAGACCTAGGCATAAACACACATGCACACAAATACGCACGCACCCACCCACTCACTCACACACGCACATAAAGTGGGTTATACAGTGGTGTTATTGGATTGAAGCATGACGACCCAGACGGAGCCCCAGCGCCCGCTTTCTCTTATCAGCTAGCTGGCAGATAGGAATTGGCATACTGGTTGTCGTGTGTGTGTGGTGTGCGCTTGTGCGCGTGTGTGTGCATTTGCCTGTGTGGCTGTCATAACCAATGAGAGCGGCGGTGAAGCCTCACGATGGATCTCAAACCCAATCTTCATGTCTGTCTGCCTCTATGAAGCCTCTGGGACACACCTATCAGACTTTATAAACAGCCAAGTGATCGTTGAGCGCTCAACTCTACAAGACCGTACCAGCTACAGTAGCTGGGGATGGGCTGGAGATGGGGCTGGGGATTTGGGCTGGAGAAGTGGCTGGGGATGGGAATGGGGATGGAGATGGCGATGGGGCTAGGGAAGGGGATGGGGCTGGGGAGATGGGAGAGATAGAGAATAATGCCATTGTACTAAAACAATTATGAAGCCATGTCATTGTAAGAACACAATAATTTTAGTAGATTACAGGTGACAAAACAATAGAGAGAGATGAGTGGATGGTAAAGAAAAGACCCCACTTTGGAATAAGACCATGGGAAATCTTCAAGGGGGTTATGAACCAATAGTTCTACGAAGGTTCACAGGCAGCTGTGTCATTGCATCCACCAAATCATTTTAGCCCATATTCAGTGCACTGTAAATGCGTTACAGGAATCTCACCCTGCAATTGTATGTAGAAAAGTTGCATTCTTACTGCACTTAAAGAGTTTCGAATCATTTGAATGGAAGAAACAGAGCGAGCTGCCTTTTTCTCTGAGTGGAGTTAATCTCTACAGGGGTGCCGTTCTAACAAGCAAGTCAGTCAGCAGCCTGACATTCCTACAAAGGAAATAATGGGTCTGAAATTGACATTAATGTGTTCTAGAATGCAGCTCTGATTATCACCTGTTGTTCTGGTCTTGTTCTGCTGGCCTGCAGTGTTCTCTTCAATTCTGTTCTGTTCTGTCAGGGAGGAAGCTGGTGGGTGGCATGGATATAATCACCTGCTTTTAACTTTCTTTCTTTCGTTTCTATTTTATATATCTTTCTCTCTACCTCTCTCTCTCCCTCCCTCTCTCACCCTCTCTATGCCTCCCGGTTTCAATCCCTTGGTCCTTTAATCTAAATATGTATTTCCTGTTCTCTGATTATGTCCCTTTCTCCAAACGCCCACTGGTTTGGCCTGGCTCACCAGGCTTTAGTCCCAAAGGTGATATAACGATGCTTTAACAAACTGATATGCCTCAGATCGGCCTAGGACGCCGCAGGCCATTTAATATCTCACAGAGTACAAAGACCAGAGGAGAAAAAAAGAGGGAGAGAGAGCGAGAGAGAGAGGGGGAGAGGGAGGGAGAGAGGGGGATAGAGACCTGTGTGAATATGAGGAACAAGCTTTTATCCCAAAAAGGAGAGTGCCTCTGTTCTGTGTTCCCAAGATCATTCATTTCTCTAAAAGAGTGAAAGAGAGAGAAAAAAGAGAGGGAGAGAAGACAGCGATAGAGAGAGATTTCCCTAGGAGAAACTCTTTCACATGCAGATGGCACAATTCCTCTAGAGCCCCATCACTCTTTCTCTCCATCATTCTTCCACAGCCTTTTGTCTCTCTATTACTCTAGTGTATCCCCTTTTCTCTCTCCTCCTATCATTGCTGTACCACCAGCTCTCTCTCCCTACGTCTCTCTCACCCTCATCCCCTCTCCCCCTCTCACTCCCTCTCTCCTCCTATCATTGCTGTACCACCAGCTCTCTCTCCCTACGTCTCTCTCCCCCTCTCACTCCCTCTCTCCCCCTGTCTCCCTCACCCTGTCCTTTGTTCCCTTCACTCTGTTAGTGTAGACGCCTTAGGGTGACACTGTGTTCATATTTCAAAAGAGGAGGAAGCGCCGTAATAACACTGTGGGTTCCTGACGAGACATTACATGGTCATCAGTCTCTTTTATAAAACTGGCAACGCGAGGCGAGAGGGGAGGAAGGGTAGACAGGGGAGATAGAGGGGAGGGATGCGGAGGAGAGGGGAGGAAGGGAGGAACAGGGAGATGGAGGAGTGGGGAGATAGAGGGGAGGAGAGGGGAGATGGACGGCAGGAGAGGGGAATTTGGGAGGAGAGGGGAGATTGAGGGGAGGAGAGGGCGTGTCACTTAGTGATTCCAGAATGTATCTAAAATAACATTGTTCATCCACACTACCTCCATTACCCTTCACTTACTACCTCCTCTCCCTTATCTCTCTACCTCTTTATCTCTGCACTCTCACCTCTGCTGTGTATGGTACTGGCTTCCATTTTGTAACATGTCATGCTGTGTTGTATTGGTTATACCGTAGAGATTATATATGTTATCCTGCTGGTTACGCTCCTAAACCCCAGAGGAGGTTATGTATATGGACTATAGGCTACAGTATATTGATTAAAGACGGACAGGAGGAGTTAAACATCGTAGGTTCTCTTGTCACCCTCTGGACGTGGCTCTCCCTTCCTCTCACTCTCGCTTTGCTTTTATTCCTCACCCTCTCTCCTTCTGCATATCTCTCACCCTCACCCTCTCTCTCTCTCCATCCCTTCTCGCTCTATCCCTCTCTCTCCTTCTGCATATCTCTCACCCTCACTCTCTCTCTCCATCCCATCTCGCTCTATCCCCCTCTCTCTCCTTCTGCATATCTCTCACCCTCACCCTCTCTCTCTCTCCATCCCATCTCGCTCTATCCCTCTCTCTCTCCTTCTGCATATCTCTCACCCTCACTCTCTCTCTCCATCCCATCTCGCTCTATCCCCCTCTCTCTCCTTCTGCATATCTCTCACCCTCACTCGCTCTCTCCATCCCATCTCACTCTATCCCCCTCTCTCTTCTAACCACCCATCAAACCAGGAACATTCCCAGAACATGAATTAAGATTCACATTAAGTTCTAGTTAGATTTTTATCCAACATTAGGATGTTATTTTTTAATCAAATATACCTGGAATGTTCTCCTGACGTTCACAAAAATGTTGTGCACAACATCTGTAACAACCAACACGTAACTTTCCCCAAAAGTTGTCATTAGATTTTCAGGTACTGTAATAACACAACGTAGCAGTAATGTTTTCCCAGCAAACCAATATAGGTTATGTGAAAGTTCCCAGAACAATCGCTCGTTTGCAGCAAAACGGTTAATTTCAGTCATTCAGCAGTCATTCAGGTCCTGAGCGACCTACAAAATAGGGTTAAAAGCCTTGCACAAGGGAACATGTACAGAATTTTCACCTAGTCGGCTGAGGAATTCAAACCAGCAACCTTTTGGTTACTGGCCGAACGCTATTAACCCCTGACATGCTAGCTGCCGGTATAAAGCATTCGTCTGATGTAGCAAGAACCTTCCCGTAACACATTTCATTTGTTCTTTAAAGGCTCCCAGAATGTTTTGCTACGTTGTGGGAACAGTCTGGTTGGTACATTGTGGGAACAGTCTGGTTGGTACGTTGTGGGAACAGTCTGGTTGGTACATTGTGGGAACAGTCTGGTTGGTACGTTGTGGGAACAGTCTGGTTGGTACATTGTGGGGACTTCGCAAAAGATATGTTCCCCAAAAAGAAAGAAAAATGTCCCGTTTTGTGAATGACAATATTCACCTAATGTTACAGGAATGTTCCCAGAACACATTTCCCAGAATATTTCAGTAGGTTGTGGGAACATTGTCAGGATATGACAAGAGGTTCCCGATACATTAAAACTGTCAGATAATGTCTGCATCAGGGTGCACAAAACATTGCTTTAATGTTGCAAGAATCTTGACAAAACAGCATTTTTTTGTTATTTAAAGGTTCCCAAAACATTTCATTAGGTTGTGGGAAGAGGTTGGGAACATTAGTAGAGATAGATAATCTTGCAACATCAGGTGAATGTTTTTTTGCACCCTACAAGAAACATTGCAGAATCATCTGCAGAACTGGACTGTTTGTGTCTTTTGGGAATGAATCTTTTTGATGTCACCTCGATGTTCTGACCAGACTGTTCCCAGAACTAATGAAATATTCTGGGAACCTTTAATGAATAGATTAAATGTGTTCTACAATGTTCTTGCCACATCAGGCAAATGTTTGAAACAAACTGTCTTTAATCATCAGCAAGACTGGACAGTGTTTGTGTTATGAGCCCTGAACTAACGAATGACTGGACAGTGTTTGTGTTATGAGCCCTGAACTAACGAATGACTGGACAGTGTTTGTGTTATGAGCCCTGAACTAACGAATGACTGGACAGTGTTTGTGTTATGAGCCCTGAACTAACGAATGACTGGACAGTGTTTGTGTTATGAGCCCCGAACTAACGAATGACTGGACAGTGTTTGTGTTATGAGCCCTGAACTAACGAATGACTGGACAGTGTTTGTGTTATGAGCCCCGAACTAACGAATGACTGGACAGTGTTTGTGTTATGAGCCCTGAACTAACGAATGACTGGACAGTGTTTGTGTTATGAGCCCTGAACTAACGAATGACTGGACAGTGTTTGTGTTATGAGCCCTGAACTAACGAATGACTGGACAGTGTTTGTGTTATGAGAACATTTGCCCTGAACTAACGAATGTTTTGGGAACTGTCTCCAAGTCAAACACTCTCCATCGTGTCCACTTCTTAACCCTGGCCCACATACCGCTCTGTAAGATCACAAAGCACCCACTCCACTCTACTCTACTCCACTCCACTCCACTCCACTCCACTCCACTCCACTCCACTCCACTCCCAGGTTGAATCCCAGTTGGCACCTTAACCATACATAGTGCTCTACATTTAACCAAGACCCTATGGGCCATGATAAAAAGTAGTGCACTATATAGGAAAAATGGTGCTGTAATTAACTATTAGTGACCCATTTCAGCGTAATGGTTTCGCTGTAGTGTTACGAGAGCGTAGGAGGCTCCCCAGCTGATACGATCCCCAGCCCGATGCACTTTGATGACAGAGACAGGCTTTGAAGATCAAAGTGGAGGAGTCTTTGCTGAGAATGCTGTTTGCTTGGCTGACGAGGAGGCGTGGAGGAATGTGGAGAGAGAGAGAAGGAGAGAGAGAGAGAGAGAGAGAGAGAGAGAAAAAAAAAGTTCAGAATGGAGAGAGCATGAGAGAGAGAAACGCAGTACTCAGACATAATTGAAGCAGGCGCACTGTG
The DNA here is from genome assembly GCF_002021735.2 of Oncorhynchus kisutch. NCBI lineage: Eukaryota > Metazoa > Chordata > Actinopteri > Salmoniformes > Salmonidae > Oncorhynchus > Oncorhynchus kisutch. The sequence goes on along the minus strand of NC_034188.2, from coordinate 15,813,001 downwards.
TATGTCAACACTTTGCTGTTATTGATGCATTTCCAGCTTCTTAGAGAGAGGAAGGGAACAACTTAGAATTGTTAGCGAAAAAGTAAGCATCAAATTAAGCATCAAACAAAGTCTTACCTGTAATTTACAATTCCCTAAGCTTAAATGGCACAAAAACTACCAGCAGCACAGTAGATTATGGTGTAATGGAGGTCTATTAAGGAGACAACACTCTCAGAAAAGCACTCATGTAAATGTATCTTGTAGTACCACAATTGGCCTGAGGCCTGAGGGGGCAGCACTGCTGGAGCAGAACCTGTGGGCTAGTTAGTCCCTAGAACATGATGTGAAGCAGTGGTCACCAACCGGTCGATCGCAAACTCCAAGGCATTCCTAGTCGATCACCAAACATTTCTGTAAAAAATAACAACGATAAAGCCTTGTGTTCCAATCGCTGTTGGCAGTAGGTGCACTTCATTTTTCCGCCCTAGTGCCAGGAAGGCCGTGCAATTCAAGTGCACATATAGTGGCTAATCAGATACAGTGGGGCAAAAAAGTATTTAATCAACCACCAATTGTGCAAGTTCTTCCACTTAAAAAGATGAGAGGCCTGTAATTTTCATCATAGGTACACTTCAACTATGACAGACAAAATGAGGGAAGAAAATCCAGAAAATCCCATTGTAGGATTTTTTATGAATTTATTTGCAAATTAGGGTGGAAAATAAGTATAAAAATACAACATGTCATAAAAAGCATGGGGATGAGACCCGTAATCACAACACACGGGATGAGACCCGTAATCACAACACACGGGATGAGACCCGTAATCACAACACACGGGAAAATACCCGTAATCACAACACACGGGATGAGACCCGTAATCACAACACACGGGATGAGACCCGTAATCACAACACACGGGATGAGACCCGTAATCACAATACACGGGATGAGACCCGTAATCACAACACACGGGACAATACCCGTAATCACAACACACGGGATGAGACCCGTAATCACAACACACGGGATGAGACCCGTAATCACAACACACGGGATGAGACCCGTAATCACAACACACGGGAAAATACCCGTAATCACAACACACGGGATGAGACCCGTAATCACAACACACGGGATGAGACCCGTAATCACAACACATGGGATGAGACCCGTAATCACAACACACGGGACCCATAATAACAAGTGCGTAACAACACACGGGACGAGACCCATAATAACAAGTGCGTAACAATACACGGGACGAGACCCATAATAACAAGTGCGTAACAATACACGGGACAAGACCCATAATAACAAGTGCGTAACAATACACGGGACGAGACCCATAATAACAAGTGCGTAACAATACACGGGACAATACCCGTAATCACAAAACACGGGATGAGACCCGTAATCACAACACACGGGACGAGACCCATAATAACAAGTGCGTAACAACACACGGGACGAGACCCATAATAACAAGTGCGTAACAATACACGGGACGAGACCCATAATAACAAGTGCGTAACAACACACGGGACGAGACCCATAATAACAAGTGCGTAACAATACACGGGACGAGACCCATAATAACAAGTGCATAACAATACACGGGACGAGACCCATAATCACAAAAAGCACAATACACGCAGCACGAAATCCGAAAACAAATAGCACAGGTACTCACAAGACCAACGGACATGGGAACAATAACAACCAAGACAATGGTGAACAGAGGGACATATAGTTGAAGTCGGAAGTTTACATACACCTTAGCCAATTACATTTAAACTTAGTTTTTCACAATTCCTGACATTTAATCTGAGTAGAAATTCCCTGTTTTAGGTCAGTTAGGATCACCACTTTATTTTAAGAATGTGAAATGTCAGAATAATAGTAGAGAGAATGATCTATTTCAGCTTGTCTTTCTTTCATCACATTCCCAGAGGGTCAGAAGTTTACAGACACTCAATTAGTATTTGGTAACATTGCCTATAAATTGTTTAACTTTGGTCAAACGTTTCGGGTAGCCTTCCACAAGCTGCCCACAATAAGTTGGGTGAATTTTGGCCTATTCCTCCTGACAGAGCTGGTGTAACTGGTGTAACTGAGTCAGGATGGTAGGCCTCCTTGTGCAGTTGCAAACCGTAGTCTGGCTTTTTTATGGCGTTTTCAGAGCAGTGGCTTCTTCCTTGCTGAGCGGCCTTTCAGGTTATGTCGATATAGGACTTGTTTTACTGTGGATATAGATACTTTTGTACCTGTTTCCTCCAGCATCTTCACAAGGTCCTTTGCTGTTGTTCTGGGATTGATTTTCCCTTTTTGCATCTCCTTCCTGAGCGGTAAAACGGCTGCATGGTTCCATGGTGTTTATACTTGTGTACTATTGTTTGTACAGATGAACGTGGTACATTCAGGTGTTTGGAAATTGCTCCAACCGGATGAACCAAGAATTGTGGAGGACTAAATTTTTTTGACTCTTTTTTTGTGATAGTGAATTATAAGTGAAATAATCTGTCTGTAAACAATTGTTGGAAAAATTACTTGTGTCATGCACAAAGTAGATGTCCTAACCGACTTGACAAAGTCCGACTTAACCGACTTGACAAAACTATAGTTTGTTACAAGAAATTTGTGGAGTGGTTGAAAACGAGTTTTAATGACTCCAACCTCAGTGTATGTAAACTTCCAACTTCAACAGTATATACAATTACTAATCAGGGGGGAATGGGAACCAGTGGCGCCTATAGGCTGGTGATGTAGACCTCTAGAACTGATGCACGGAATGAGCACTAGTTCCGGGAGATCCGTTACAGTCCCCCCCCACCCAGACTCGCTGCAGGGGACAACATCGACCTCGAGAACGACCACAGGGACATGGTGCGGGTCTGTCAGGGCCAGTTGCAGCGGCGCCTCCTACAACAGAACTGTTTTTAATTGGTTCATGTTGCATAGGCTTACGTTTTTTAAGTCAGGTAAGTAAAAAATCAGAGCGATGGATCTCGGCTTGCATTTTAAGTCAGAAAGTGATCTTGACTCAGAAAAGGTTGGTGACCACTGATGTAGCCAGCCTTTCAGAGAGCGAGAGAGAGAGAGAGGGAGAGAGAGTGAAAGAAAGAAAGATAGCGGGAGAGAGAGAGAGGGGGATAGAGAGAGGGAGAGGGAGAGAGGGGGATAGAGAGAGAGAGAGAGAGAGAGAGAGAGAGAGAGAGGGGGATAGCGAGAGAGAGAGAGAGAGAGAGACAGCGGGAGAGAGAGAGAGGGGGATAGAGAGAAAGATAGCGGGAGAGAGAGAGAGGGGGATAGAGAGAGGGAGAGGGAGAGAGGGGGATAGAGAGAGGGAGAGAGGGGGATAGAGAGAGAGAGAGAGAGGGAAAGAGAAAGAAAGATAGCGGGAGAGAGAGAGAGGGGGATAGAGAGAGAGAGAGAAAGACAGTGGGAGAAAGAGAGAGAGAGGGGGATAGAGAGAAAGATAGCGGGAGAGAGAGAGGGGGGGATAGAGAGAGAGAGAGAGAGAAAGACAGTGGGAGAGAGAGAGAGAGAGAGAGAGAGAGAGAGTCGTGCTTGTGACTGTTAGTGACAGCATGCATGTGCATGTGCGACCGTAAAAGTATGTGTGTGTTAGTTTGTGCACGCATATGACTCTCTGTGTGTGTTATCATTTAACACCACTATGCTATAGCCCCAGTCATGTACTGAATAAACCAGTTAACACCACTATACTATAGCCCCAGTCATGTACTGAATAAACCAGTTAACACCACTATACTATAGCCCC
>NC_034188.2:15704235-15804235 GCF_002021735.2 Oncorhynchus kisutch | reverse complement strand
CACCGCTCCAGAATCTCCCATAACTGTTCAATTGAGTTGAGATCTGGTGACTGAGACACACACACACACACACACACACACACACACACACACACACACACACACACACACACGCACACTTATTAAACTCCCTATGCTCCTTTGAGACACCTCTTTCATAGTCACTGCGATCTCTTCTCCTAGCCATGGTAGCCTAAATAAAGGGCAACTGGGCATTTTTACACATGACTCTAAGCATGATGGGATGTTAATTGCTTAAAAAACCTCTTTGGGCTGCAATCCCATTCACGGGATGATATGACAACAGCCAGTGAAAGTGCAGGGTGCCAAATTCAAAACAACAGAAATCTCATAATTAAAATTCCTCAAACATACATATATTTTATACGGTAATCTTGTTAATCCCACCACAGTGTCTAATTTCAAATACGCTTTTCAGCGAAAGCACCACAAGCGATTATGTTAGGTCACCACCAAGCCACAGAAAAAACACAGCCATTTTTACAGCCAAAGATAGGAGTCACAAAAAGCACAAATAGAGATAAAATTAATCACTAACCTTTGATGATCTTCATCAGATGACACTCATAGGACTTTATGTTACACAATACATGTATGTTTTGTTTGATAAAGTTCATATTTATATAAAAAAATCTGAGTTTACATTGGCGCGTTATGTTCACTAGTTCCAAAAACATCCAGTGATTTTGTATAGCCACATCGATTCAACAGAAATACTCATCATAAATGTAGATGATAATAAAAGTTATACACATGGAATTATAGATATACCTCTCCTTAATGCAACCGCTGTGTCAGATTTCAAAAAAACTTTACGGAAAAAGCAAACCATGCAATAATCTGTGACGGCGCTCAGAACAATTGTCAAATTAGCTGCCATGTTGGAGTCAACAGAAACCAGATAATTACATGATAAATATTTTCTTACCTTTGATGATCTTCATCAGAATGCACTCCCAGCAATCCCAGGTCCACAATAAATGCTTGATTTGTTCGATAATGTCCGTTATTTAGGTCCAATTAGCTACTTTTGTTAGCACGTTTGGTACACCTCTCCAAACGCTATGCTGGTCGACCATATCTTCAGACGAAAACTTCAAAAAGTTTTATTACAGGTCAAAGAAACATTTCAAACTAAGTACAGAATCAATCATTAGGATGTTTTAACCATAAATCTTCAATACAGTTCCAACCGGAGAATTCCTTTGTGTCTTGAGGAGGAACTGACTCATTCCCCTCTTATTCAGTCCCACAACACAGGAGAAGCCTCATTCAAATTTCTATAGACAGTTGACATCTAGCCCTAGGAAGTGAATCTTTATTCATATCCCAATGGGATTTCAATAGGGAATGGGTTGAAAATATACCAACCTCAGATTTCTCACTTTCTGTTCGGATTTCTTCTCAGGTTTTTGCCTGCCATATGACTCATTAAAGAAAAATTCTTTGTCCAGTTCGAGGTGAGTAATCGCTGTTCTGATGTCCAGGAGCTTTTTTTGGTCAAAAGAGACGATAGCAGCAACATTATGTACAAAATACGTTACAAACAATGACATTAAAAAACAAATAGCACAGTTAGTTAGGAGCCCATGAAACGGCAGCCGTCCCCTCCGGCGCCATTATCACTCATCATGTCCTCATCCGTATTGTGCTATACAATACCCAGAGTAGCACATGTACCTAGATCAGCTTTGACATTTTGGTCAAGCATTGCTTTTGTCAAACGATGATATAAATGGTTGTTCAGAGAATCAACGACAGTGAGAATACATAATGAATACTTAAGCAATAATGCATGAGAACAAAAATGGATTAGCATGAATAACACACGACGATTAGACTCGGGAGGCATCATGAAGTTAAAGCTATGAACCAATCTCTGGTCTGGTGGTGGGGACCCTGAACTAAAAAGCCGGATTGAATTAACTAATTAAACAATCATCAAGTCTTTGAGTAATAGAATCAAGGGTGCTGTGGGAGAAACACTATCCTGGTGAGTCTCCAGGACCGGAGGTGAAGATCACAACACAAACACACATGCACGCACACTCGCACACACACACACACACACACACACACACACACACACACACACACACACACACACACACACACACACACACACACACACACTCAAGTCCCCATCACACCTCATTAGTCAGATTGAAAGTGGACTATCTCCCCTTTCTTTCCCCTCTCAGTTGATGAATCAACTGTAATGAAAGGTAAGTCCATCTGGTGTAACAAAGTAGGTTCTTCAGACTGGGTGTGTGGGGGGGGTGGGGGATCAGTGTGTGTGTGTTTATGTGTGTGTGTGTGTATGTCAAATCAAATCACATGTTATTTGTCACAAAATATAAATAGAACAGGTGTGTATGTGTGTGTTATACTTCATTTGTGTTATCCTCCTCTGTCAGGAGGTCTTGTACCTGAGCCTATACCACAAATCAGGTTAGAGGACTTGGTCAAGGAGTTAGAGAAGTAACTATGGTCAAGGAGTTAGAGAGGTAGCTTCGGTCAAGGAGTTAGAGAGGTAACTTTGGTCAAGGAGTTAGAGAGGTAACTTTGGTCAAGGAGTTAGAGGTAGCTTTGGTCAAGGAGTTAGAGAGGTAACTTCGGTCAAGGAGTTAGAGGTAGCTTTGGTCAAGGAGTTAGAAAGGTAACTTTGGTCACGGAGTTAGAGAGGTAACTTTGGTCACGGAGTTAGAGAGGTAACTTTGGTCACGGAGTTAGAGAGGTAACTATGGTCACGGAGTTAGAGAGGTAACTATGGTCACGGAGTTAGAGAGGTAACCCCTCAAACTCAACTCAGGATAACCAGGACCACGAAAGAGTACTTTTAGCCAGGTACATCTCATGTGCCCATGAATTTAACAATTCAATTGTCAGAGTTAGAGGTTCCAAAACCCTTCTATGAGTTATAATTACAGTGGGGCAAAACAAGTATATAGTCAGCCACCAATTGTGCAAGTTCTCCCACTTAAAAGGATGAGAGAGGCCTGTAATTTTCATCATAGGTACACTTCAACTATGACAGACAAAATGAGAAAAGAAATCCAGAAAATCACATTGTAGGATTTTTTATGAATTTATTTGCAAATTATGGTGGAAAATAAGTATCATTTTGTCTGTCATAGTTGAAGTGTACCTATGATGAAAATTACAGGGCTCTCTCATCTTTTTAAGTGGGAGAACTTGCACAATTGGTGGCTGACAATTTTGCCCCACTGTATATGGCCACAATACAACAAGCTGTTCCACAGATAGAAGGAGCGATAGGAGTGAGAAAAATATGCTTGCGCATTGATAATTGCACCAAACATTAATGCCAAGTAATAAATTAAAGACAACACTGCTAACAGCCTATTTCACACCATAGCCTGGTGAATTTGCCAGATAACTTTTCTTTAGCCTTGTCTCAATGAAGAGTTTGGCATTCAACTAGCCGTGTGCAACATGTGCGCACAGTTACAAGCCTGCTAGAGTTACAATCCACCGTCTTATTATGGATGAAGCTTGACCTTGAATGTGAAGCAAAATGAAGCTGGCTAGCTTTGTAAAATCCTTATTAGACCTAGCTTGCTTTGGAGTATACAGTACCACTCAGATCTCTACTGATAGTACAGTCTGGTTCTGTACAGTGTGGTTCCGTACAGTCTGGTTCCTCTCTCCAGGACCCAGATACACCATACTAGATCCCCTCTCTCTCTCCCTCCTCCTCTCCCACTCCCTTACCCTCTCTCTCCTCCTCCTCTCTCTCTCCCTCTCCCTCTCCCTCCTCCTCTCCCTCCCCCTCTTCCCCTGCCTCTCCCTCTCCCTCCACCTCACCCTCTCCCTCCTCCTCTCCCTCTCCCTCCTCCTCTCCCTCTCCCTCCTCCTCTCCCTCTCCCTCCTCCTCACCCTCACCCTCTCCCTCCTCCTCTCCCTCTCCCTCCTCCTCACCCTCTCCCTCCTCCTCTCCCTCTCCCTCCTCCTCTCCCTCTCCCTCCTCCTCACCCTCTCCCTCCTCTCCCTCTCCCTCCTTTCCCTCCTCATCTCCCTGCTCCTCTCCCTCTCCCTCCTCCTCTCCCTCTCCCTCCTCTCCCTCTCCCTCCTCCTCTCCCTGTTCCTCTCTCTCCAGTGTCACCTTAATAATTGAATTCCCCTCTCGCTGAACAGAGCAGAGTCCCTGCTGAGAGACAGAGAAAGGGGGAAAGAGAGAAAGACGAAGAGAGAGAGAGAGAGAGAGAGAGAGAGAGAGAGAGAGAGAGAGAGAGAGAGAGAGAGAGAGAGAGAGAGAGAGAGAGAGAGAGAGAGAGAGAGAGAGAGAGAAAATACCACCCCAGCTGAGCTGTGGGCCGCAGGCCTACATACCCCCACTTCATATCCATTCTGGTTCCCAGCCCACCCTCCACACACACACACGCGCCAATCTACCCTGTGCCAATCCACCCCGGAGGGCCCCTAAGATGCCCGCAGCTGTGCACACATACTGGTGGGGAGAACATCCACCGCGCCAGGCTGGGCTAAGCTGATTTTATTTTAGGGGGTGGTGTTTGGTTTGTGTGTGTGTGGTGTGTCTGTGCGTGCGTGCGTGTGTGCATGCGTCTGTGCGGGGAACTGTGGGGGGTGGCGGATGAATCAGAATTATTTGGGTAACTTGGATAAGATATTTTATTTGCATAATATGCTTATGTGAGATACTTGTCATTAGAATGTTTCCCTTTGGACTACAGGATTGGCAGTTGCACTTATCCCTTCTCAGCTAGGGCTCAGTCACTTGGGGCCCAGAGAGGGGAGAGGTTAGCCTTGTCTTCATATGTGAATGTATCTGTTAAACCATCTGGTGCTATGCAGAATATCAGAAGGGGAGGAGGACAGAATGGAACATTGTCTGCATATGTGAATGTGTCTTTACCTATTCTAAACCATGTGAAGGGATGGCGTGATTAATGGGGAACCAATTAGTTGTCTCCACAATGTCTGTACGCCAGTCACTCCCTCATCTTCTCATTGGGGGGAGCAGTATGGCAGTGTCTGGAACCATTGTATGTCCCCTCTGATGTTGCACTTATCTTGAGATAGTATATGACCTAGAGGCTCACTCCCCTCAGTGAGCTTGTCCAGGAGTGGGGTGTATTTGAGATGGGGGTATCTAGAGTTGACAATTGATATATGCCATTGGATGAGTTGGTGTTTTTGTACTATGAAGTACCAGGAACGAAATTAGAACCTCGTCTTAGAGACCAAACTGAACAACAATTTATAGCTAATGCTTGTGAAGAGTTCCTGGGATCTGTGGTTGGTCATGTAAGTTGAGAGGGGTGGATCTTTGCTATAAAATATCTCAGTTGCCATTATGTTGACACTCAACTTTTCATTAGAGATAGTGAATTTTTGAAAGTCAAATGCTATTGCAAAAGCTTCATTATTATTAAAGGTGAAGTTTAAGTATAACTCTGACTGGTGTGTGGTTTGTAACTCTCCTCATTTGGTAATACAGCGTATTAATCTACCACAGGTGGGGGTCGCTCTGTATGAATCATGTTTTGTTATCCTTTCCCCTCGTCTCTTGCTTTATCGCGTGTGTTTTATTCATATCCTCCTGAGCTTTAGTTTAGTCACCGTGTGCTCATCCTCTTGTTCATCAACTTCAGCTGGACTTAATTTCACATTCAGAGGATTACGTTTCTTAAAGGAAAGAAAAGAAGAAAAAGAACACCTGGCATACCAAGTGGCACATTATACAATATTTAGTGCACTTCTTTTGACAAAAGCCCTATGGGTCTAGGTCAAAAGTAGTGCGCTATATAGGGAATAAGGTGCCATTTGAGATGCAGATCCTGAATCCTCCAAATGATGTTTCCCTATTAATATCCCGTGGTTAAACTTGAAGTGATTCCACTCAGAGCAAATTGAATATGAATCTCCAGTCTGATGAGTCCAATCACATAACACTCCACATGTAATGTAATAATGTATTCCAGTTAGCAGACACTTTCATCATACATTTAATGTAGGGGTGGCCCTGGGAATCAAACCCCCTATCCACACTGTGCAAGCATCATGCTCAACCAACTGAGCTGTACAGGACCCACATATAGGAGCCAGCTTAGGATAATACAAATACAAATGTGTTGGCAGGTTGTCTACTTGTATTATATAGCAACATTTATAACGATGAATAGTAATACGTAGTAATTAATTGCACTTTCCAGATGTTCAAAGCGCTGTAAGGCGGGAACTCACCTCATCCACCACCTAGGGTGATGCACGGGAACCATTGGTCCCCGAAAGCTCACCACACATCAGCTACCGTGGTGGAGATACGTAGATAGATAGATAGATAGATAGATAGATAGATAGATAGATAGATAGGGCCTACAGTCAGAGATAAATAGGGGCCAACAGTCAGATAGATAGGGCCTTCAGTTCTTCTGCTAAGGCCCCGTGTTGGTATGACGTGGTGCTTTCCACGCCAGGGTTGTGGGTTCAATTTCCATTGGGGACAAGTATGAAAATGTTTACTCTTACTGTGAGTTGCTGTAGATAAGAGCATCTGCTAATTTAATAAAATGACATGGATGGCCCTATAACATCATGTGTGTTTCTGATCGTAAGCACTACACTGTAATTATACATTCTAGATGTTTATTTACCTTTATTTAACTATGCAAGTCATCGAGAACAAATTCTTAATTTCAATGACAGCCTAGGAACAGTGGATTAACTGCCTTGTTCAGTGGCAGAACAACAGATTTTTACCTCAACACCTCAAGGATTCGATACTGTAAATTTTCAGTTACTAGTCCAATGCTCTAACCACTATGCTACCTGCCGCCCCCAGGTAGCCAATGTGGTTCGAAGGGTTATCAAACTCCTCCACAGATCAAATCAAACTGTATTGGTCACATACACATGGTTAGCAGATGTTAGTGAAATGCTTATGTTTCTAGATCTGACAGTTCAGCGCTATCTAACAGGTCATATCTAACAAATTCCACAACAAAACCTAATATCTAACAAATTCCACAACAAAACCTAATGTCTAACAAATTCCACAACAAAACCTAATATCTAACAATACCACAACAAAACCTAATATCTAACAAATTCCACAACAAAACCTAATAAACACAATCTAGTGAAGGAATGAGATGAGAATATATAAGTATAAAATATATGGTTGAGCAGTGACTGAGTGGCTTAGATGCTGTCACGACTTCTACCGAAGGTAACTCCTCTCCCTGTTCGGGCGGCGCTCGGCGCTCGGCGTCGCCGGTCTACTAGCCGCTACCGATCCCTGTTCGGGCGGCGCTCGGCGCTCGGCGTCGCCGGTCTACTAGCCGCTACCGATCCCTTTTTCCTTTTCTGGTTGTTTTGTCTGTGTTCCTTTTCACACCTGGTTTTCATTGCTTTGATTTCTGTTGGTATATAGGGCACCTGTTACCTGCCTTAATTCGTGCAGGATTAAGTTTGTGTGTATTTGCGTTCGATTATCTATGCTGTTTTCGCTATTACCTACGTGTATGTAGTGTCGGAACTGTGGTTGTTCCTCCGTGTATTGACACGAGATTCTGTTCCTTCCAGAGCGTAGTTTTGGATTTTCATCTGTGCCAATTTTGTATTGGTGGACTATGTGTGTATATATATATATATATACATATTAAACATGCTTCTCAGAAATCCCTGCTCTCCTGCGCCTGACTCCTACACCTCTCACCGAGACGCACCTTATCACAGATGCAATAGAAAGTAAAGAATAGATAGTGAAGGGTACAGTGCACATTATATACATATGAGATGAGTAATGTGAGATATGTAAACATTATTAAAGTGGCATTATTAAAGTGACTAGTGTTCCATTTATTAAAGAGGCCAATGATTTCAAGTCTGTATGTAGGCAGCAGCTTCTCTGTGCTAGTGGTGGCTGTTTAACAGTCTGATGGCCTTGAGATAGAAGCTGTTTTTCAATCTCACTGTCCCAGCTTTGATGCACCTGTACTGACCTCACCTTCTGGATGATAGCGGGGTGAACAGGTAGTGGCTCAGGTGGTTGTTGTCCTTGATTATCTTTTTGGACTTCCTGTGACATAGGGTGATGTAGGTGTCCTGGAGGGCAAGTAGTTTGCCCCCGGTGATGCGTTGTGCGGACAGCACCACCCTCTGGAGAGCCCTGTGGTTGATGGCGCTGTTGCGTGTGCATGGACCACTGTCTGTGTGCGTGGAACATTTCAGTTTGTGGGTGATATGTACACAGATGAACTAGCTCCTCTAGGATCAGAAACTTTAGCTTTAGATCTGAACCACAGCCCTTTATCCACTTTGATCACAATGAAACTCTTCTCTTTGATAGAAACGCCCAGGGTTTTCAAACTCTTCAGCAGAACTCTGAATAGAAAGAGACTTCAAGGGCCTGAGCCTCAAGCCTAACTTGACTGTTTTCACCATAATACAAAAACCTTTTTAAAGGGTCTGGTTGTTTAGAGTCTTGTGATTTCTCATTACGATCCTCATAATGTTGTGTGTTTATCTGCTATCCAAATGTTTGGTGTTGCATGTCATTATACTAAAGATTATACTGTATGCCTGCTTGCCTCTTGTCTCACTGTTGTTGTATTATGGCTTAGGTGCTGTACTGCGTGTGTGTGCTAGGATTGGATGAGTCCAATTGCTCACCCTGATATCTCTTCACTGATTGGTCCACTTGACTGCCAGTCACTTATCTCAGTCCCAGATGCTGACATCCTGCAGCGTTAGGGTAATTAGCGAGCTTTGAGTTTAAAAAATATGTTCCTCAGCCAAGTGTATTCTCTGAAGTTGTATAAAAGTTGTATAAAATCACTTGATCTTTATTTCTTTAAGTTCGTAACTTATTTGATGTTGTGCGTGTCATGCATTTAACAGATTCCTTTGAGTTTCCGTCCGTGATGCATTGCAGTGTGAAACATCAAAGGGATACTGCCTTTCTCTGCCGCTCTCTCTCTCTCTCTCTCTCTCGCTCTCTCTCTCTCTCTCTCTCTCGCTCTCTCTCTCTCGCTCTCTCTCGCTCTCTCTCTCTCTCTCTCTCTCTCTCTCTCTCTCTCTCTCTCTCTCTCTCTCGCTCTCTCTCTCTCTCCCTCTCTCTCTCTCTCTCGCTCTCTCTCTCTCTCTTTCCTCTTTCTATCTATCTCTCTCTCTCTCTCTCTCTCTCTCTCTCTCTCCCTCTCTCTTTCCTCTCACTCTCTCTCTCTCTCTCTCTCTCTCTCTCTCTCTCTCTCTCTCTCTCTCTCTCTCTTTCCTCTCACTCTCCCCCTCTCTCTCTCTCTCTCTCTCTGTTTCTCTCTCTCTGTTTCTCTCTTTCTCTCTTCACTCATTTCTCAGCCTTATCCTCCTATCCCCCCCTCTACACTCTGAAATGGATTATCTTTGCAGCCAACATTTTGGCAGAAAGGTAGAAGAAAGTCAACTCCTCTCTCTCTTTCAGCTTCTCCCTCCTCCTCTCCACCGTTCTGAAGCCAGTTGTATTTCGGCTCCTGGGACTCAGTAATGAGTACTTCCATCACTCTCAGCCCTACGTTGGTTTTCTCACCAAGACTGGATTCAACATTTCATGAATCACATTTCCTTCTCACCTGTTTGACAAAACGGCAGGAAGAATGGAGGGAGGGATGGAGAGAGAAAGATAATCAGGAACTATTCGCTCTTACCTACATTTCCTGTGATGATTAAAATAATGAAGCTGTTATAACTGCATGAGGTTATTTAATCTAGAGCATGTATAACATTCAAAAGGAATCATGTGTCTGGAGGTGCATGCCAAGTACATGGAGGGCTGTCAGAAATGTTTAGACAGCCTATTCTATAGTTTAGACAGCCTATTATAGATACTGTTTGGATGACAGCTATCAATCAACTTCAAATCTTCCTCCGTTCTATCCTATTAGGTTTTGGTTAATATTTACATCTTCCTTTGTTCTATCCTATTAGGTGTTGATTAATATTTAAATCTTCCTCTGTTCTATCCTATTAGGTTTTGGTTAATATTTACATCTTCCTTTGTTCTATCCTATTAGGAGTTGATTTATGTTTAAATCTTTCTCTGTTCTATCCTATTAGGGGTTGATTAATATTTAAATCTTCTTCTGTTCGTTCCTATTAGGGGTTGATTAATATTTATCTAAGAGGTTATGTGATAGTAGAGTACCTTTTAGTCATAATGTATATAGACACCAGCTTTATTTTGATGATGTACTGTAACGCAGCCAGGTCAGCAGGTTGGGGATGAGAGAGTCGTCATTAATGTGCATTCAAATGAAAAGAGGTCAAATATCTAGAAATAATTGGCTTTGGTAACTCATTATACTTTAAATGGCTGTGAAAGTGTGTGTGTGTGCATTTGTGTGTGTGTCTGTATGTGTGTGTGTGTGTGTCTGTGTGTGTTTGTGTGTGAGTCTGTGTGTGTGTGTGTCTGTGTGTGTGTGTGTGTGTGTGTGTGCATTTGTCTGTGTGTCTGTATGTGTGTGTCTGTGTGTGAGTCTGTGTGTGTGTGTGTCTGTGTGTGTGTGTGTGTGTGTGTCTGTGTGTGTGTGTGTCTGTGTGTGTGTGTGTGTCTGTGTGTGTGTTTGTGTGTGAGTCTGTGTGCGTGAGTGTCTGTATGTGTGTGTCTGTGTGTCTGTGTGTGTGTGTGTGTGCATTTGTGTGTGTGTCTGTATGTGTGTGTCTGTGTGTGAGTCTGTGTGTGTGTGTGTCTGTGTGTGTGTGTGTGTGTCTGTGTGTGTGTTTGTGTGTGTGTGTGTGTGTGTGTGTTTGGGATAATTTAATTGTCCCATTCAGTCCGAATCAGCAGTCCATTGACCAGCTTGACAACTCCTGTCTACATTGGTTCCCCCCCATCTGTAACCCCCCCCCCCCTCCCCCATCTGTCCCCTGGCCTTCTCAGAAACCAGCGGGGTGTTGTCTCGCCCCGGGATACCAGAGGGACATCCTCTCACACCCCCAGGCTCTCAGCAGGGCCAGCTGCGCCACCCGGATGGTGCCCCCCAGGGCGCATGGAAACACTGGCGTCCTCTTAACCAATCACAGGCTCAGGATAAAGACCGTCATCCTCTTAACTAATCACAGGCTCAGGATAAACAATGGCATCCTTCCTAACCAATCACAGGCTCAGGATAAAGACCATCATCCTCTTATCTAATCACAGGCTCAGGATAAAGACTGACATCCTCTTAACTATTCACAGACTCAGGATAAACAATGGCATCCTTCTTAACCAATCACAGGCTCAGGATAAAGACTGGCATCATCTTAACCAATCAGGGGCTAAGGGTGAAGCCTGGTATCTTCTTAAACTAATCACATGTTCAGAATAAACACTGGCGTCCTCTTAACCAATGACAGGCTTGAGATGCAGCAACAGAGGAAGCAACAGACCCTCAGCATCCCTCCGCTCATCTCTCACTTGGATTGGACTGTACAACATTAGGTCTACAGCTATCTGGTACACATAGAGTAACCTCATCATTTTAAGTAATGCGTAATGCAAAGTAATGCCAAGTATTGTTAATTGTCTCTGGGTGAGAGAAGATTAGAAACATTTTTTTGTGAATGTTTCTGTCAGTGTTATTCCCCTCCTCCTTTCCTCTCTCCTTCCACTTCTCCTCTCATTCTCTCCTTCCACTTCTCCTCTCATTCTCTCCCTCCACTTCTCCTCTACCTCTCTCCCTCCACTTCTCCTCTCCCTCCCTCTCTCCCTCCACTTCTCCTCTCCCTCTCTCCCTCCACTTCTCCTCTCACTCTCTCCCTCCACTTCTCCTCTCCCTCTCTCACTCCACTTCTCCTCTCACTCTCTCCCTCCACTTCTACTCTCCCCCTCCCACTTCTCCTCTCACTCTCTCCCTCCACTTCTCCTCTCCCTCTCTCTCTCCCTCCACTTCTCCTTTCCCTCTCTCCCTCCACTTCTCCTCTCCCTCTCTCCCTCCACTTCTCCTCTCCCTCTCTCCCTTCACTTCTCCTCTCCCTCTCTCCCTTCACTTCTCCTCTCACTCTCTCCCTCCACTTCTCCTCTGACTCTCTCCCTCCACTTCTCCACTCCCTCTCTCCCCCACTTCTCCTTTCCCTCTCTCCCTCCACTTCTCCTCTCCCTCTCTCCCTCCACTTCTCCTCTCCCTCCCTCTCTCCCTTCACTTCTCCTCTCCCTCTCTCCCTTCACTTCTCCTCTCACTCTCTCCCTCCACTTCTCCTCTGACTCTCTCCCTCCACTTCTCCTCTCCCTCTCTCCCTCCACTTCTCCTCACCCCCTCTCCTATCTTAATGTAAGTTCGGAGTGACGAGAGAGTTTTCTTCAGGTCAGGGTCGACAATTTGCCTCCTTCCACGTACCCGTTCTTCCACATAATGTTCAGTGTGATAGCACAAGCCTGTAATAAATTCATTAAGCTGGCATCCATGGGAACGTAAGTACAGAAGTAAAGAATGGACAGACTTTTTGCATTTTTATGAGAAAGTATTGCTTCTATTATGTGATTACAGAAAGCTTTATTTCAGTTGATTGCTATGTTGTATGTTTTTCTGAGAACTGGCTCTCGTTGTCCACATTTATGACGTAGTCTGGAGAAAACTGGATCAATCACAGTGTTATCAGGAACAAAACTCATTGAAATATATATTGGTGTTATGCAGTCTGGCAGCTGAGGTCCTTTGGGTGTGGGAGAGAGGAAAGAGGAGATACAGAAAGAGAGAGAGATAGAGAGAGTGAAAAAGAGAGAGACTGAAGGAGGAAAAAGAGAGATACAGAGAAAGAGATGATAGAGTACCTAAGATAGAGTGCCCGTGTTAGAGTACCTAATATAGAGTACCTGTGATAGAGTACCTAAGATAGAGTACCTAAGATAGAGTACCTGTGATAGAGAAACTGTGATAGAGAAACTGTTATAGAGTACCTGTTATATAGTACCTGTGAGAGAGTACCTGTTACACAGTACCTGTTATAGAGTACCTGTGAGAGAGTACCTGTGTTAGAGTACCTGTGATAGAGTACCAGTTATAGATTACCTGTGAAAGAGCACCTGTAATAGTGTACATTGTGATAGAGTACCTGTTATAGAGTTCGTGTGATTGAGTACATGTTGGAGATTACACTGGAAAGAGGGCTTTTGATACAGTACCTGTGATAGAGTACCTGTGATAGAGTACCTGTGAGAGAGTACTTGTGAAAGAGTACCTGTTATTGAGTACCTGTGATAGAGTACCAGTTACAGAGTACCTGTTATAGAGTACCTGTGAGAGAGTACCTGTGTTAGAGTACCTGTGATAGAGTACCAGTTATAGATTACCTGTGAAAGAGCACCTGTAATAGTGTACATTGTGATAGAGTACCTGTTATAGAGTTCGTGTGATTGAGTACATGTTGGAGATTACACTGGAAAGAGGGCTTTTGATACAGTACCTGTGATAGAGTAGATTCGATTGTGTATGTGTGAGAGAACCTGTGAGACAGTACCTGTTATGGAGAACCTGTGATGGAGTACCTTTGACATAATTCCTTTGAAAGAGTCTCAAGAGTATCTGTGTGAGAGTTCCTGTGATAGAGTACGTGTTATAGAGTACCTGTTAGAGAGTACACTGGATAGAGTACTTTTAATATAGTATATGTGATAGATTACCTGTGAAAGAGTACCTGTGAAAGAGTACCTGGGAATGAGTGCCTGTTATAGGGTATCTGTTACAGAGTACCTGTAATAGAGTACCTGTGATAGAGTACCTGTTATAGAGTACCCTCAATAGAGTTCTTTTGATAGAGTACTTTTGATGTAGTACCTGTGATAGAGTACCTGTTATAGAGTACCTGTGATATAGTTTCTGTTATAGAGTACCTGTTATAGAGTACCTGTTATAGAGTACCTGTTATAGAGTACCTGTTATAGCGTACCTGCGATATAGTTTCTGTTATAGAGTACCTGTTATAGAGTACCTGTGATAGAGTACCTGTTATAGAGTACCTGTTATAGAGTACCTGTGATAGAGTACCTGTTATAGAGTACCTGTTATAGAGTACCTGTGATAGAGTACCTGTTATAGAGTACCTGTGATAGAGTACCTGTTATATAGTACATGTGATAGAGTACCTGTTATAGAGTACCTGTTATAGAGAACCTGTGATATAGTTTCTGTTATAGAGTACATGTTATAGAGTACCTGTTATAGAGTACCTGTTAAAGAGTACCTGTGATAGAGTACCTGTGATAGAGTACCTGTGATAGAGTACCTGTTATAGAGTACCTGTTATAGAGTACCTGTGATATAGTTTCTGTTATAGAGTACCTGTGATAGAGTACCTGTTATAGAGTACCTGTGATAGAGTACCTGTTATATAGTACCTGTGATAGAGTACCTGTTATAGAGTACCTGTTATAGAGTACCTGTGATATAGTTTCTGTTATAGAGTACCTGTTATAGAGTACCTGTTATAGAGTACCTGTTATAGAGTACCTGTGATAGAGTACCTAAGATAGAGTACCTAAGATAGAGTACCTGTGATAGAGAAACTGTGATAGAGAAACTGTTATAGAGTACCTGTTATATAGTACCTGTGATGTAGTACCTGTTACACAGTACCTGTGATAGAGTACCTGTGATAGAGTACCTGTGATAGAGTACCTGTGAGAGAGTACTTGTGAAAGAGTACCTGTTATAGAGTACCTGTGATATAGTTTCTGTTATAGAGTACCTGTTATAGAGTACCTGTTATAGAGTACCTGTGATAGAGTACCTGTTATAGAGTACCTGTTATAGAGTACCTGTTATATAGTACCTGTTATAGAGTACCTGTTATAGAGTACCTGTGATATAGTTTCTGTTATAGAGTACCTGTGATAGAGTACCTGTTATAGAGTACATGTGATAGAGTACATGTTATATAGTACCTGTGATAGAGTACATGTTATAGAGTACATGTTATAGAGTACCTGTTATATAGTACCTGTTATAGAGTACCTGTTATAGAGTACCTGTTATATAGTACCTGTGATATAGTTTCTGTTATAGAGTACCTGTTATAGAGTACCTGTTATAGAGTACCTGTTATAGAGTGCCTGTTATAGAGTACCTGTTATAGAGTAGCTGTGATATAGTTTCTGTTATAGAGTACCTGTTATAGAGTACCTGTTATAGAGTACCTGTTATATAGTTTCTGTTATAGAGTACCTGTTATAGAGTACCTGTGATAGAGTACCTGTGAGATTGTACCCTGTATGTAGTACTTTTGATTTAGTACCTGTGATAGAGTACCTGTTATATAGTTCCTGTGAGAGAGTACTTGTTACAGATGACCTGTTACAGAGTTCCTATGATCGAGTACCTGTGACAGATAGAGTGATAGAGTATCTGTGATGTAGTACCTGTTATTGAGTACCCGTAGTAGAGTACTTGTTATAGAGAAGTTGAGAAGGGTACCTGTGAGAGAGTAACTGTGATAGAGTACCTGTGAGAGTGTACATTTGATAGAGTACCTGTGATAGAGTACCTGTGATAGAGTACATGTTATAGAGTACCTGTTAAAGAGTACATGTTATAGAGTACCTGTTATATAGTACCTGTGATAGAGTACCTGTTATAGAGTACCTGTTATAGAGTACCTGTTATAGAGTACCTGTGATATAGTTTCTGTTATAGAGTACCTGTTATAGAGTACCTGTGATAGAGTACATGTTATAGAGTACCTGTTATAGATTACCTGTGATATAGTTTCTGTTATAGAGTACCTGTGATAGAGTACCTGTTATAGAGTACCTGTGATAGAGTACATGTTATATAGTACATGTGATAGAGTACCTGTTATAGAGTACCTGTGATATAGTTTCTGTTATAGAGTACCTGTTATAGAGTACCTGTTATAGAGTACCTGTTATAGAGTACCTGTGATAGAGTACCTGTTATAGAGTACCTGTTATAGAGTACCTGTTATAGAGTACCTATGATATAGTTTATGTTATAGAGTACCTGTGATAGAGTACATGTTATAGAGTACCTGTTATAGATTACCTGTGATATAGTTTCTGTTATAGAGTACCTGTGATAGAGTACCTGTTATAGAGTACCTGTGATAGAGTACATGTTATATAGTACATGTGATAGAGTACCTGTTATAGAGTACCTGTGATATAGTTTCTGTTATAGAGTACCTGTTATAGAGTACCTGTGATAGAGTACATGTTATATAGTACCTGTGATAGAGTACCTGTTATAGAGTACATGTTATAGAGTACCTGTTATATAGTACCTGTTATAGAGTACCTGTTATATAGTACCTGTTATATAGTACCTGTGATAGAGTACCTGTTATAGAGTACCTGTTATAGAGTACCTGTGATATAGTTTCTGTTATAGAGTACCTGTTATAGAGTACCTGTTATAGAGTACCTGTTATAGAGTACCTGTTGTATAGTACCTGTGATAAAGTACCTGTTATAGAGTGCCTGTTATAGAGTACCTGTTATAGAGTACCTGTGATATAGTTTCTGTTATAGAGTACCTGTTATAGAGTACCTGTTATAGAGTACCTGTTATAGAGTACCTGTTATAGAGTACCTGTGATATAGTTTCTGTTATAGAGTACCTGTTATAGAGTACCTGTTGTAGAGTACCTGTTATAGAGTACCTGTTATAGAGTACCTGTTATATAGTTTCTGTTATAGAGTACCTGTTATAGAGTACCTGTGATAGAGTACCTGTGAGATTGTACCCTGTATGTAGTACTTTTGATTTAGTACCTGTGATAGAGTACCTGTTATATAGTTCCTGTGAGAGAGTACTTGTTACAGATGACCTGTTACAGAGTTCCTATGATCGAGTACCTGTGACAGATAGAGTGATAGAGTATCTGTGATGTAGTACCTGTTATTGAGTACCTGTAGTAGAGTACTTGTTATAGAGAAGTTGAGATAGAGTACCTGTGAGAGAGTAACTGTGATAGAGTACCTGTGAGAGTGTACATTTGATAGAGTACCTGTGATAGAGTACCTGTGATAGAGTACCTGTTATAGAGTACCTGTTATAGAGTACCTGTGATATAGTTTCTGTTATAGAGTACCTGTTATATAGTACCTGTGATAGAGTACCTGTTATAGAGTACCTGTTATAGAGTACCTGTGATATAGTTTCTGTTATAGAGTACCTGTTATAGAGTACCTGTTATAGAGTACCTGTTATAGAGTACCTGTTGTATAGTACCTGTGATAAAGTACCTGTTATAGAGTGCCTGTTATAGAGTACCTGTTATAGAGTACCTGTGATATAGTTTCTGTTATAGAGTACCTGTTATAGAGTACCTGTTATAGAGTACCTGTTATAGAGTACCTGTTATAGAGTACCTGTGATATAGTTTCTGTTATAGAGTACCTGTTATAGAGTACCTGTTGTAGAGTACCTGTTATAGAGTACCTGTGATATAGTTTCTGTTATAGAGTACCTGTTATAGAGTACCTGTTGTAGAGTACCTGTTATAGAGTACCTGTTATAGAGTACCTGTTATATAGTTTCTGTTATAGAGTACCTGTTATAGAGTACCTGTGATAGAGTACCTGTGAGATTGTACCCTGTATGTAGTACTTTTGATTTAGTACCTGTGATAGAGTACCTGTTATATAGTTCCTGTGAGAGAGTACTTGTTACAGATGACCTGTTACAGAGTTCCTATGATCGAGTACCTGTGACAGATAGAGTGATAGAGTATCTGTGATGTAGTACCTGTTATTGAGTACCTGTAGTAGAGTACTTGTTATAGAGAAGTTGAGATAGAGTACCTGTGAGAGAGTAACTGTGATAGAGTACCTGTGAGAGTGTACATTTGATAGAGTACCTGTGATAGAGTACCTGTGATAGAGTACCTGTTATAGAGTACCTGTTATAGAGTACCTGTGATATAGTTTCTGTTATAGAGTACCTGTTATATAGTACCTGTGATAGAGTACCTGTTATAGAGTACCTGTTATAGAGTACCTGTTATAGAGTACCTGTTATAGAGTACCTGTGATATAGTTTCTGTTATAGAGTACCTGTTATAGAGTACCTGTTATAGAGTACCTGTTATAGAGTACCTGTTATAGAGTACCTGTTATAGAGTACCTGTGATATAGTTTCTGTTATAGAGTACCTGTTATAGAGTACCTGTTATAGAGTACCTGTTATAGAGTACCCGTTATATAGTTTCTCTTATAGAGTACCTGTTATAGAGTACTTGTTATAGAGTACCTGTTATAGAGTACCTGTGATATAGTTTCTGTTATAGAGTACCTGTTATAGAGTACCTGTTATAGAGTACCTGTTATAGAGTGCCTGTTATAGAGTACCTGTTATAGAGTACCTGTGATATAGTTTCTGTTATAGAGTACCTGTTATAGAGTACCTGTTATAGAATACCTGTTATATAGTTTCTGTTATAGAGTACCTGTTATAGAGTACCTGTGATAGAGTACCTGTGATAGAGTACCTGTGAGATTGTACCCTGTATGTAGTACTTTTGATTTAGTACCTGTGATAGAGTACCTGTTATATAGTTCCTGTGAGAGAGTACTTGTTACAGATGACCTGTTACAGAGTTCCTATGATCGAGTACCTGTGACAGATAGAGTGATAGAGTATCTGTGATGTAGTACCTGTTATTGAGTACCTGTAGTAGAGTACTTGTTATAGAGAAGTTGAGATAGAGTACCTGTGAGAGAGTAACTGTGATAGAGTACCTGTGAGAGTGTACATTTGATAGAGTACCTGTGATAGAGTACCTGTGATAGAGTACATGTTATAGAGTACCTGTTAAAGAGTACATGTTATAGAGTACCTGTTATATAGTACCTGTGATAGAGTACCTGTTATAGAGTACCTGTTATAGAGTACCTGTGATATAGTTTCTGTTATAGAGTACCTGTTATAGAGTACCTGTTATAGAGTGCCTGTTATAGAGTACCTGTTATAGAGAACCTGTGATATAGTTTCTGTTATAGAGTACCTGTTATAGAGTACCTGTGATAGAGTACCTGTTATAGAGTACCTGTTATAGAGTACCTGTGATAGAGTACATGTTATAGAGTACCTGTTATAGATTACCTGTGATATAGTTTCTGTTATAGAGTACCTGTGATAGAGTACCTGTTATAGAGTACCTGTGATAGAGTACATGTTATATAGTACATGTGATAGAGTACCTGTTATAGAGTACCTGTTATAGAGTACCTGTGATATAGTTTCTGTTATAGAGTACCTGTTATAGAGTACCTGTTATAGAGCACATTTGCACATTCTTCCATTGCAAAACTACCATTCCAGTATTTTACTTGCTATATTGTATTTACTTTGCCATCTTGGCCTTTTTTGCCTTTACCTCCCTTCTCACCTCATTTGCTCACATTGTATATAGACTTGTTTATACTGCATTATTGACTGTATGTTTGTTTTTACTCCATGTGTAACTCTGTGTCGTTTTATCTGTCGAACTGCTTTGCTTTATCTTGGCCAGGTCGCAATTGTAAATGAGAACTTGTTCTCAACTTGCCTACCTGGTTAAATAAAGGTAAAATAAAATAAATAAAAATAAATAGAGTACCTGTTATAGAGTACCTGTGATAGAGTACCTGTTATAGAGTACCTGTTATAGAGTACCTGTGATAGAGTACCTGTTATAGAGTACCTGTTATAGAGTACCTATGATATAGTTTCTGTTATAGAGTACATGTTATATAGTACCTGTGATAGAGTACCTGTTATAGAGTACATGTTATAGAGTACCTGTTATATAGTACCTGTTATAGAGTACATGTTATATAGTACCTGTTATATAGTACCTGTGATAGAGTACCTGTTATAGAGTACCTGTTATAGAGTACCTGTGATATAGTTTCTGTTATAGAGTACCTGTTATAGAGTACCTGTTGTAGAGTACCTGTTATAGAGTACCTGTTATATAGTACCTGTGATAAAGTACCTGTTATAGAGTACCTGTTATAGAGTACCTGTTATAGAGTACCTGTTATAGAGTACCTGTGATATAGTTTCTGTTATAGAGTACCTGTTATAGAGTACCTGTTATAGAGTACCTGTTATAGAGTGCCTGTTATAGAGTACCTGTTATAGAGTACCTGTGATATACTTTCTGTTATAGAGTACCTGTTATAGAGTACCTGTTATAGAGTACCTGTTATAGAGTACCTGTTATAGAGTACCTGTTATAGAGTACCTGTGATAGAGTACCTGTGAGATTGTACCCTGTATGTAGTACTTTTGATTTAGTACCTGTGATAGAGTACCTGTTATATAGTTCCTGTGAGAGAGTACTTGTTACAGAGTACTTGTTATAGAGTACCTGTTATAGAGTACCTGTTATAGAGTACCTGTGATATAGTTTCTGTTATAGAGTACCTGTTATAGAGTACCTGTTATAGAGTACCTGTTATAGAGTACCCGTTATATAGTTTCTCTTATAGAGTACCTGTTATAGAGTACTTGTTATAGAGTACCTGTTATAGAGTACCTGTGATATAGTTTCTGTTATAGAGTACCTGTTATAGAGTACCTGTTATAGAGTACCTGTTATAGAGTGCCTGTTATAGAGTACCTGTTATAGAGTACCTGTGATATAGTTTCTGTTATAGAGTACCTGTTATAGAGTACCTGTTATAGAATACCTGTTATATAGTTTCTGTTATAGAGTACCTGTTATAGAGTACCTGTGATAGAGTACCTGTTATAGAGTGCCTGTTATAGAGTACCTGTTATAGAGTACCTGTGATATAGTTTCTGTTATAGAGTACCTGTTATAGAGTACCTGTTATAGAGTACCCGTTATACAGTTTCTCTTATAGAGTACCTGTTATAGAGTACTTGTTATAGAGTACCTGTTGTAGAGTACCTGTGATATAGTTTCTGTTATAGAGTACCTGTTATAGAGTACCTGTTATAGAGTACCTGTTATAGAGTGCCTGTTATAGAGTACCTGTTATAGAGTACCTGTGATATAGTTTCTGTTATAGAGTACCTGTTATAGAGTACCTGTTATAGAATACCTGTTATATAGTTTCTGTTATAGAGTACCTGTTATAGAGTACCTGTGATATAGTTTCTGTTATAGAGTACCTGTTATAGAGTACCTGTTATAGAGTACCTGTTATAGAGTACCCGTTATATAGTTTCTCTTATAGAGTACCTGTTATAGAGTACTTGTTATAGAGTACCTGTTATAGAGTACCTGTGATATAGTTTCTGTTATATAGTTCCTGTGAGAGAGTACTTGTTACAGAGTACTTGTTATAGAGTACCTGTTATAGAGTACCTGTTATAGAGTACCTGTGATATAGTTTCTGTTATAGAGTACCTGTTATAGAGTACCTGTTATAGAGTACCTGTTATAGAGTACCCGTTATATAGTTTCTCTTATAGAGTACCTGTTATAGAGTACTTGTTATAGAGTACCTGTTATAGAGTACCTGTGATATAGTTTCTGTTATAGAGTACCTGTTATAGAGTACCTGTTATAGAGTACCTGTTATAGAGTGCCTGTTATAGAGTACCTGTTATAGAGTACCTGTGATATAGTTTCTGTTATAGAGTACCTGTTATAGAGTACCTGTTATAGAATACCTGTTATATAGTTTCTGTTATAGAGTACCTGTTATAGAGTACCTGTGATAGAGTACCTGTTATAGAGTGCCTGTTATAGAGTACCTGTTATAGAGTACCTGTGATATAGTTTCTGTTATAGAGTACCTGTTATAGAGTACCTGTTATAGAGTACCCGTTATACAGTTTCTCTTATAGAGTACCTGTTATAGAGTACTTGTTATAGAGTACCTGTTGTAGAGTACCTGTGATATAGTTTCTGTTATAGAGTACCTGTTATAGAGTACCTGTTATAGAGTACCTGTTATAGAGTGCCTGTTATAGAGTACCTGTTATAGAGTACCTGTGATATAGTTTCTGTTATAGAGTACCTGTTATAGAGTACCTGTTATAGAATACCTGTTATATAGTTTCTGTTATAGAGTACCTGTTATAGAGTACCTGTGATATAGTTTCTGTTATAGAGTACCTGTTATAGAGTACCTGTTATAGAGTACCTGTTATAGAGTACCCGTTATATAGTTTCTCTTATAGAGTACCTGTTATAGAGTACTTGTTATAGAGTACCTGTTATAGAGTACCTGTGATATAGTTTCTGTTATAGAGTACCTGTTATAGAGTACCTGTTATAGAGTACCTGTTATAGAGTGCCTGTTATAGAGTACCTGTTATAGAGTACCTGTGATATAGTTTCTGTTATAGAGTACCTGTTATAGAGTACCTGTTATAGAATACCTGTTATAGAGTGCCTGTTATAGAGTACCTGTTATGGAGTACCTGTGATATAGTTTCTGTTATAGAGTACCTGTTATAGAGTACCTGTTATAGAGTACCTGTGATATAGTTTCTGTTATAGAGTACCTGTTATAGAGTACCTGTGATATACTTTCTGTTATAGAGTACCTGTTATAGAGTACCTGTTATAGAGTACCTGTTATAGAGTACCTGTTATAGAGTACCTGTTATATAGTTTCTGTTATAGAGTACCTGTTATAGAGTACCTGTGATAGAGTACCTGTGAGATTGTACCCTGTATGTAGTACTTTTGATTTAGTACCTGTGATAGAGTACCTGTTATATAGTTCCTGTGAGAGAGTACTTGTTACAGAGTACTTGTTATAGAGTACCTGTTATAGAGTACCTGTGATATAGTTTCTGTTATAGAGTACCTGTTATAGAGTACCTGTTATGGAGTACCTGTTATAGAGTGCCTGTTATAGAGTACCTGTTATAGAGTACCTGTGATATAGTTTCTGTTATAGAGTACCTGTTATAGAGTACCTGTTATAGAATACCTGTTATATAGTTTCTGTTATAGAGTACCTGTTATAGAGTACCTGTGATAGAGTACCTGTGATAGAGTACCTGTGAGATTGTACCCTGTATGTAGTACTTTTGATTTAGTACCTGTGATAGAGTACCTGTTATATAGTTCCTGTGAGAGAGTACTTGTTACAGATGACCTGTTACAGAGTTCCTATGATCGAGTACCTGTGACAGATAGAGTGATAGAGTATCTGTGATGTAGTACCTGTTATTGAGTACCTGTAGTAGAGTACTTGTTATAGAGAAGTTGAGATAGAGTACCTGTGAGAGAGTAACTGTGAGAGTGTACATTTGATAGAGTACCTGTGATAGAGTACCTGTGATAGAGTACATGTTATAGAGTACCTGTTAAAGAGTACATGTTATAGAGTACCTGTTATATAGTACCTGTGATAGAGTACCTGTTATAGAGTACCTGTTATAGAGTACCTGTGATATAGTTTCTGTTATAGAGTACCTGTTATAGAGTACCTGTTATAGAGTACCTGTTATAGAGTACCTGTTATAGAGAACCTGTGATATAGTTTCTGTTATAGAGTACCTGTTATAGAGTACCTGTGATAGAGTACCTGTGATAGAGTACCTGTTATAGAGTACCTGTTATAGAGTACCTGTGATAGAGTACATGTTATAGAGTACCTGTTATAGATTACCTGTGATATAGTTTCTGTTATAGAGTACCTGTGATAGAGTACCTGTTATAGAGTACCTGTGATAGAGTACATGTTATATAGTACATGTGATAGAGTACCTGTTATAGAGTACCTGTTATAGAGTACCTGTGATATAGTTTCTGTTATAGAGTACCTGTTATAGAGTACCTGTTATAGAGTACCTATGATATAGTTTCTGTTATAGAGTACATGTTATATAGTACCTGTGATAAAGTACCTGTTATAGAGTACCTGTTATAGAGTACCTGTTATAGAGTACCTGTTATAGAGTACCTGTGATATAGTTTCTGTTATAGAGTACCTGTTATAGAGTACCTGTTATAGAGTACCTGTTATAGAGTGCCTGTTATAGAGTACCTGTTATAGAGTACCTGTGATATACTTTCTGTTATAGAGTACCTGTTATAGAGTACCTGTTATAGAGTACCTGTTATAGAGTACCTGTTATAGAGTACCTGTTATATAGTTTCTGTTATAGAGTACCTGTTATAGAGTACCTGTGATAGAGTACCTGTGAGATTGTACCCTGTATGTAGTACTTTTGATTTAGTACCTGTGATAGAGTACCTGTTACAGAGTTCCTATGATCGAGTACCTGTGACAGATAGAGTGATAGAGTATCTGTGATGTAGTACCTGTTATTGAGTACCTGTAGTAGAGTACTTGTTATAGAGAAGTTGAGATAGAGTACCTGTGAGAGAGTAACTGTGATAGAGTACCTGTGAGAGTGTACATTTGATAGAGTACCTGTGAAAGAGTACCTGTGATAGAGTACATGTTATGGAGTACCTGTTATAGAGTACCTGTGATATAGTTTCTGTTATAGAGTACCTGTTATATAGTACCTGTGATAGAGTACCTGTTATAGAGTACCTGTTATAGAGTACCTGTTATAGAGTACCTGTTATAGAGTACATGTGATATAGTTTCTGTTATAGAGTACCTGTTATAGAGTACCTGTTATAGAGTACCTGTTATAGAGTACCTGTTATAGAGTACCTGTGATATAGTTTCTGTTATAGAGTACCTGTTATAGAGTACCTGTTATAGAGTACCTGTTATAGAGTACCCGTTATATAGTTTCTCTTATAGAGTACCTGTTATAGTGTACTTGTTATAGAGTACCTGTTATAGAGTACCTGTGATATAGTTTCTGTTATAGAGTACCTGTTATAGAGTACCTGTTATAGAGTACCTGTTATAGAGTACCTGTTATAGAGTACCTGTTATAAAGTACCCGTTATAGAGTACCTGTTATAGAGTACCTGTTATAGAGTACCTGTTATAGAGTACCTGTGATATAGTTTCTGTTATAGAGTACCTGTTATAGAGTACCTGTTATAGAGTACCTGTTATAGAGTACCTGTTATAGAGTACCTGTTATAGAGTACCTGTGATATAGTTTCTGTTATAGAGTACCTGTTATAGAGTACCTGTTATAGAGTACCTGTTATAGAGTACCCGTTATATAGTTTCTCTTATAGAGTACCTGTTATAGAGTACTTGTTATAGAGTACCTGTTATAGAGTACCTGTGATATAGTTTCTGTTATAGAGTACCTGTTATAGAGTACCTGTTATAGAGTACCTGTTATAGAGTGCCTGTTATAGAGTACCTGTTATAGAGTACCTGTGATATAGTTTCTGTTATAGAGTACCTGTTATAGAGTACCTGTTATAGAATACCTGTTATATAGTTTCTGTTATAGAGTACCTGTTATAGAGTACCTGTGATAGAGTACCTGTGATAGAGTACCTGTGAGATTGTACCCTGTATGTAGTACTTTTGATTTAGTACCTGTGATAGAGTACCTGTTATATAGTTCCTGTGAGAGAGTACTTGTTACAGATGACCTGTTACAGAGTTCCTATGATCGAGTACCTGTGACAGATAGAGTGATAGAGTATCTGTGATGTAGTACCTGTTATTGAGTACCTGTAGTAGAGTACTTGTTATAGAGAAGTTGAGATAGAGTACCTGTGAGAGAGTAACTGTGATAGAGTACCTGTGAGAGTGTACATTTGATAGAGTACCTGTGATAGAGTACCTGTGATAGAGTACATGTTATAGAGTACCTGTTAAAGAGTACATGTTATAGAGTACCTGTTATATAGTACCTGTGATAGAGTACCTGTTATAGAGTACCTGTTATAGAGTACCTGTGATATAGTTTCTGTTATAGAGTACCTGTTATAGAGTACCTGTTATAGAGTGCCTGTTATAGAGTACCTGTTATAGAGAACCTGTGATATAGTTTCTGTTATAGAGTACCTGTTATAGAGTACCTGTGATAGAGTACCTGTTATAGAGTACCTGTTATAGAGTACCTGTGATAGAGTACATGTTATAGAGTACCTGTTATAGATTACCTGTGATATAGTTTCTGTTATAGAGTACCTGTGATAGAGTACCTGTTATAGAGTACCTGTGATAGAGTACATGTTATATAGTACATGTGATAGAGTACCTGTTATAGAGTACCTGTTATAGAGTACCTGTGATATAGTTTCTGTTATAGAGTACCTGTTATAGAGTACCTGTTATAGAGTACCTGTTATAGAGTACCTGTGATAGAGTACCTGTTATAGAGTACCTGTTATAGAGTACCTGTGATAGAGTACCTGTTATAGTGTACCTGTTATAGAGTACCTATGATATAGTTTCTGTTATAGAGTACATGTTATATAGTACCTGTGATAGAGTACCTGTTATAGAGTACATGTTATAGAGTACCTGTTATATAGTACCTGTTATAGAGTACCTGTTATATAGTACCTGTGATAGAGTACCTGTTATAGAGTACCTGTTATAGAGTACCTGTGATATAGTTTCTGTTATAGAGTACCTGTTATAGAGTACCTGTTATAGAGTACCTGTTATAGAGTGCCTGTTATAGAGTACCTGTTATAGAGTACCTGTGATATAGTTTCTGTTATAGAGTACCTGTTATAGAGTACCTGTTATAGAATACCTGTTATATAGTTTCTGTTATAGAGTACCTGTTATAGAGTACCTGTGATAGAGTACCTGTTATAGAGTGCCTGTTATAGAGTACCTGTTATAGAGTACCTGTGATATAGTTTCTGTTATAGAGTACCTGTTATAGAGTACCTGTTATAGAGTACCCGTTATACAGTTTCTCTTATAGAGTACCTGTTATAGAGTACTTGTTATAGAGTACCTGTTGTAGAGTACCTGTGATATAGTTTCTGTTATAGAGTACCTGTTATAGAGTACCTGTTATAGAGTACCTGTTATAGAGTGCCTGTTATAGAGTACCTGTTATAGAGTACCTGTGATATAGTTTCTGTTATAGAGTACCTGTTATAGAGTACCTGTTATAGAATACCTGTTATATAGTTTCTGTTATAGAGTACCTGTTATAGAGTACCTGTGATATAGTTTCTGTTATAGAGTACCTGTTATAGAGTACCTGTTATAGAGTACCTGTTATAGAGTACCCGTTATATAGTTTCTCTTATAGAGTACCTGTTATAGAGTACTTGTTATAGAGTACCTGTTATAGAGTACCTGTGATATAGTTTCTGTTATAGAGTACCTGTTATAGAGTACCTGTTATAGAGTACCTGTTATAGAGTGCCTGTTATAGAGTACCTGTTATAGAGTACCTGTGATATAGTTTCTGTTATAGAGTACCTGTTATAGAGTACCTGTTATAGAATACCTGTTATAGAGTGCCTGTTATAGAGTACCTGTTATGGAGTACCTGTGATATAGTTTCTGTTATAGAGTACCTGTTATAGAGTACCTGTTATAGAGTACCTGTGATATAGTTTCTGTTATAGAGTACCTGTTATAGAGTACCTGTGATATACTTTCTGTTATAGAGTACCTGTTATAGAGTACCTGTTATAGAGTACCTGTTATAGAGTACCTGTTATAGAGTACCTGTTATATAGTTTCTGTTATAGAGTACCTGTTATAGAGTACCTGTGATAGAGTACCTGTGAGATTGTACCCTGTATGTAGTACTTTTGATTTAGTACCTGTGATAGAGTACCTGTTATATAGTTCCTGTGAGAGAGTACTTGTTACAGAGTACTTGTTATAGAGTACCTGTTATAGAGTACCTGTGATATAGTTTCTGTTATAGAGTACCTGTTATAGAGTACCTGTTATGGAGTACCTGTTATAGAGTGCCTGTTATAGAGTACCTGTTATAGAGTACCTGTGATATAGTTTCTGTTATAGAGTACCTGTTATAGAGTACCTGTTATAGAATACCTGTTATATAGTTTCTGTTATAGAGTACCTGTTATAGAGTACCTGTGATAGAGTACCTGTGATAGAGTACCTGTGAGATTGTACCCTGTATGTAGTACTTTTGATTTAGTACCTGTGATAGAGTACCTGTTATATAGTTCCTGTGAGAGAGTACTTGTTACAGATGACCTGTTACAGAGTTCCTATGATCGAGTACCTGTGACAGATAGAGTGATAGAGTATCTGTGATGTAGTACCTGTTATTGAGTACCTGTAGTAGAGTACTTGTTATAGAGAAGTTGAGATAGAGTACCTGTGAGAGAGTAACTGTGAGAGTGTACATTTGATAGAGTACCTGTGATAGAGTACCTGTGATAGAGTACATGTTATAGAGTACCTGTTAAAGAGTACATGTTATAGAGTACCTGTTATATAGTACCTGTGATAGAGTACCTGTTATAGAGTACCTGTTATAGAGTACCTGTGATATAGTTTCTGTTATAGAGTACCTGTTATAGAGTACCTGTTATAGAGTACCTGTTATAGAGTACCTGTTATAGAGAACCTGTGATATAGTTTCTGTTATAGAGTACCTGTTATAGAGTACCTGTGATAGAGTACCTGTGATAGAGTACCTGTTATAGAGTACCTGTTATAGAGTACCTGTGATAGAGTACATGTTATAGAGTACCTGTTATAGATTACCTGTGATATAGTTTCTGTTATAGAGTACCTGTGATAGAGTACCTGTTATAGAGTACCTGTGATAGAGTACATGTTATATAGTACATGTGATAGAGTACCTGTTATAGAGTACCTGTTATAGAGTACCTGTGATATAGTTTCTGTTATAGAGTACCTGTTATAGAGTACCTGTTATAGAGTACCTATGATATAGTTTCTGTTATAGAGTACATGTTATATAGTACCTGTGATAAAGTACCTGTTATAGAGTACCTGTTATAGAGTACCTGTTATAGAGTACCTGTTATAGAGTACCTGTGATATAGTTTCTGTTATAGAGTACCTGTTATAGAGTACCTGTTATAGAGTACCTGTTATAGAGTGCCTGTTATAGAGTACCTGTTATAGAGTACCTGTGATATACTTTCTGTTATAGAGTACCTGTTATAGAGTACCTGTTATAGAGTACCTGTTATAGAGTACCTGTTATAGAGTACCTGTTATATAGTTTCTGTTATAGAGTACCTGTTATAGAGTACCTGTGATAGAGTACCTGTGAGATTGTACCCTGTATGTAGTACTTTTGATTTAGTACCTGTGATAGAGTACCTGTTACAGAGTTCCTATGATCGAGTACCTGTGACAGATAGAGTGATAGAGTATCTGTGATGTAGTACCTGTTATTGAGTACCTGTAGTAGAGTACTTGTTATAGAGAAGTTGAGATAGAGTACCTGTGAGAGAGTAACTGTGATAGAGTACCTGTGAGAGTGTACATTTGATAGAGTACCTGTGAAAGAGTACCTGTGATAGAGTACATGTTATGGAGTACCTGTTATAGAGTACCTGTGATATAGTTTCTGTTATAGAGTACCTGTTATATAGTACCTGTGATAGAGTACCTGTTATAGAGTACCTGTTATAGAGTACCTGTTATAGAGTACCTGTTATAGAGTACATGTGATATAGTTTCTGTTATAGAGTACCTGTTATAGAGTACCTGTTATAGAGTACCTGTTATAGAGTACCTGTTATAGAGTACCTGTGATATAGTTTCTGTTATAGAGTACCTGTTATAGAGTACCTGTTATAGAGTACCTGTTATAGAGTACCCGTTATATAGTTTCTCTTATAGAGTACCTGTTATAGTGTACTTGTTATAGAGTACCTGTTATAGAGTACCTGTGATATAGTTTCTGTTATAGAGTACCTGTTATAGAGTACCTGTTATAGAGTACCTGTTATAGAGTACCTGTTATAGAGTACCTGTTATAAAGTACCCGTTATAGAGTACCTGTTATAGAGTACCTGTTATAGAGTACCTGTTATAGAGTACCTGTGATATAGTTTCTGTTATAGAGTACCTGTTATAGAGTACCTGTTATAGAGTACCTGTTATAGAGTACCTGTTATAGAGTACCTGTTATAGAGTACCTGTGATATAGTTTCTGTTATAGAGTACCTGTTATAGAGTACCTGTTATAGAGTACCTGTTATAGAGTACCCGTTATATAGTTTCTCTTATAGAGTACCTGTTATAGAGTACTTGTTATAGAGTACCTGTTATAGAGTACCTGTGATATAGTTTCTGTTATAGAGTACCTGTTATAGAGTACCTGTTATAGAGTACCTGTTATAGAGTGCCTGTTATAGAGTACCTGTTATAGAGTACCTGTGATATAGTTTCTGTTATAGAGTACCTGTTATAGAGTACCTGTTATAGAATACCTGTTATATAGTTTCTGTTATAGAGTACCTGTTATAGAGTACCTGTGATAGAGTACCTGTGATAGAGTACCTGTGAGATTGTACCCTGTATGTAGTACTTTTGATTTAGTACCTGTGATAGAGTACCTGTTATATAGTTCCTGTGAGAGAGTACTTGTTACAGATGACCTGTTACAGAGTTCCTATGATCGAGTACCTGTGACAGATAGAGTGATAGAGTATCTGTGATGTAGTACCTGTTTATTGAGTACCTGTAGTAGAGTACTTGTTATAGAGAAGTTGAGATAGAGTACCTGTGAGAGAGTAACTGTGATAGAGTACCTGTGAGAGTGTACATTTGATAGAGTACCTGTGATAGAGTACCTGTGATAGAGTACATGTTATAGAGTACCTGTTAAAGAGTACATGTTATAGAGTACCTGTTATATAGTACCTGTGATAGAGTACCTGTTATAGAGTACCTGTTATAGAGTACCTGTGATATAGTTTCTGTTATAGAGTACCTGTTATAGAGTACCTGTTATAGAGTGCCTGTTATAGAGTACCTGTTATAGAGAACCTGTGATATAGTTTCTGTTATAGAGTACCTGTTATAGAGTACCTGTGATAGAGTACCTGTTATAGAGTACCTGTTATAGAGTACCTGTGATAGAGTACATGTTATAGAGTACCTGTTATAGATTACCTGTGATATAGTTTCTGTTATAGAGTACCTGTGATAGAGTACCTGTTATAGAGTACCTGTGATAGAGTACATGTTATATAGTACATGTGATAGAGTACCTGTTATAGAGTACCTGTTATAGAGTACCTGTGATATAGTTTCTGTTATAGAGTACCTGTTATAGAGTACCTGTTATAGAGTACCTGTTATAGAGTACCTGTGATAGAGTACCTGTTATAGAGTACCTGTTATAGAGTACCTGTGATAGAGTACCTGTTATAGTGTACCTGTTATAGAGTACCTATGATATAGTTTCTGTTATAGAGTACATGTTATATAGTACCTGTGATAGAGTACCTGTTATAGAGTACATGTTATAGAGTACCTGTTATATAGTACCTGTTATAGAGTACCTGTTATATAGTACCTGTGATAGAGTACCTGTTATAGAGTACCTGTTATAGAGTACCTGTGATATAGTTTCTGTTATAGAGTACCTGTTATAGAGTACCTGTTATATAGTACCTGTGATAAAGTACCTGTTATAGAGTACCTGTTATAGAATACCTGTTATAGAGTACCTGTTATAGAGTACCTGTGATATAGTTTCTGTTATAGAGTACCTGTTATAGAGTACCTGTTATAGAGTACCTGTTATAGAGTGCCTGTTATAGAGTACCTGTTATAGAGTACCTGTGATATACTTTCTGTTATAGAGTACCTGTTATAGAGTACCTGTTATAGAGTACCTGTTATAGAGTACCTGTTATAGAGTACCTGTTATATAGTTTCTGTTATAGAGTACCTGTTATAGAGTACCTGTGATAGAGTACCTGTGAGATTGTACCCTGTATGTAGTACTTTTGATTTAGTACCTGTGATAGAGTACCTGTTATATAGTTCCTGTGAGAGAGTACTTGTTACAGAGTACTTGTTATAGAGTACCTGTTATAGAGTACCTGTGATATAGTTTCTGTTATAGAGTACCTGTTATAGAGTACCTGTTATAGAGTACCTGTTATAGAGTGCCTGTTATAGAGTACCTGTTATAGAGTACCTGTGATATAGTTTCTGTTATAGAGTACCTGTTATAGAGTACCTGTTATAGAATACCTGTTATATAGTTTCTGTTATAGAGTACCTGTTATAGAGTACCTGTGATAGAGTACCTGTGATAGAGTACCTGTGAGATTGTACCCTGTATGTCGTACTTTTGATTTAGTACCTGTGATAGAGTACCTGTTATATAGTTCCTGTGAGAGAGTACTTGTTACAGATGACCTGTTACAGAGTTCCTATGATCGAGTACCTGTGACAGATAGAGTGATAGAGTATCTGTGATGTAGTACCTGTTATTGAGTACCTGTAGTAGAGTACTTGTTATAGAGAAGTTGAGATAGAGTACCTGTGAGAGAGTAACTGTGATAGAGTACCTGTGAGAGTGTACATTTGATAGAGTACCTGTGATAGAGTACCTGTGATAGAGTACATGTTATAGAGTACCTGTTAAAGAGTACATGTTATAGAGTACCTGTTATATAGTACCTGTGATAGAGTACCTGTTATAGAGTACCTGTTATAGAGTACCTGTTATAGAGTACCTGTTATAGAGTACCTGTTATAGAGTACCTGTTATAGAGAACCTGTGATATAGTTTCTGTTATAGAGTACCTGTTATAGAGTACCTTTGATAGAGTACCTGTGATAGAGTACCTGTTATAGAGTACCTGTGATATAGTTTCTGTTATAGAGTACCTGTTATAGAGTACCTGTTATAGAGTACCTGTTATAGAGTGCCTGTTATAGAGTACCTGTTATAGAGTACCTGTGATATACTTTCTGTTATAGAGTACCTGTTATAGAGTACCTGTTATAGAGTACCTGTTATAGAGTACCTGTTATATAGTTTCTGTTATAGAGTACCTGTTATAGAGTACCTGTGATAGAGTACCTGTGAGATTGTACCCTGTATGTAGTACTTTTGATTTAGTACCTGTGATAGAGTACCTGTTATATAGTTCCTGTGAGAGAGTACTTGTTACAGAGTACTTGTTATAGAGTACCTGTTATAGAGTACCTGTGATATAGTTTCTGTTATAGAGTACCTGTTATAGAGTACCTGTTATAGAGTACCTGTTATAGAGTGCCTGTTATAGAGTACCTGTTATAGAGTACCTGTGATATAGTTTCTGTTATAGAGTACCTGTTATAGAGTACCTGTTATAGAATACCTGTTATATAGTACATGTGATAGAGTACCTGTTATAGAGTACCTGTTATAGAGTACCTGTGATATAGTTTCTGTTATAGAGTACCTGTTATAGAGTACATGTTATAGAGTACCTGTTATAGAGTACCTGTGATAGAGTACCTGTTATAGAGTACCTGTTATAGAGTACCTGTGATAGAGTACCTGTTATAGAGTACCTGTTATAGAGTACCTATGATATAGTTTCTGTTATAGAGTACATGTTATATAGTACCTGTGATAAAGTACCTGTTATAGAGTACCTGTTATAGAGTACCTGTTATAGAGTACCTGTTATAGAGTACCTGTGATATAGTTTCTGTTATAGAGTACCTGTTATAGAGTACCTGTTATAGAGTACCTGTTATAGAGTGCCTGTTATAGAGTACCTGTTATAGAGTACCTGTGATATACTTTCTGTTATAGAGTACCTGTTATAGAGTACCTGTTATAGAGTACCTGTTATAGAGTACCTGTTATAGAGTACCTGTTATATAGTTTCTGTTATAGAGTACCTGTTATAGAGTACCTGTGATAGAGTACCTGTGAGATTGTACCCTGTATGTAGTACTTTTGATTTAGTACCTGTGATAGAGTACCTGTTATATAGTTCCTGTGAGAGAGTACTTGTTACAGATGACCTGTTACAGAGTTCCTATGATCGAGTACCTGTGACAGATAGAGTGATAGAGTATCTGTGATGTAGTACCTGTTATTGAGTACCTGTAGTAGAGTACTTGTTATAGAGAAGTTGAGATAGAGTACCTGTGAGAGAGTAACTGTGATAGAGTACCTGTGAGAGTGTACATTTGATAGAGTACCTGTGAAAGAGTACCTGTGATAGAGTACATGTTATAGAGTACCTGTTATAGAGTACATGTGATATAGTTTCTGTTATAGAGTACCTGTTATATAGTACCTGTGATAGAGTACCTGTTATAGAGTACCTGTTATAGAGTACCTGTTATAGAGTACCTGTTATAGAGTACCTGTGATATAGTTTCTGTTATAGAGTACCTGTTATAGAGTACCTGTTATAGAGTACCTGTTATAGAGTACCTGTTATAGAGTACCTGTGATATAGTTTCTGTTATAGAGTACCTGTTATAGAGTACCTGTTATAGAGTACCTGTTATAGAGTACCCGTTATATAGTTCTCTTATAGAGTACCTGTTATAGTGTACTTGTTATAGAGTACCTGTTATAGAGTACCTGTGATATAGTTCTGTTATAGAGTACCTGTTATAGAGTACCTGTTATAGAGTACCTGTTATAGAGTACATGTTATAGAGTACCTGTTATATAAAGTACCCGTTATAGAGTACCTGTTAATAGAGTACCTGTTATAGAGTACCTGTTATAGAGTACCTGTGATATAGTTCTGTTAGTAGAGTACCTGTTATAGAGTACCTGTTATAGAGTACTGTTATAGAGTACCTGTTATAGAGTTACCTGTGATATAGTTTCTGTTATAGAGTACCTGTTATAGACGTACCTGTTATAGAGTACTGTTATAGAGTACCCGTTATATAGTTTCTCTATAGAGTACCTGTTATAGAGTAACTTGTTATAGAGTACCTGTTATAGAGTACCTGTGATATAGTTTCTGTTATAGAGTACTGTTATAGAGTACCTGTTATAGAGTACCTGTTATAGAGTGCCTGTTATAGAGTACCTGTTATAGAGTACCTGTGATATAGTTTCTGTTATAGAGTACCTGTTATAGAATACCTGTTATATAGTTTCTGTTATAGAGTACCTGTTATAGAGTACCTGTTATAGAGTACCTGTGATAGAGTACCTGTGATAGAGTACCTGTGAGATTGTACCCTGTATGTAGTACTTTTGATTTAGTACCTGTGATAGAGTACCTGTTATATAGTTCCTGTGAGAGAGTACTTGTTACAGATGACCTGTTACAGAGTTCCTATGATCGAGTACCTGTGACAGATAGAGTGATAGAGTATCTGTGATGTAGTACCTGTTATTGAGTACCTGTAGTAGAGTACTTGTTATAGAGAAGTTGAGATAGAGTACCTGTGAGAGAGTAACTGTGATAGAGTACCTGTGAGAGTGTACATTTGATAGAGTACCTGTGATAGAGTACCTGTGATAGAGTACATGTTATAGAGTACCTGTTAAAGAGTACATGTTATAGAGTACCTGTTATATAGTACCTGTGATAGAGTACCTGTTATAGAGTACCTGTTATAGAGTACCTGTTATAGAGTACCTGTTATAGAGTACCTGTTATAGAGTACCTGTTATAGAGTACCTGTGATATAGTTTCTGTTATAGAGTACCTGTTATAGAGTACCTTTGATAGAGTACCTGTGATAGAGTACCTGTTATAGAGTACCTGTGATATAGTTTCTGTTATAGAGTACCTGTTATAGAGTACCTGTTATAGAGTACCTGTTATAGAGTACCCGTTATATAGTTTCTCTTATAGAGTACCTGTTATAGTGTACTTGTTATAGAGTACCTGTTATAGAGTACCTGTGATATAGTTTCTGTTATAGAGTACCTGTTATAGAGTACCTGTTATAGAGTACCTGTTATAGAGTACCTGTTATAGAGTACCTGTTATAAAGTACCTGTTATAGAGTACCTGTTATAGAGTACCTGTTATAGAGTACCTGTTATAGAGTACCTGTGATATAGTTTCTGTTATAGAGTACCTGTTATAGAGTACCTGTTATAGAGTACCTGTTATAGAGTACCTGTTATAGAGTACCTGTTATAGAGTACCTGTGATATAGTTTCTGTTATAGAGTACCTGTTATAGAGTACCTGTTATAGAGTACCTGTTATAGAGTACCCGTATATAGTTTCTCTTATAGAGTACCTGTTATAGAGTACTTGTTATAGAGTACCTGTTATAGAGTACCTGTGATATAGTTTCTGTTATAGAGTACCTGTTATAGAGTACCTGTTATAGAGTACCTGTTATAGAGTGCCTGTTATAGAGTACCTGTTATAGAGTACCTGTGAT
Source organism: Oncorhynchus kisutch (assembly GCF_002021735.2). Taxonomy (NCBI): domain Eukaryota; kingdom Metazoa; phylum Chordata; class Actinopteri; order Salmoniformes; family Salmonidae; genus Oncorhynchus; species Oncorhynchus kisutch. The sequence goes on along the minus strand of NC_034188.2, from coordinate 15,768,109 downwards.
ATAGTTTCTGTTATAGAGTACCTGTTATAGAGTACCTGTTATAGAATACCTGTTATATAGTTTCTGTTATAGAGTACCTGTTATAGAGTACCTGTGATAGAGTACCTGTGATAGAGTACCTGTGAGATTGTACCCTGTATGTAGTACTTTTGATTTAGTACCTGTGATAGAGTACCTGTTATATAGTTCCTGTGAGAGAGTACTTGTTACAGATGACCTGTTACAGAGTTCCTATGATCGAGTACCTGTGACAGATAGAGTGATAGAGTATCTGTGATGTAGTACCTGTTATTGAGTACCTGTAGTAGAGTACTTGTTATAGAGAAGTTGAGATAGAGTACCTGTGAGAGAGTAACTGTGATAGAGTACCTGTGAGAGTGTACATTTGATAGAGTACCTGTGATAGAGTACCTGTGATAGAGTACATGTTATAGAGTACCTGTTAAAGAGTACATGTTATAGAGTACCTGTTATATAGTACCTGTGATAGAGTACCTGTTATAGAGTACCTGTTATAGAGTACCTGTGATATAGTTTCTGTTATAGAGTACCTGTTATAGAGTACCTGTTATAGAGTGCCTGTTATAGAGTACCTGTTATAGAGAACCTGTGATATAGTTTCTGTTATAGAGTACCTGTTATAGAGTACCTGTGATAGAGTACCTGTTATAGAGTACCTGTTATAGAGTACCTGTGATAGAGTACATGTTATAGAGTACCTGTTATAGATTACCTGTGATATAGTTTCTGTTATAGAGTACCTGTGATAGAGTACCTGTTATAGAGTACCTGTGATAGAGTACATGTTATATAGTACATGTGATAGAGTACCTGTTATAGAGTACCTGTTATAGAGTACCTGTGATATAGTTTCTGTTATAGAGTACCTGTTATAGAGTACCTGTTATAGAGTACCTGTTATAGAGTACCTGTGATAGAGTACCTGTTATAGAGTACCTGTTATAGAGTACCTGTGATAGAGTACCTGTTATAGTGTACCTGTTATAGAGTACCTATGATATAGTTTCTGTTATAGAGTACATGTTATATAGTACCTGTGATAGAGTACCTGTTATAGAGTACATGTTATAGAGTACCTGTTATATAGTACCTGTTATAGAGTACCTGTTATATAGTACCTGTGATAGAGTACCTGTTATAGAGTACCTGTTATAGAGTACCTGTGATATAGTTTCTGTTATAGAGTACCTGTTATAGAGTACCTGTTATATAGTACCTGTGATAAAGTACCTGTTATAGAGTACCTGTTATAGAATACCTGTTATAGAGTACCTGTTATAGAGTACCTGTGATATAGTTTCTGTTATAGAGTACCTGTTATAGAGTACCTGTTATAGAGTACCTGTTATAGAGTGCCTGTTATAGAGTACCTGTTATAGAGTACCTGTGATATACTTTCTGTTATAGAGTACCTGTTATAGAGTACCTGTTATAGAGTACCTGTTATAGAGTACCTGTTATAGAGTACCTGTTATATAGTTTCTGTTATAGAGTACCTGTTATAGAGTACCTGTGATAGAGTACCTGTGAGATTGTACCCTGTATGTAGTACTTTTGATTTAGTACCTGTGATAGAGTACCTGTTATATAGTTCCTGTGAGAGAGTACTTGTTACAGAGTACTTGTTATAGAGTACCTGTTATAGAGTACCTGTGATATAGTTTCTGTTATAGAGTACCTGTTATAGAGTACCTGTTATAGAGTACCTGTTATAGAGTGCCTGTTATAGAGTACCTGTTATAGAGTACCTGTGATATAGTTTCTGTTATAGAGTACCTGTTATAGAGTACCTGTTATAGAATACCTGTTATATAGTTTCTGTTATAGAGTACCTGTTATAGAGTACCTGTGATAGAGTACCTGTGATAGAGTACCTGTGAGATTGTACCCTGTATGTCGTACTTTTGATTTAGTACCTGTGATAGAGTACCTGTTATATAGTTCCTGTGAGAGAGTACTTGTTACAGATGACCTGTTACAGAGTTCCTATGATCGAGTACCTGTGACAGATAGAGTGATAGAGTATCTGTGATGTAGTACCTGTTATTGAGTACCTGTAGTAGAGTACTTGTTATAGAGAAGTTGAGATAGAGTACCTGTGAGAGAGTAACTGTGATAGAGTACCTGTGAGAGTGTACATTTGATAGAGTACCTGTGATAGAGTACCTGTGATAGAGTACATGTTATAGAGTACCTGTTAAAGAGTACATGTTATAGAGTACCTGTTATATAGTACCTGTGATAGAGTACCTGTTATAGAGTACCTGTTATAGAGTACCTGTTATAGAGTACCTGTTATAGAGTACCTGTTATAGAGTACCTGTTATAGAGAACCTGTGATATAGTTTCTGTTATAGAGTACCTGTTATAGAGTACCTTTGATAGAGTACCTGTGATAGAGTACCTGTTATAGAGTACCTGTGATATAGTTTCTGTTATAGAGTACCTGTTATAGAGTACCTGTTATAGAGTACCTGTTATAGAGTGCCTGTTATAGAGTACCTGTTATAGAGTACCTGTGATATACTTTCTGTTATAGAGTACCTGTTATAGAGTACCTGTTATAGAGTACCTGTTATAGAGTACCTGTTATATAGTTTCTGTTATAGAGTACCTGTTATAGAGTACCTGTGATAGAGTACCTGTGAGATTGTACCCTGTATGTAGTACTTTTGATTTAGTACCTGTGATAGAGTACCTGTTATATAGTTCCTGTGAGAGAGTACTTGTTACAGAGTACTTGTTATAGAGTACCTGTTATAGAGTACCTGTGATATAGTTTCTGTTATAGAGTACCTGTTATAGAGTACCTGTTATAGAGTACCTGTTATAGAGTGCCTGTTATAGAGTACCTGTTATAGAGTACCTGTGATATAGTTTCTGTTATAGAGTACCTGTTATAGAGTACCTGTTATAGAATACCTGTTATATAGTACATGTGATAGAGTACCTGTTATAGAGTACCTGTTATAGAGTACCTGTGATATAGTTTCTGTTATAGAGTACCTGTTATAGAGTACCTGTTATAGAGTACCTGTTATAGAGTACCTGTGATAGAGTACCTGTTATAGAGTACCTGTTATAGAGTACCTGTGATAGAGTACCTGTTATAGAGTACCTGTTATAGAGTACCTATGATATAGTTTCTGTTATAGAGTACATGTTATATAGTACCTGTGATAAAGTACCTGTTATAGAGTACCTGTTATAGAGTACCTGTTATAGAGTACCTGTTATAGAGTACCTGTGATATAGTTTCTGTTATAGAGTACCTGTTATAGAGTACCTGTTATAGAGTACCTGTTATAGAGTGCCTGTTATAGAGTACCTGTTATAGAGTACCTGTGATATACTTTCTGTTATAGAGTACCTGTTATAGAGTACCTGTTATAGAGTACCTGTTATAGAGTACCTGTTATAGAGTACCTGTTATATAGTTTCTGTTATAGAGTACCTGTTATAGAGTACCTGTGATAGAGTACCTGTGAGATTGTACCCTGTATGTAGTACTTTTGATTTAGTACCTGTGATAGAGTACCTGTTATATAGTTCCTGTGAGAGAGTACTTGTTACAGATGACCTGTTACAGAGTTCCTATGATCGAGTACCTGTGACAGATAGAGTGATAGAGTATCTGTGATGTAGTACCTGTTATTGAGTACCTGTAGTAGAGTACTTGTTATAGAGAAGTTGAGATAGAGTACCTGTGAGAGAGTAACTGTGATAGAGTACCTGTGAGAGTGTACATTTGATAGAGTACCTGTGAAAGAGTACCTGTGATAGAGTACATGTTATAGAGTACCTGTTATAGAGTACATGTGATATAGTTTCTGTTATAGAGTACCTGTTATATAGTACCTGTGATAGAGTACCTGTTATAGAGTACCTGTTATAGAGTACCTGTTATAGAGTACCTGTTATAGAGTACCTGTGATATAGTTTCTGTTATAGAGTACCTGTTATAGAGTACCTGTTATAGAGTACCTGTTATAGAGTACCTGTTATAGAGTACCTGTGATATAGTTTCTGTTATAGAGTACCTGTTATAGAGTACCTGTTATAGAGTACCTGTTATAGAGTACCCGTTATATAGTTTCTCTTATAGAGTACCTGTTATAGTGTACTTGTTATAGAGTACCTGTTATAGAGTACCTGTGATATAGTTTCTGTTATAGAGTACCTGTTATAGAGTACCTGTTATAGAGTACCTGTTATAGAGTACCTGTTATAGAGTACCTGTTATAGAGTACCTGTTATAGAGTACCTGTTATAGAGTACCTGTTATAGAGTACCTGTTATAGAGTACCTGTGATATAGTTTCTGTTATAGAGTACCTGTTATAGAGTACCTGTTATAGAGTACCTGTTATAGAGTACCTGTTATAGAGTACCTGTGATATAGTTTCTGTTATAGAGTACCTGTTATAGAGTACCTGTTATAGAGTACCTGTTATAGAGTACCCGTTATATAGTTTCTCTTATAGAGTACCTGTTATAGAGTACTTGTTATAGAGTACCTGTTATAGAGTACCTGTGATATAGTTTCTGTTATAGAGTACCTGTTATAGAGTACCTGTTATAGAGTACCTGTTATAGAGTGCCTGTTATAGAGTACCTGTTATAGAGTACCTGTGATATAGTTTCTGTTATAGAGTACCTGTTATAGAGTACCTGTTATAGAGTACCTGTTATATAGTACCTGTTATAGAGTACCTGTTATAGAGTACCTGTGATAGAGTACCTGTGATAGAGTACCTGTGAGATTGTACCCTGTATGTAGTACTTTTGATTTAGTACCTGTGATAGAGTACCTGTTATATAGTTCCTGTGAGAGAGTACTTGTTACAGATGACCTGTTACAGAGTTCCTATGATCGAGTACCTGTGACAGATAGAGTGATAGAGTATCTGTGATGTAGTACCTGTTATTGAGTACCTGTAGTAGAGTACTTGTTATAGAGAAGTTGAGATAGAGTACCTGTGAGAGAGTAACTGTGATAGAGTACCTGTGAGAGTGTACATTTGATAGAGTACCTGTGATAGAGTACCTGTGATAGAGTACATGTTATAGAGTACCTGTTAAAGAGTACATGTTATAGAGTACCTGTTATATAGTACCTGTGATAGAGTACCTGTTATAGAGTACCTGTTATAGAGTACCTGTGATATAGTTTCTGTTATAGAGTACCTGTTATAGAGTACCTGTTATAGAGTACCTGTTATAGAGTACCTGTTATAGAGAACCTGTGATATAGTTTCTGTTATAGAGTACCTGTTATAGAGTACCTTTGATAGAGTACCTGTGATAGAGTACCTGTTATAGAGTACCTGTGATATAGTTTCTGTTATAGAGTACCTGTTATAGAGTACCTGTTATAGAGTACCTGTTATAGAGTACCTGTTATAGAGTACCTGTTATAGAGTACCTGTGATAGAGTCTGTTATAGAGTACCTGTTATAGAGTACCTGTTATAGAGTACCTGTTATAGAGTACCTGTTATATAGTTTCTGTTATAGAGTACCTGTTATAGAGTACCTGTTATAGAGTACCTGTGATATTGTACCCTGTATGTAGTACTTTTGATTTAGTACCTGTGATAGAGTACCTGTTATATAGTTCCTGTGAGAGAGTACTTGTTACAGAGTACTTGTTATAGAGTACCTGTTATAGAGTACCTGTGATATAGTTTCTGTTATAGAGTACCTGTTATAGAGTACCTGTTATAGAGTACCTGTTATAGAGTGCCTGTTATAGAGTACCTGTTATAGAGTACCTGTGATATAGTTTCTGTTATAGAGTACCTGTTATAGAGTACCTGTTATAGAATACCTGTTATATAGTTTCTGTTATAGAGTACCTGTTATAGAGTACCTGTGATAGAGTACCTGTGATAGAGTACCTGTGAGATTGTACCCTGTTATGTAGTACTTTTGATTTAGTACCTGTGATAGAGTACCTGTTATATAGTTCCTGTGAGAGAGTACCTGTTACAGATGACCTGTTACAGAGTTCTGTTGATCGAGTACCTGTGACAGATAGAGTGATAGAGTATCTGTGATGTAGTACATGTTATTGAGTACCTGTAGTAGAGTACTTGTTATAGAGAGTTGAGATAGAGTACCTGTGAGAGAGTAACTGTGATAGAGTACCTGTGAGAGTGTACATTTGATAGAGTACCTGTGATAGAGTACCTGTGATAGAGTACATGTTATAGAGTACCTGTTAAAGAGTACATGTTATAGAGTACCTGTTATATAGTACCTGTGATAGAGTACCTGTTATAGAGTACCTGTGATATAGTTTCTGTTATAGAGTACCTGTTATAGAGTACCTGTTATAGAGTACCTGTTATAGAGAACATGTGATATAGTTTCTGTTATAGAGTACCTGTTATAGAGTACCTGTGATAGAGTACCTGTGATAGAGTACCTGTTATAGAGTACCTGTTATAGAGTACCTGTGATAGAGTACATGTTATAGAGTACCTGTTATAGAGTACCTGTGATATAGTTTCTGTTATAGAGTACCTGTGATAGAGTACCTGTTATAGAGTACCTGTGATAGAGTACATGTTATATAGTACCTGTGATAGAGTACCTGTTATAGAGTACCTGTTATAGAGTACCTGTGATATAGTTTCTGTTATAGAGTACCTGTTATAGAGTACCTGTTATAGAGTACCTGTTATAGAGTACCTGTGATAGAGTACCTGTTATAGAGTACCTGTTATAGAGTACCTGTGATAGAGTACCTGTTATAGAGTACCTGTTATAGAGTACCTATGATATAGTTTCTGTTATAGAGTACCTGTTATATAGTACCTGTGATAGAAGTACCTGTTATAGAGTACCTGTTATAGAGTACCTGTTATAGAGTACCTGTTATAGAGTACCTGTGATATAGTTTCTGTTATAGAGTACCTGTTATAGAGTACCTGTTATAGAGTACCTGTTATAGAGTGCCTGTTATAGAGTACCTGTTATAGAGTACCTGTGATATAGTTTCTGTTATAGAGTACCTGTTATAGAGTACCTGTTATAGAGTACCTGTTATAGAGTACCTGTTATAGAGTACCTGTGATAGAGTACCTGTGAGATTGTACCCTGTATGTAGTACTTTTGATTTAGTACCTGTGATAGAGTACCTGTTATATAGTTCCTGTGAGAGAGTACTTGTTACAGATGACCTGTTACAGAGTTCCTATGATCGAGTACCTGTGACAGATAGAGTGATAGAGTATCTGTGATGTAGTACCTGTTATTGAGTACCTGTAGTAGAGTACTTGTTATAGAGAAGTTGAGATAGAGTACCTGTGAGAGAGTAACTGTGATAGAGTACCTGTGAGAGTGTACATTTGATAGAGTACCTGTGATAGAGTACCTGTGATAGAGTACATGTTATAGAGTACCTGTTATAGAGTACCTGTGATATAGTTTCTGTTATAGAGTACCTGTTATATAGTACCTGTGATAGAGTACCTGTTATAGAGTACCTGTTATAGAGTACCTGTTATAGAGTACCTGTGATATAGTTTCTGTTATAGAGTACCTGTTATAGAGTACCTGTTATAGAGTACCTGTTATAGAGTACCTGTTATAGAGTACCTGTTATAGAGTACCTGTGATATAGTTTCTGTTATAGAGTACCTGTTATAGAGTACCTGTTATAGAGTACCTGTTATAGAGTACCCGTTATATAGTTTCTCTTATAGAGTACCTGTTATAGAGTACTTGTTATAGAGTACCTGTTATAGAGTACCTGTGATATAGTTTCTGTTATAGAGTACCTGTTATAGAGTACCTGTTATAGAGTACCTGTTATAGAGTACCTGTTATAGAGTACCTGTTATAGAGTACCTGTTATAGAGTACCTGTTATAGAGTACCTGTTATAGAGTACCTGTTATAGAGTACCTGTTATATAGTTTCTGTTATAGAGTACCTGTTATAGAGTACCTGTTATAGAGTACCTGTGATATAGTTTCTGTTATAGAGTACATGTTATATAGTACCTGTGATAAAGTACCTGTTATAGAGTACCTGTTATAGAGTACCTGTTATAGAGTACCTGTTATAGAGTACCTGTGATATAGTTTCTGTTATAGAGTACCTGTTATAGAGTACCTGTTATAGAGTACCTGTTATAGAGTGCCTGTTATAGAGTACCTGTTATAGAGTACCTGTGATATAGTTTCTGTTATAGAGTACCTGTTATAGAGTACCTGTTATAGAGTACCTGTTATAGAGTACCTGTTATAGAGTACCTGTGATAGAGTACCTGTGAGATTGTACCCTGTATGTAGTACTTTTGATTTAGTACCTGTGATAGAGTACCTGTTATATAGTTCCTGTGAGAGAGTACTTGTTACAGATGACCTGTTACAGAGTTCCTATGATCGAGTACCTGTGACAGATAGAGTGATAGAGTATCTGTGATGTAGTACCTGTTATTGAGTACCTGTAGTAGAGTACTTGTTATAGAGAAGTTGAGATAGAGTACCTGTGAGAGAGTAACTGTGATAGAGTACCTGTGATAGTGTACATTTGATAGAGTACCTGTGATAGAGTACCTGTGATAGAGTACATGTTATAGAGTACCTGTTATAGAGTACCTGTGATATAGTTTCTGTTATAGAGTACCTGTTATATAGTACCTGTGATAGAGTACCTGTTATAGAGTACCTGTTATAGAGTACCTGTTATAGAGTACCTGTGATATAGTTTCTGTTATAGAGTACCTGTTATAGAGTACCTGTTATAGAGTACCTGTTATAGAGTACCTGTTATAGAGTACCTGTTATAGAGTACCTGTGATATAGTTTCTGTTATAGAGTACCTGTTATAGAGTACCTGTTATAGAGTACCTGTTATAGAGTACCCGTTATATAGTTTCTCTTATAGAGTACCTGTTATAGTGTACTTGTTATAGAGTACCTGTTATAGAGTACCTGTGATATAGTTTCTGTTATAGAGTACCTGTTATAGAGTACCTGTTATAGAGTACCTGTTATAGAGTACCTGTTATAGAGTACCTGTTATAAAGTACCTGTTATAGAGTACCTGTTATAGAGTACCTGTTATAGAGTACCTGTTATAGAGTACCTGTTATAGAGTACCTGTTATAGAGTACCTGTGATATAGTTTCTGTTATAGAGTACCTGTTATAGAGTACCTGTTATAGAGTACCTGTTATAGAGTGCATGTTATAGAGTACCTGTTATAGAGTACCTGTGATATACTTTCTGTTATAGAGTACCTGTTATAGAGTACCTGTTATAGAGTACCTGTTATAGAGTACCTGTTATAGAGTACCTGTGATAGAGTACCTGTGAGATTGTACCCTGTATGTAGTACTTTTGATTTAGTACCTGTGATAGAGTACCTGTTATATAGTTCCTGTGAGAGAGTACTTGTTACAGATGACCTGTTACAGAGTTCCTATGATCGAGTACCTGTGACAGATAGAGTGATAGAGTATCTGTGATGTAGTACCTGTTATTGAGTACCTGTAGTAGAGTACTTGTTATAGAGAAGTTGAGATAGAGTACCTGTGAGAGAGTAACTGTGATAGAGTACCTGTGAGAGTGTACATTTGATAGAGTACCTGTGAAAGAGTACCTGTGATAGAGTACATGTTATAGAGTACCTGTTATAGAGTACCTGTGATATAGTTTCTGTTATAGAGTACCTGTTATATAGTACCTGTGATAGAGTACCTGTTATAGAGTACCTGTTATAGAGTACCTGTTATAGAGTACCTGTGATATAGTTTCTGTTATAGAGTACCTGTTATAGAGTACCTGTTATAGAGTACCTGTTATAGAGTACCTGTTATAGAGTACCTGTTATAGAGTACCTGTGATATAGTTTCTGTTATAGAGTACCTGTTATAGAGTACCTGTTATAGAGTACCTGTTATAGAGTACCCGTTATATAGTTTCTCTTATAGAGTACCTGTTATAGTGTACTTGTTATAGAGTACCTGTTATAGAGTACCTGTGATATAGTTTCTGTTATAGAGTACCTGTTATAGAGTACCTGTTATAGAGTACCTGTTATAGAGTACCTGTTATAGAGTACCTGTTATAAAGTACCTGTTATAGAGTACCTGTTATAGAGTACCTGTTATAGAGTACCTGTTATAGAGTACCTGTGATATAGTTTCTGTTATAGAGTACCTGTTATAGAGTACCTGTTATAGAGTACCTGTTATAGAGTACCTGTTATAGAGTACCTGTGATATAGTTTCTGTTATAGAGTACCTGTTATAGAGTACCTGTTATAGAGTACCTGTTATAGAGTACCCGTTATATAGTTTCTCTTATAGAGTACCTGTTATAGAGTACTTGTTATAGAGTACCTGTTATAGAGTACCTGTGATATAGTTTCTGTTATAGAGTACCTGTTATAGAGTACCTGTTATAGAGTGCCTGTTATAGAGTACCTGTTATAGAGTACCTGTGATAGAGTACCTGTGATAGAGTACCTGTGAGATTGTACCCTGTATGTAGTACTTTTGATTTAGTACCTGTGATAGAGTACCTGTTATATAGTTCCTGTGAGAGAGTACTTGTTACAGATGACCTGTTACAGAGTTCCTATGATCGAGTACCTGTGACAGATAGAGTGATAGAGTATCTGTGATGTAGTACCTGTTATTGAGTACCTGTAGTAGAGTACTTGTTATAGAGAAGTTGAGATAGAGTACCTGTGAGAGAGTAACTGTGATAGAGTACCTGTGAGAGTGTACATTTGATAGAGTACCTGTGATAGAGTACCTGTGATAGAGTACATGTTATAGAGTACCTGTTAAAGAGTACATGTTATAGAGTACCTGTTATATAGTACCTGTGATAGAGTACCTGTTATAGAGTACCTGTTATAGAGTACCTGTTATAGAGTACCTGTTATAGAGTGCATGTTATAGAGTACCTGTTATAGAGTACCTGTGATATACTTTCTGTTATAGAGTACCTGTGATAGAGTACCTGTTATAGAGTACCTGTGATAGAGTACATGTTATATAGTACATGTGATAGAGTACCTGTTATAGAGTACCTGTTATAGAGTACCTGTTATAGAGTACCTGTGATAGAGTACCTGTTATAGAGTACCTGTTATAGAGTACCTGTGATAGAGTACCTGTTATAGAGTACCTGTTATAGAGTACCTATGATATAGTTTCTGTTATAGAGTACATGTTATATAGTACCTGTGATAAAGTACCTGTTATAGAGTACCTGTTATAGAGTACCTGTTATAGAGTACCTGTTATAGAGTACCTGTGATATAGTTTCTGTTATAGAGTACCTGTTATAGAGTACCTGTTATAGAGTACCTGTTATAGAGTGCATGTTATAGAGTACCTGTTATAGAGTACCTGTTATAGAGTACCTGTGATAGAGTACATGTTATAGAGTACCTGTTATAGAGTACCTGTGATATAGTTTCTGTTATAGAGTACCTGTTATATAGTACCTGTGATAGAGTACCTGTTATAGAGTACCTGTTATAGAGTACCTGTTATAGAGTACCTGTTATAGAGTACCTGTGATATAGTTTCTGTTATAGAGTACCTGTTATAGAGTACCTGTTATAGAGTACCTGTTATAGAGTACCTGTTATAGAGTACCTGTGATATAGTTTCTGTTATAGAGTACCTGTTATAGAGTACCTGTTATAGAGTACCTGTTATAGAGTACCCGTTATATAGTTTCTCTTATAGAGTACCTGTTATAGTGTACTTGTTATAGAGTACCTGTTATAGAGTACCTGTGATATAGTTTCTGTTATAGAGTACCTGTTATAGAGTACCTGTTATAGAGTACCTGTTATAGAGTACCTGTTATAGAGTACCTGTTATAAAGTACATGTTATAGAGTACCTGTTATAGAGTACCTGTTATAGAGTACCTGTTATAGAGTACCTGTGATATAGTTTATGTTATAGAGTACCTGTTATAGAGTACCTGTTATAGAGTACCTGTTATAGAGTACCTGTTATAGAGTACCTGTTATAGAGTACCTGTGATATAGTTTCTGTTATAGACGTACCTGTTATAGAGTACCTGTTAATAGAGTACCCGTTATATAGTTTCTCTTATAGAGTACCTGTTATAGAGTACTTGTTATAGAGTACCTGTTATAGAGTACCTGTGATATAGTTTCTGTTATAGAGTACCTGTTATAGAGTACCTGTTATAGAGTACTGTTATAGAGTGCCTGTTATAGAGTACCTGTTATAGAGATTACCTGTGATATAGTTTCTGTATAGAGTACCTGTTATAGAGTACCTGTTATAGAATACCTGTTATATAGTTGCTGTTATAGAGTACCCTGTTATAGAGTACCTGTGATAGAGTACCTGTGATAGAGTACCTGTGAGATTGTACCCTGTATGTAGTACTTTTGATTTAGTACCTGTGATAGAGTACCTGTTATATAGTTCCTGTGAGAGAGTACTTGTTACAGATGACTTGTTACAGAGTTCCTATGATCGAGTACCTGTGACAGATAGAGTGATAGAGTATCTGTGATGTAGTACCTGTTATTGAGTACCTGTAGTAGAGTACTGTTATAGAGAAGTTGAGATAGAGTACCTGTGAGAGAGTAACTGTGATAGAGTACCTGTGAGAGTGTACATTTGATAGAGTACCTGTGATAGAGTACCTGTGATAGAGTACATGTTATAGAGTACCTGTTAAAGAGTACATGTTATAGAGTACCTGTTATATAGTACCTGTGATGAGTACCTGTTATAGAGTACCTGTTATAGAGTACCTGTGATATAGTTTCTGTTATAGAGTACCTGTTATAGAGTACCTGTTATAGAGTACCTGTTATAGAGTACCTGTTATAGAGAACCGTGATATAGTTTCTGTTATAGAGTACCTGTTATAGAGTACCTGTGATAGAGTACCTGTTATAGAGTACCTGTTATAGAGTACCTGTGATAGAGTACATGTTATAGAGTACCTGTTATAGATTACCTGTGATATAGTTTCTGTTATAGAGTACCTGTGATAGAGTACCTGTTATAGAGTACCTGTGATAGAGTACATGTTATATAGTACATGTGATAGAGTACCTGTTATAGAGTACCTGTTATAGAGTACCTGTGATATAGTTTCTGTTATAGAGTACCTGTTATAGAGTACCTGTTATAGAGTACCCTGTTATAGAGTACCTGTGATAGAGTACCTGTTATAGGAGTACCTGTTATAGAGTACCTGTGATAGTAGTACCTGTTATAGAGTACCTGTTATAGAGTACCTATGATATAGTTTCTGTTATAGAGTACATGTTATATAGTACCTGTGATAGAGTACCTGTTATAGAGTACATGTTATAGAGTACCTGTTATATAGTACCTGTTATAGAAGTACCTGTTATATAGTACCTGTTATATAGTACCTGTGATAGAGTACCTGTTATAGAGTACCTGTTATAGAGTACCTGTGATATAGTTTCTGTTATAGAGTACCTGTTATAGAGTACCTGTTATAGATACCTGTTATAGAGTACCGGTATATAGTACCTGTGATAAAGTACCTGTTATAGAGTACCTGTTATAGAGTACCTGTTATAGAGTACCTGTTATAGAGTACCTGTTATATAGTACCTGTGATAAAGTACCTGTTATAGAGTACCTGTTATAGAGTACCTGTTATAGAGTACCTGTTATACCTGTGATATAGTTCTGTTATAGAGTACCTGTTATAGAGTACCTGTTATAGAGTACCTGTTATAGAGTGCCTGTTATAGAGTACCTGTTATAGAGTACCTGTGATATACTTTCTGTTATAGAGTACCTGTTATAGAGTACCTGTTATAGAGTACCTGTATAGAGTACCTGTTATAGAGTACCTGCTATATAGTTTCTGTTATAGAGTACCTGTTATAGAGTACCTGTGATAGAGTACCTGTGAGATTGTACCCTGTATGTAGTACTTTTGATTTAGTACCTGTGATAGAGTACCTGTTATATAGTTCCTGTGAGAGAGTACTTGTTACAGATGACCTGTTACAGAGTTCCTATGATCGAGTACCTGTGACAGATAGAGTGATAGAGTATCTGTGATGTAGTACCTGTTATTGAGTACCTGTAGTAGAGTACTTGTTATAGAGAAGTTGAGATAGAGTACCTGTGAGAGAGTAACTGTGATAGAGTACCTGTGAGAGTGTACATTTGATAGAGTACCTGTGAAAGAGTACCTGTGATAGAGTACATGTTATAGAGTACCTGTTATAGAGTACCTGTGATATAGTTTCTGTTATAGAGTACCTGTTATAGAGTACCTGTTATAGATTACCTGTTATAGAGTACCTGTTATAGAGTACCTGTTATAGAGTACCTGTTATAGAGTACCTGTGATATAGTTTCTGTTATAGAGTACCTGTTATAGAGTACCTGTTATAGAGTACCTGTTATAGAGTACCTGTTATAGATTACCTGTTATAGAGTACCTGTGATATAGTTTCTGTTATAGAGTACCTGTTATAGAGTACCTGTTATAGAGTACCTGTTATAGAGTACCCGTTATATAGTTTCTCTTATAGAGTACCTGTTATAGTGTACTTGTTATAGAGTACCTGTTTATAGAGTACCTGTGATATAGTTTCTGTTATAGAGTACCTGTTATAGAGTACCTGTTATAGAGTACCTGTTATAGAGTACCTGTTATAGAGTACCTGTTATAGGAGTACCTGTGATATAGTTTCTGTTATAGAGTACCTGTTATAGAGTACCTGTTATAGAGTACCTGTTATGGAGTACCTGTTATAGAGTACCTGTGATATAGTTTCTGTTATAGAGTACCTGTGATATAGTTTCTGTTATAGAGTACCTGTGATAGAGTACCTGTTATAGAGTACCTGTGATAGAGTACCTGTTATATAGTACATGTGATAGAGTACCTGTTATAGAGTACCTGTTATAGAGTACCTGTGATATAGTTTCTGTTATAGAGTACCTGTTATAGTGTACCTGTTATAGAGTACCTGTTATAGAGTACCTGTGATAGAGTACCTGTTATAGAGTACCTGTTATAGAGTACCTGTTATAGAGTACCTGTTATAGAGTACCTGTGATATAGTTTCTGTTAAAGAGTACCTGTTATAGAGTACCTGTTATAGAGTACCTGTTATAGAGTACATGTGATAGAGTACCTGTTATAGAGTACCTGTTATAGAGTACCTGTGATCTAGTTTCTGTTATAGAGTACCTGTTATAGAGTACCTGTGCTAGAGTACCTGTGATAGAGTACCTGTGATAGAGTACATGTTTTAGAGTACCTGTTATAGAGTACCTGTGATAGAGTACCTTTGATATAGTACATGTTTTAGAGTACCTGTTATAGAGTACCTGTTATAGAGTACCTGTTATAGAGTACCTGTTATAGAGTACCTGTTATAGAGTACCTGTGTTAGTGTACCTTTTTTAGATTACCTGTGAGATAGTTTCTGTTATAGAGTACCTGTTATAGAGTACCTGTTATAGAGTACCTGTTATAGAGTACCTGTTATAGAGTACCTGTGTTAGTGTACCTTTTTTAGATTACCTGTGAGATAGTACCTGTGATAGAGTACATGTTATAGAGTACCTGTGAGAGAGTACCTGTGTTAGTGTACCTTTTATAGAGTACCTGTGAGAGAGTACATGTGATAGAGTTCCTTTGATTGTGTACTTTTGCTAGAGCACATGTGATATAGTACTTGTGAGAGAGTACTTGTGATAGAGTACATGTTATAGAGTACCTGTGAGAGAGTACCTGTGTTAGTGTACCTTTTATAGAGTACCTGTGAGACAGTACCTGTTATAGAGTTCCTTTGATTGTGTACCTTTGCTAGATTACCTGGAATAGAGTAATTGTGAGAGAGTACCTGTTATAGAGTACCTGTTATAGAGTACCTGTTATAGAGTACCTGTGATATAGTTTCTGTTATAGAGTACCTGTTATAGAGTACCTGTTATAGAGTACCTGTTATAGAGTACCTGTTATAGAGTACCTGTTATAGAGTACCTGTGATATAGTTTCTGTTATAGAGTACCTGTTATAGAGTACCTGTTATAGAGTACCTGTTATAGAGTACCCGTTATATAGTTTCTCTTATAGAGTACCTGTTATAGTGTACTTGTTATAGAGTACCTGTTATAGAGTACCTGTGATATAGTTTCTGTTATAGAGTACCTGTTATAGAGTACCTGTTATAGAGTACCTGTTATAGAGTACCTGTTATGGAGTACCTGTTATAGAGTACCTGTGATATAGTTTCTGTTATAGAGTACCTGTGATATAGTTTCTGTTATAGAGTACCTGTGATAGAGTACCTGTTATAGAGTACCTGTGATAGAGTACCTGTTATATAGTACATGTGATAGAGTACCTGTTATAGAGTACCTGTTATAGAGTACCTGTGATATAGTTTATGTTATAGAGTACCTGTTATAGTGTACCTGTTATAGAGTACCTGTTATAGAGTACCTGTGATAGAGTACCTGTTATAGAGTACCTGTTATAGAGTACCTGTTATAGAGTACCTGTTATAGAGTACCTGTGATATAGTTTCTGTTAAAGAGTACCTGTTATAGAGTACCTGTTATAGAGTACCTGTTATAGAGTACATGTGATAGAGTACCTGTTATAGAGTACCTGTTATAGAGTACCTGTGATATAGTTTCTGTTATAGAGTACCCGTTATAGAGTACCTGTGCTAGAGTACCTGTGATAGAGTACCTGTGATAGAGTTCATGTTTTAGAGTACCTGTTATAGAGTACCTGTTATAGAGTACCTGTGATAGAGTACCTTTGATATAGTACATGTTATAGAGTACCTGTTATAGAGTACCTGTTATAGAGTACCTGTTATAGAGTACCTGTTATAGAGTACCTGTTATAGAGTACCTGTTATAGAGTACCTGTGTTAGTGTACCTTTTTTAGATTACCTGTGAGATAGTACCTGTGATAGAGTACATGTTATAGAGTACCTGTGAGAGAGTACCTGTGTTAGTGTACCTTTTATAGAGTACCTGTGAGACAGTACCTGTTATAGAGTTCCTTTGATTGTGTACCTTTGCTAGATTACCTGGAATAGAGTAATTGTGAGAGAGTACCTGTTATAGAGTACCTGTGATATAGTTTCTGTTATAGAGTACCTGTTATAGAGTACCTGTTATAGAGTACCTGTTATAGAGTACCTGTGATAGAGTACCTGTTATAGAGTACCTGTTATAGAGTACCTGTTATAGAGTACCTGTGATATAGTTTCTGTTATAGAGTACCTGTTATAGAGTACCTGTTATAGAGTACCTGTTATAGAGTACCTGTTATAGAGTACCTGTGTTAGTGTACCTTTTTTAGATTACCTGTGAGATAGTACCTGTGATAGAGTACATGTTATAGAGTACCTGTGAGAGAGTACCTGTGTTAGTGTACCTTTTATAGAGTACCTGTGAGAGAGTACATGTGATAGAGTTCCTTTGATTGTGTACTTTTGCTAGAGTACCTGTAGTTGTGTACTTTTGCTAGAGCACCTGTGATATAGTACTTGTGAGAGAGTACTTGTGAGAGAGTACCTGTGAGATAGTACCTGTGAGAGAGTACATGTAATAGAGTACCTTTGATTGGTTACTTTTAATAGAGTACCTGTTATGTAGTACTTTGATTGTGTACTTGTGAGAGAGTAACTGTGAGAGAGTAACTGTGAGAGAGTAACTGTGAGAGAGTACACGTGATAGAGTACTTTTGATAGAGAATCTGTGAGACCAGCAAAGGACGTGCAGGTCACCATAATCTTCAAGAGATGGTTTATGGAGTCTATTAATGCATGTCTGGAGTTTGACCTCAGGTTCAGGGTTCCCCTTTCTCTGCTGCAGATGGATGATATACGGTCCTGCTCTGTTTTGAAGAAAGAGTGTAAAGGAGACCGAGAGAAGAGGCAGAGAGAGAGCGAAGGAAAATGAGAGACAGTGATACAAGAGAGTTAGGAGGGGAACGACAGAAAATGAAAGAGTAAAACACTGTACTCATTGTGCAATGAAGTGAGCTGTTATTTGATGAAGAGGACTAACCACAGCTTTATCGACCAGAGATAAACCGTGCAGAGAATGGGTCCCAAATAGAACTCTATTCCCTATTAAGCACACTATGTTAGGAATAGGGTGAAATTTGGGCCGCATGGGAGACTGCTGTGATCTGACAGAAAGCAGGGAAAATAGATGGTCTCCCTAAAAAAAAACAGGAAAGGAGATGGAAAGGAAAGATCCTTGTAAAGAGGAGGGGGTGTTGGGAAATGGTTTGTAGAGCTGAAAGTTAAAGTAAAGAGAGGAGAGAGAGAGGGAGGAGAGAGAGGAGATGAGAGAGAGGAGAGAGAGAGAGGAGAGAGAGAGGAGAGAGAGGAGAGAGGGAGGAGAGGAGTGAGGAGAGAGAGAGGAGAGCGAGGAGAGCATATAGAGAGGAAGGAGATAGAGGAGAGAGGAGAGAGAGGAGAGAGGAGTGAGGAGAGGAAGGAGAGAGAGAGAGAGAGAGAGAGAGGAGAGAGTGAGGAGAGAGATGAGAGAGAGGAGAGAGGGAGGAGAGGAGAGAGGAGAGGAGAGATAAAGGAAGGAGAGAGAGGAGTGAGGAGAGAGAAGAGAGTGGAGAGAGAGGAGAGAGAGGAGTGAGGAGAGAGGGAGTAGAGAGAGGAGATGAGAGAGAGAGGAGAGAGAGAGGAGAGGAGTGAGGAGAGAGAGAGGAGAGAGGGAGGAGAGGAGATGAGAGAGAGGAGAGAGAGGAGAGAGAGGAGAGAGGGAGGAGAGGAGTGAGGAGAGAGAGAGGAGAGCGAGGAGAGCATATAGAGAGGAAGGAGATAGAGGAGATAGAGAGAGAGGAGAGAGAGGAGAGAGGAGTGAGGAGAGGAAGGAGAGAGAGAGAGAGAGAGAGGAGAGAGTGAGGAGAGAGATGAGAGAGAGGAGAGAGGGAGGAGAGGAGAGAGGAGAGGAGAGATAAAGGAAGGAGAGAGAGGAGTGAGGAGAGAGAAGAGAGAGGAGAGAGAGGAGAGAGAGGAGTGAGGAGAGAGAAGAGAGAGGAGAGGAGAGAGAGGAGAGAGAGGAGAGAGAGAGGAGAGAGGGGGGTGAGGAGAGAGAAGAGAGAGGAGAGGAGAGAGAGGAGAGAGAGGAGAGAGAGGCGAGAGAGAGGAGAGAGGGGAGAGGAGAGAGAGGAAGGAGAGAGAGGAGAGAGAGGAGTGAGGAGAGAGAAGAGAGAGGAGAGGAGAGAGAGGAGAGAGAGGCGAGAGAGAGGAGAGAGGGGGGGGTTAAATGACCTGAAAGAATTCCACTTCCAACAACAGGGGGGGGAGGTTAAATTACCTGAAAGAATTCCACTTCCAACAACATGGGGGGGAGTTTAGATGACCTGAAAGAATTCCACTTCCAACAACAGGGGGGTTTAAATGACCTGAAAGAATTCCACTTCCAACAACAGGGGGGGTTTAAATGACCTGAAAGAATTCCACTTCCAACAACAGGGGGGTTTAAATTACCTGAAAGAATTCCACTTCCAAAAACAGGGGGGGGGGGATTAAATGACCTGAAAGAATTCCACTTCCAACAACAGGGGGGGTTTAAATGACCTGAAAGAATTCCACTTCCAACAACAGGGGGGGTTTAAATGACCTGAAATAATTCCACTTCCAACAACAGGGGGGGTTTAAATGACCTGAAAGAATTCCACTTCCAAAAACAGGGGGGGGGGTTAAATGACCTGAAAGAATTCCACTTCCAACAACAGGGGGGGGGGGGTTTAAATGACCTGAAAGAATTCCACTTCCAACAACAGGGGGGGGGGTTTAAATGACTTGAAAGAATTCCACCATCACTATTTCCGCTCCATCTGTCACGCCCCGACCCTAGATTGCTTTGTATGTTTCTATTTTTCATTTGTTCAGGGTGTGATGTGGGTGGGTATTCTATGTTGTATGTCTAGGTGTTGAGTTTCTATGTTTAGGCCTGGTATGGTTCCCAATCAGAGGCAGCTGGTTATCGTTGTCTCTAATTGAGAACCATACTTAGGCAGCCTGTGTTCCCACCATGATTGGTGGGTAGTTGTTTTCTGTTTTGTGTCACCAGGACAGAACTGTTTCGTTTCCTCCTTTCACTTTGTTATTTTGTTTCGTGTGTTCATTCTAATAAATTAACAATGACACTTACCACGCTGCATATTGGTCTGATCCTTCCTAATCCTCCACCTACGACAGCCGTTACACCATCAAGAGTAGCCTCTCATTTACGGGCCTGGTGATTGCATGTGTATCCACTGTATAATTGTTTTTGTGCTGCATTAGCTTCATTGTAAAACCATGAGAGGTGTGTGAAGCTGCGTGGAGATATTTCCTTGGGCAAATATGTGTTTTAATTGAAATGGTGAGATACCTGTTTGAGTAACTCCATAGGCCTACATGCTACCTCAGTCTTTCTCTCCTCTCCTCTCCTCCCTCTCCATAGGCCTACATGCTACCTCAGTCTTTCTCTCCTCTCCTCCCTCTCCGTAGGGCTACATGCTACCTCAGTCTCTCTCTCTCTCATCTCCTCTCCTCCCTCTCCGTAGGGCTACATGCTACCTCAGTCTCTCTCTCCTCTCCTCTCCTCCCTCTCCGTAGGGCTACATGCTACCTCAGTCTCTCTCTCCTCTCCTCTCCTCCCTCTCCGTAGGGCTACATGCTACCTCAGTCTCTCCTCTCCTCTCCTCTCCTCCCTCTCCGTAGGGCTACATGCTACCTCAGTCTCTCCTCTCCTCTCCTCCCTCTCCGTAGGGCTACATGCTACCTCAGTCTCTCCTCTCCTCTCCTCTCCTCTCCTCTCCTCTCCTCTCCTCTCCTCTCCTCTCCTCTCCTCTCCTCTCCTCTCCTCTCCTCTCCTCTCCTCTCCTCAGGGCTACATGCTACCTCAGTCTCTCTCTCCTCTCCTCTCCTCCCTCTCCGTAGGGCTACATGCTACCTCAGTCTCTCCTCTCCTCTCCTCCCTCTCCGTAGGGCAACATGCTACCTCAGTCTCTCTCTCCTCTCCTCTCCTCCCTCTCCATAGGGCTACATGCTACCTCAGTCTCTCTCTCCTCTCCTCCCTCTCCGTAGGGCTACATGCTACCTCAGTCTCTCTCTCCCTCTCTTTCTTACCAGTCAGTTGTCATTCACATCAGCTCTCAAAGCATTCTGCTCTGTCGAGGGGATGGGGAGAGTGAAAACAATAAAGAGAGAGAGAGAGAGGGGGAGAGAGAGAGAGAGAGAGAGAGAGATGGAGGAGGAAGATGGAATAAGTCCTTTGGTATAGGAAGAGAAAGCTGGAGTGGAATTTCAATGAGCATGTGAGAGAAGAAGAAGAGGGAAAGTCAAGGGGATAGAGAGGATTGTAATGCATATGAATGAAGTGATTTGTTTTGAATAGAAGAAGAACTCCATCTCTCTACTGTTGAATGAAAGCAGTTGTTCGTCTTTGAGGTCAGTATTGGGTTGGTCTGCTGAGCGATGGTATAGCAGTGACGTGGTATCTAGGACTGAGTCCCAAATGGTTACCTATTATGTATATAATGTGCTACATACGTTTTCACTGGTCAAAAGTAATGCGATATATAGGGAATAGGGTGTCATTTGGGACGCAGACAAAGGATGTTATAGTGAGTGATGTATCTCTGCAGTCAGGTGTTGCTGTGTCCCTATGAATAATCAGAGTACATCTCCATGGGGCTTCCACCAGGTCAGATTGGGTTAGCAGGGGGTCTGCTAATGACAGACACACCTGGCCTCTTACTCTCTCTATCTTACATTCCTTCTCCATCTTCCTTTTCTTTCTTCCCGCCCACTCTACATCTTCTATTCCTCTTCTGACTCTCCATCTCTCATTCCCCCATGAGTGTGTGTGTGTGTGTGTGTGTGTGTGTGTGTGTGTGTGTGTGTGTGTGTGTGTGTGTGTGTGTGTGTGTGTGTCATGAAGTCCACAACAAAGTTACCAGAGAGTGTCCTGTATTTGTCCTTTACACCTTCATATTGCTCTCAAGGGAGGAAACACACAAGGATAAATCTTTGTACTGAATACAAATCAGCCATATCTCCTCTGTGATTCAAAGATCCAACGCAGCCGCTTTTATCTCAATATCAAACCATTTCTGGGTAATAATTAAGTACGTTATTGTGATTGTTCTCAATTAAAATGATCAACGACAAAAAAACAATAGCTTCTGAGCAAAGATACATTAACTCAAGCAAGACTGTCTGGGTGTGGAAACTAGCTAATATTGGCAGAGAGGTTTGGAACTCTATATCTTATTGGTCTAATTAACACATGTAGCCAAAACTCAATCCCACCGAAACAGGCTGGGATTTCAGGCAGTCTTTTCAAACAGCTTTTACACTTCAGGATTTCACACCAATATTCCAAGGTTACAGTGTGGCACTATATATAAAACGCAGGAAACATCGTTTTTGACTGCACTGGGCCTTTAAATGCATTAATAAGTATATTCAACATCCCCTGACCAGTAGCAGTCCCTGTAACAGGGGGATAAAACTAGAGAGAGAAAAAGGCTCAATCTGTTTCAGCACCATGGACAGCTCCTCTTTGAAGAACAACTGGGGAAGGACATACACAGATACACACTGGAGAGCAGAGATAGACATGGATGTGGTGGCTGTGGTGACAGTGGCTAACTGGGGACTCTGTCACAGGGAGAGAGAGAGATAGAGAGAGAGTGAGAGATAGAGACAATAAGAGAGACAGAGAGAGACAGATGAGGGGCTGAAAGATAGGAAAGAGAAACAGAGAGAGGAGAGGTAGGAGAGAGGGAGAGAGAGAGAGAGAGAGTGAGAGGGGGAGAGAGAGTGAGAGAGGGAGGAGGGAGAGATAGAGAGAGAAAAATTAAAAGATGGGAAAAACAATAGGAGAGGAAGAGATATAGTCCCTGCTGTTCTGACAGGCAGCACACACTCCCCTCTCTGGTTCTCTCTCCCTCCCCAAGGCCCTTCTTACCCTAAATCACACACTCCCCCCCTATAGTTCTCTCTCGCTCCCCAAGGCCCTTCTTACCCTAAATCACACACTCCCCCCTATAGTTCTCTCTCCCTCCCCAAGGCCCTTCTTACCCTAAATCACACACTCCCCCACTATAGTTCTCTCTCCCTCCCCAAGGCCCTTCTTACCCTAAATCACATACTCCCCCCTATAGTTCTCTCTCCCTCCCCAAGGCCCTTCTTACCCTAAATCACACACTCCCCCCTATAGTTCTCTCTCCCTCCCCAAGGCCCTTCTTACCCTAAATCACACACTCCCCCCTCTAGTTCTCTCTCCCTCCCCAAGGCCCTTCATACCCTAAATCACCCCCCCCCCCCCCCCCCCCTCTGGTTCTCTCTCCCTCCCCAAGGCCCTTCTTACCCTAAATCACACACTCCCCCCTCTGGTTCTCTCTCCCTCCTCAAGGCCCTTCTTACCCTAAATCACCCCCCCCCCCCTCTAGTTCTCTCTCCCTCCCCAAGGCCCTTCTTACCCTAAATCGCACACTCCCCCCTCTGGTTCTCTCTCCCTCCCCAAGGCCCTTCTTACCCTAAATCACACACTCCCCCCTCTGGTTCTCTCTCCCTCCCCAAGGTCCTTCTTACCCTAAATCACACACTCCCCCCTCTGGTTCTCTCTCCCTCCCCAAGGCCCTTCTTACCCTAAATCACACACTCCCCCCTATAGTTCTCTCTCCCTCCCCAAGGCCCTTCTTACCCTAAATCACACACTCCCCCCTCTGGTTCTCTCTCCCTCCCCAAGGCCCTTCTTACCCTAAATCACACACTCCCCCCTCTGGTTCTCTCTCCCTCCCCAAGGCCCTTCTTACCCTAAATCACACACTCCCCCCTCTGGTTCTCTCTCCCTCCCCAAGGTCCTTCTTACCCTAAATCACACACTCCCCCCTCTGGTTCTCTCTCCCTCCCCAAGGCCCTTCTTACCCTAAATCACACACTCCCCCCTATAGTTCTCTCTCCCTCCCCAAGGCCCTTCTTACCCTAAATCACACACTCCCCCCTCTGGTTCTCTCTCCCTCCCCAAGGCCCTTCTTACCCTAAATCACACACTCCCCCCTCTGGTTCTCTCTCCCTCCCCAAGGCCCTTCTTACCCTAAATCACACACTCCCCCCACTAGTTCTCGCTCCCTCCCCAAGGCTCCTTTCTCTCACACAATATACCCAAATCCTGTTTTCCCCCACAGCTGCCCAATAACAACTCTTTACTTCCCCAAGCCTTATCACCCACATGGGCCTCTCTCTCTCTCTCCCTCTGGGCTGTCTGCTGATGGGTGACTGACAGACAGGCATGGACAAGCCACTATCAGGGGAGGAGATAGAGAAGATGGATAGATGAAACGTGAAAGGGCGAGAGAAAGAGAAAAAGAGAGAGAGAAAGAGAGAGTAGGAAAAAGAAAGAGAGAAGGAATAGGAGAGAGAGAGAGAAGGAAAAAGAGAGGGGGAGAGGGGGAGAGAGAGAATGAATGGGAGAGAGATTGAAGGAAAACAAAAAGGAGAGAGAAGGAAAGAGAGAGTGAGAGATGGAAGGAGAGAGAAAGAGAGAGCGAGAGAGAGAGAAAGAGAGAGAGAGAGAGAGAGAGAGAATGGAGAGAATTAGAAGGAAAACAAGAGATAGAGAAAGAGAGAGAGAGAGAGAGAGAGAGAGAGAGAGAGAGAGAGAGAGAGAGAAAAGGGCGAGGAGAATGAGAGAGCATTAGAGAGAGAGAGAGAGAGAGAGAAAGAAGGAAGGAAGGAAAGAGGAGGAATGAGAGAGAGAAGGAAAAGAAAAGAGAGAGAAGGAAAAAGAAAAGGAGAGAGAGAGAGAGAGAAAGAAGGAAAGAGAGAAGGAATGAGAGAGAGAGGGAGAGAGGCAGATGGACAATGAGTGGGAGGGAGAGGAAGTTGTAAAAACATCTCAAGGATGATCAATGAAAATAAGATGCAGCCTAGCTCTATTTCCAGTCTCACAACAAAAGGGACTGAATACTTATGTATATAAGGTATTTCTGTTTTAAAAATGTTAATACATTTGCAGACATTTCTAAAAACCTGTTTTCACTTTGTCGATATGGTGTGTTGTATTGTGTGTAGTTTGAGGAAAAAGGTTTATTCAATCCATTTTAGAATAAGGCTGTAACGTAACAAAATGTTGGAAAAGCCAAGGGGTCTGAACACTTTCTGAATGCCCTGTATATATTGTAGCTAATATACAGTTCAGATCCTCAAAGTCGGGAAGGTAAAGCATTTTATTCATTGACATTATATTGATTATATTACATTATTTCACAAGACTAACAATTATTTTATACAGCTATGCTGCCGGTCTATTCATTTCGCCCCTTGTATGACTTCCTTGTGAAGTACTTTTAAATTATCTATTGATAAATTTTCTACAGCAATTTCATGTAAACAGACAACAAACTATTCATTAAATCTCCAGAAGATGGATGTGATCTGAACAGAGACATGTATTCCATTTGGGCCAATGTCTTTTTATTATATGAAGACGTGGTTTCTCTGCTACCACACAGCAAGCTGTGCCAGAGCCGAGCCGAGCCGAGCCGAGCCGAGCCGAGCCGAGCCGAGCCGAGCCGAGCTGTGCCAGAGCCGAGCCGAGCCGAGCCGAGCCGAGCCAAGCTGTGCCAGAGCCAAGCCGAGCCGAGCCGAGCCGAGCCATAAGACCCCTGAACAACGAATCAAATGGCTTCCCGGACTGTTTGCACTGACCACGGATTATTACGCTGCTGCTACTCTCTGTTATTTATCTATGCATAGTCACTTTACCTCTACCTAAATGTACATATTACCTCAATTACCTCGACTAACCTCTGCCCCCTCACATTGACTCTGTACCGGTATCCCCTGTATATAGCCTCCACACTGACTCTGTACCGTAAAACCCTGTATATAGCCTCCACATAGACTTTGTACCGGTATCCCCTGTATATAGCCTCCACACTGACTCTGTACCGGTACCCCCTGTATATAGCCTCCACATTGACTCTGTACCGGTATCCCCTGTATATAGCCGCCACATTGACTCTGTACCGGTATCCCCTGTATATAGCCTCCACATTGACTCTGTACCGGTACCCCCTGTATATAGCCTCCACACTGACTCTGTACCGTAAAACCCTGTATATAGCCTCCACTTTGACTCTGTACCGTAACACCCTGTATATAGCCTCCACACGGACTCTGTACCGTAACACCCTGTATATAGCCTCCACATTGACTCTGTACCGTAACACCCTGTATATAGCCTCCACACTGACTCTGTACCGTAACACCCTGTATATAGCCTCCACATTGACTCTGTACCGTAACACCCTGTATATAGCCTCCACACTGACTCTGTACCGTAACACCCTGTATATAGCCTCCACACTGACTCTGTACCGTAACACCCTGTATATAGCCTCCACATTGACTCTGTACCGTAACACCCTGTATATAGCCTCCACACTGACTCTGTACCGGTACCCCCTGTACATAGCCTCCACAGTGACTCTGTACCGTAACACCCTGTACATAGCCTCCACACTGACTCTGTACCGTAACACCCTGTATATAGCCTCCACATTGACTCTGTACCGTAACACCCTGTATATAGCCTCCACATTGACTCTGTACCGGTACCCCCTGTATATAGCCTCCACATTGACTCTGTACCGTAACACCCTGTATATAGCCTCCACATTGACTCTGTACCGGTATCCCCTGTATATAGCCTCCACATTGACTCTGTACCGGTATCCCCTGTATATAGCCTCCACATTGACTCTGTACCGTAACACCCTGTATATAGCCTCCACACTGACTCTGTACCGTAACACCCTGTATATAGCCTCCACATTGACTCTGTACCGTAACACCCTGTATATAGCCTCCACATTGACTCTGTACTGTAACACCCTGTATATAGCCTCCACATTGACTCTGTACTGTAACACCCTGTATATAGCCTCCACATTGACTCTGTACCGTAACACCCTGTATATAGCCTCCACATTGACTCTGTACCGTAACACCCTGTATATAGCCTCCACATTGACTCTGTACCGTAACACCCTGTATATAGCATTGTTACTCTATTTTACTGCTGCTCTTTAATGAATTATTTGTTATTTTCTATTTTCTTCTTTTTATTTTTTTCAGTTTATTTTAGTGAATCATTTCTTAAGACTTTTTCTGGTTAAGGGCTTGTCAATCAGCATTTCACTCTAAGGTCTACACCTGTTGTATTCAGCATTTCACTGTAAGGTCTACACCTGTTGTATTCAGCATTTCACTGTAACGTCTACACCTGTTGTATTCAGCATTTCACTGTAACGTCTACACCTGTTGTATTCAGCATTTCACTGTAACGTCTACACCTGTTGTATTCAGCATTTCACTGTAAGGTCTACACCTGTTGTATTCAGCATTTCACTGTAACGTCTACACCTGTTGTATTCAGCATTTCACTGTAACGTCTACAACCGTTGTATTCAGCATTTCACTGTAACGTCTACACCTGTTGTATTCAGCATTTCACTGTAAGGTCTACACCTGTTGTATTCAGCCTTTTTCACTGTAACGTCTACACCTGTTGTATTCAGCATTTCACTGTAACGTCTACACCTGTTGTATTCAGCATTTCACTGTAACGTCTACACCTGTTGTATTCAGCATTTCACTGTAACGTCTACACCTGTTGTATTCAGCATTTCACTGTAACGTCTACACCTGTTGTATTCAGCATTTCACTGTAACGTCTACACCTGTTGTATTCAGCATTTCACTGTAACGTCTACACCTGTTGTATTCAGCATTTCACTGTAAGGTCTACACCTGTTGTATTCAGCATTTCACTGTAAGGTCTACACCTGTTGTATTCAGCATTTCACTGTAACGTCTACACCTGTTGTATTCAGCACTTCACTGTAACGTCTACACCTGTTGTATTCAGCATTTCACTGTAACATCTACACCTGTTGTATTCAGCCTTTCACTGTAACGTCTACACCTGTTGTATTCAGCACTTCACTGTAACGTCTACACCTGTTGTATTCAGCATTTCACTGTAACATCTACACCTGTTGTATTCGGCACATGTAACAAATAACATTTGATGTGTCATGTCAATAAAGGAGAGAGATATGAGAACATGGGAACTTTTATTCCCGTTCCCTTCGAGTGAGGCCACAGAAAAGGCTTGCCTTAGAATACCTCCACTGCGCTGTTTGATCGGTTAACGTAGTTGGCGTTTATCCGTGCGTGCATGTGTGTGTGTGTCGTGTGTGTGAGTGCACGGGTTCATAGTTGGATATCGGTGTGTACTGATGTTCAGCTGAGGCTTGTTATCCAGAGCTGAACTGAACAGGCAGACAGACGGACGATGAGGCTTGTCCACTTTAAACAAACCTGAGCTGAAAGCTCGTCCACTGGCTTTATTAACATGACTGGACTGGATTGGCAGAATATATACTTTCATAACATCTCTCAACTCTGCTGTCCCTCATCACTCAACATTTACCTCCCCATCTCTGATGTCCCTCATCACTCAACATTTAGCTCCTCATCTCTGATGTCCCTCATCACTCAACATTTACCTCCTCATCTCTGATGTCCCTCATCACTCAACATTTACCTCCTCATCTCTGCTTCTTCCATCCCTTGAAGTACAGCAGGAGTGACTCACCCATTCCCACTGAAACTCATGGAAATCTGGAGACTGAAACCCATGAAAATCTGGAGACTGAAACCCATGGAAATCTGAAGACTGAAACCCATGAAATCTGGAGACTGAAACACATGGAAATCTGGAGACTGAAACACATGGAAATCTGGAGACTGAAACACATGGAAATCTGGAGACTGAAACACATGGAAATCTGGAGACTGAAACACATGGAAATCTGGAGACTGAAACACATGGAAATCTGGAGAATAAAACCCATGGAAATCGCATCTGGAGGCACTTCTAAGACAGAAAGATGCACATATTTATTCATCTGTTCCCTCCCTTTGTCCCTCTTCAAAAGACCCTGCTCCCTCTTTTAAGTCAGTTCATCTGTTTGGTTACATTATGCAAAGTAGAAAAATGCCACATTTGTGGTTTTCTACCTGATAAAACTAGAGGGAGTGTGATTCAGGGGCTGGGTTGAGATGCTTAGTGTGTGGAGAGAGTGGTTGTTCATGCTGATTCTATGAGCAGTAAGATGATAGACTGGAGAGGGATGTGGGTTCGGCTGATTGGCACAGTGCACAAGAAGATGTGTGTAATGAGTAAGGATTAGGGTTATCTGTGTGCATCATCTGGTAATGATTTGACCTAGTACTCTAAATGAACACTGCTATGGTCGCTATGCCACATACCCAACACACACCCATGCAATCACGTGCCACCCCACCTCACCCCACCCCTGGCCACGTCGATGCTCATTTCTTATCTCCAGCATGCCAGATAGCTGTGTCCTCTGGGAGCCTATCATCTCCCGGGTTGGTGATGGACAGCTGAGACAGCTGGGTTCCGTTCACAGTGGGCCACGACCGGACAGATCACACACCAGCCCTGACATGAGAGTGAGAGGGATGGAAGGGGAGAGAGAAAGAGAGATAGAGACTATCCAAGACCAGACAGACAGAGGATAATACCATAGGAGAAATTAAAGATGCGTCCATGTGTCTGTCCGTCCGTGCGTCCGTGTGTCTCTGCATCCATGTGTCCATGTGTCCGTGTGTCTCTGCATCCATGTGTCTGTGTGTCCATGTGTCTGTGTGTCCATGTGTCTGTGTGTCCATGTGTCTGTGCGTCCATGTGTCTGTGTGTCCATGTGTCTGTGTGTCCATGTGTCTGTGCGTTTGTGCATCCTTGAGTCTGTCTGCGTGGGTGTGTGAGTCTGTGTGTGTTTGTGTGTGTTCAAGTGAACATGCATGAGTGTGTATGTGTACCCTGCCCTCTTTCTGTCTTTCACCTCAGGAACGACAACCATTCCATCATTAACCTACCTGCTGGTCGCCATGACACCCTCACTACCTGCAGCAGCCATCTTACCTCCGAACCCACGAACACAAAACTCTTAGAAACGTAAATAACACCAAAGGTTGTTTAGCTTGGACAGAGTACTGACATTAACAAGTGTAGAATTCTCTGTAGTTTAATCATTTCACACTTTAACTTCCTTTGAAGCTCTATCACTCACACTTGAATTTCACATCAACGTCAAAACGCCATGCCACCGATCATTTCTCTATATGTACTGCAAGACATAACTCCCACACAACCGATGATTCAGTTTGAGGCATCACACTTCCATTCAACAGCCTCTCTTTGTTTGTCTGTATTTCTCTGCTTGTGAGTCTACATAGAGAACCAACAAAGAGACATAGACAACTTGAATAGATGTTAAGATTATGTCCTCAAGTGCAAGTGCAATTTTACAAAGCCTGCATGGCGCACTGACCAAGCACTGACCAATCAGCAAGGCTTGGGAGTGTTAGAATGTGTGCACCTGTGTTTGTGTGCGTGAGTGCATGAGTGTGTGTGAGTGTACACACACTTGGTGCACACACATGCACACACAGCAGTTAGTGTCTCCAGCTCCTCTCTGTCTATTGACCAGGGTGCAGAAAGCACACTGCTGCAGCCAAGATGCTTCGTTCTCCCTCTCAAAGGGAGACAAAGAAAGAAGGGTGAAAAAAATTAGTCTATAGGTCCAGTCGTTCGTGGTTTCGTCTATCCACCACACCCCACAAAATAATGTTTTTTTGTCTGATCTCAAAGTCAGTTCAAATCCTGGCAGGTTCATAGAGAGAAGGAGATCCCCACAAGCACATCCTTCATAGACAGTCCCTCCTTGTCATGTTTGACCTGTTACTGGTGTGAGGTAGTGAAGGGGATGATGTCCTCTCTTGTTACTGGTGTGAGGTGGTGAAGGGGATGATGTCCTCTCTTGTTACTGGTGTGAGGTAGTGAAGGGGATGATGTCCTCTCTTGTTACTGGTGTGAGGTGGTGAAGGGGATGATGTCCTCTCTTGTTACTGGTGTGAGGTGGTGAAGAGGATGATGTCCTCTCTTGTTACTGGTGTGAGGTGGTGAAGGGGATGATGTCCTCTCTTGTTACTGGTGTGAGGTAGTGAAGAGGATGATGTCCTCTCTTGTTACTGGTGTGAGGTAGTGAAGGGGATGATGTCCTCTCTTGTTACTGGTGTGAGGTAGTGAAGGGGATGATGTCCTCTCTTGTTACTGGTGTGAGGTGGTGAAGGGGATGATGTCCTCTCTTGTTACTGGTGTGAGGTGGTGAAGAGGATGATGTCCTCTCTTGTTACTGGTGTGAGGTGGTGAAGGGGATGATGTCCTCTCTTGTTACTGGCGTGAGGTAGTGAAGAGGATGATGTCCTCTCTTGTTACTGGTGTGAGGTAGTGAAGAGGATGATGTCCTCTCTTGTTACTGGTGTGAGGTAGTGAAGTGGATGATGTCCTCTCTTGTTACTGGTGTGAGGTGGTGAAGGGGATGATGTCCTCTCTTGTTACTGGTGTGAGGTGGTGAAGGGGATGATGTCCTCTCTTGTTACTGGTGTGAGGTAGTTAAGAGGATGATGTCCTCTCTTGTTACTGGTATGAGGTAGTGAAGAGGATGATGTCCTCTCTTGTTACTGGTGTGAGGTGGTGAAGGGGATGATGTCCTCTCTTGTTACTGGTGTGAGGTGGTGAAGGGGATGATGTCCTCTCTTGTTACTGGTGTGAGGTAGTTAAGAGGATGATGTCCTCTCTTGTTACTGGTGTGAGGTAGTGAAGTGGATGATGTCCTCTCTTGTTACTGGTGTGAGGTGGTGAAGGGGATGATGTCCTCTCTTGTTACTGGTGTGAGGTAGTTAAGAGGATGATGTCCTCTCTTGTTACTGGTGTGAGGTAGTGAAGAGGATGATGTACTTTATTTATTGTCCCTCCTCTGTCCTCTAGGAGACAAAATAAATTAGTGTGTGTGTGTGTGTGTGTGTGTGTGTGTGTGTGTGTGTGTGTGTGTGTGTGTGTGTGTGTGTGTGTGTGTGTGTGTGTGTGTGTGTGTGTGTGTGTGTGTGTGTGTGTGTGTGTGTGTGTGTGTGTGTGCGTGCGTGCGCGTGCGTGCGTGTGTGTGTGTGTGTACATGCTTGTGTGTGTTTTGTGTTTGTCTGGGAGCACCTCCAACAGTATGAATGAGGCTGTTTGAGGAGGTTTGAATCCTAAGCAAGTACAGTACCAACATAGCTACTGTAGTAGGTCAAAGCTGTGTGCTGGTAAATCTTGGTATAGCATGGGTGGAATAGGGACTGTTGTGTTCATGTGATGGGTGGCCCATTTACTCTGTTCTGTATAATTACAACAAGTCCTCACGGCTTTTACAATTTGACATCAGATTCCGACGTTTCTCCAACTGTTAAGTTGTGACAGCTACATTTGGGATAAGTTACGGTTACTACAGAAACAACTCAACTGTTAAGTTGTGACAGCTACATTTGGGATAAGGTTACGGTTACTACAGAAACAACTCAACTGTTAAGTTTAATTCCAACTGGTTAACGTCAGGGTTAAGGTTTGACATAGGGTGACAACAAAACATTTAAAAAGAATGGCTATCACTGGGATTGAACACGTAACCCTCAGAGCTGCAGTTCGTGTCTGAAGCACTCCTCCATCCCCATCCACAGTGCCCTAGCAAATCGGAAGCCTACTTGATGGTAATAGCGCTCACCGTTGCTCCTAGTAGCCCTATTTTTACTCTTCTCCTGATGTCCTGGGTACCTCGACGGATGTCAAATTTCGCCTTGGATCTTGAGCAACTTGCCTGATAATGAAGGGTTCTTTGCTCAGTGGTTTTCAGCTCTCCCACTCCCTTTTCTTTTCATTATGGTCCTCTAACCCGACACACACACACACACACACACACACACACACACACACACACACACACACGAACGTAGACACGCACACGCACACACACACACACACACACGCACGCGCACACACACACGCACACACACACACGAACGTAGACACGCGCACGCACACACACACGCACGCGCACACACACTCACGCACACTCACACGCACATGCGTATACACACACGTGCACGCACGCCCACGCACGCACACACACACACGCACACACACACGCACACGCACGCACACACGCACGCACACGCGCGCACGCACATGCACGAACGCGCGCGCACACACACGCAGACGCACGCGCACACACATACACACATACACACATACACACACACACATACACACATACACACATACACACACACACACATACACACATACACACATACATACATACACGCATACACACACACATACACACACACATACACACATACACACATACACACACACATACACACATACACACATACACACACACATACACACACACACATACACACATACACACATACACACACACATACATACACACACACATACACACACACATACACACACACATACGCAAAAATAACAAAACAACTGGAAATAAAAAGTGTGTCCATATTTGCGTCAGTAGCTGGTCCTTATCTGGTCTGCCCCAGTCTGTCAAAGTCATTATGTTATCCAAGCCCTGGTCTGCCCCAGTCTGTCAAGGTCATTATGTTATCCAAGCCCTGGTCTGTCCCAGTCTGTCAAGGTCATTATGTTATCCAAGCCCTGGTCTGCCCCAGTCTGTCAAGGTCATTATGTTATCCAAGCCTTGGTCTGCCCCAGTCTGTCAAGGTCGTTATGTTATCCAAGCCCTGGTCTGTCCCAGTCTGTCAAGGTCATTATGTTATCCAAGCCCTGGTCTGCCCCAGTCTGTCAAGGTCGTTATGTTATCCAAGCCCTGGTCTTGCCCAGTCTGTCAAGGTCATTATGTTATCCAAGCCCTGGTCTGCCCCAGTCTGTCAAGGTCGTTATGTTATCCAAGCCCTGGTCTGCCCCAGTCTGTCAAGGTCATTATGTTATCCAAGCCCTGGTCTGTCCCAGTCTGTCAAGGTCATTATGTTATCCAAGCCCTGGTCTGTCCCAGTCTGTCAAGGTCATTATGTTATGTAGACCTTTCATCTTCGAAGATGGACATTTAACATGCTGGACTGGAGGGGCTGTTTGAACCTGACCTTCAGGGAGAGGGAAGACACTCACACACACACACACACACACACACAAACACACACATACAGACACACACAGGTCGCTGTTTGCGGCTTCGGGGAGGGACAGGGGAGAAGAAGGACAATTGAAGGGGGAGTATTTTCAGTGATTAGAACCATCAGTCATCTGTATCATCAGTCATCTGTGTCATCAGTCATCTGTGTCACCGGCTCATCTGTGTCATCAGTCATCTGTGTCATCAATCATCTGTGTCATCAGCTCATCTGTATCATCAGTCATCTGTGTCATCAGTCATCTGTGTTATCAGTCTTCTGTGTCATCGGCTCATCTGTGTCATTAGTTATCTGTGTCATCAGTCATCAGCTCATCTGTGTCATCAGTCATCTGTGTTATCAGTTATCTGTGTCATCAGTCTTCTGTGTCATCAGCTCATCGGTGTCATCAGTCATATGTGTCATCAGTCATCTGTGTCATTAGTCATCTGTGTTATCAGTCATCTGCACCTGCTTTTTCTGCAGATCAACGGCCCTTCGGTGTGTGTTTGCGTGTGTGTCACTCACCCAATTACTCGACCTGATTGAATATATGCAAATACAACAGAAATTAAAAGTCACCTGTAAGGGGACCCCTCAAGGGACAGGGTTCTACACACACACAAGAGTAAACACACACACAAGAGTAAACACACACACACTCCTTAGTTAACACCCTGTAACTGTCCCCTCTCTCATCAGAGATGTATAAATGTCAAAATGTAGGTCTCTCTCTCTCTCTCTCTCTCTCTCTCTCTCTCTCTCTCTCTCTCTCTCTCTCTCTCTCTCTCTCTCTCTCTCTCTCTCTCTCTCTCTCTCTCTCTCTCTCTCTCTCTCTCTCTCTCTCTCTCTCTCTCTCTCTCTCTCTCACAAAGTCACTCCCTCTCTTTCTCTGTTTTCCATAATCTCTCCCTCTGTCTGACTCCCTCTCTCTCCCTCCCTCACACCCACCTGCCTTCTCTCCTTCCCATCCTCTGTCTGACTCCTTCCCTTCCTCTGTCTGTATCCACCTGAGTTCTAATCCTCTCCATCTATTCATCCCTCTCCTCCTCACAGTGGCCAGACCAGCTGGGAGTGAAACCACTGCTGTCCCACTGAGGACAGCAGGTAGTCAGGCATAGCCCTCCTCCCTTCTGCTCTTATACCTCCCTCCGTTCTCTTCATACCTCCTCTGCTATATTTAGTAGAACCAGTACAGGGTATATGGTAGAGGTAGAGGTGATATGATCTGTCTCCACTAGGTATGCCCAGTAAATATCTGTATAAGTCCTGGCTCCTCCCCTGCTGGACCTTGAGATTGGAGACGGCCTCCAAAGGTCACTGAGAGTTGCACTGAGCACAATTCAGCTTCTGTCTTCTGCCTTGTTTTCTGCCTTTTGTCATCTGTCTTGTCTTCTGTCTTCATTCTTGTCTTCTGTCGTCTGCCTTCATGCTTGTCTTCTGTCTTCTGTCTTGTTTCTGTCTTCTGTTTTCCCTAACACACAACCACTAGAACAGAAAGGATGAGGCTGGAGAGAGACTGTTGGGAGAGAGGGGGAGAAGATGGGTAGGAGAGTGGTAGGAGAGTGGTATGAGAGGGGGGCAGAGGGGTAGGAGAGTGGTATGAGAGGGGGGGGCAGAGGGGTAGGAGAGTGGTATGAGAGACTGTTGGGAGAGAGGGGAGAAGAGGGGTAGGAGAGTGGTATGAGAGACGGAACAAAGGGGGGGGCAGAGGGGTAGGAGAGTGGTATGAGAGTGGTATGAGAGACGGAAGAGAGGGGGGGGCAGAGGGGTAGGAGAGTGGTATGAGAGACGGAAGAGAGGGGGGGGACAGAGGGGTAGGAGAGTGGTATGAGAGACGGAAGAGAGGGGGGGGGCAGTGGGGTAGGAGAGTGGTATGAGAGACGGAAGAGAGGGGGGGGACAGAGGGGTAGGAGAGTGGTATGAGAGACGGAAGAGAGGGGGGGGGCAGTGGGGTAGGAGAGTGGTATGAGAGACGGAAGAGAGGGGGGGGGCAGTGGGGTAGGAGAGTGGTATGAGAGACTGTTGGGAGAGAGGGGGAGAAGAGGGGTAGGAGAGTGGTATGAGAGACGGAAGAGAGGGGGGGACAGAGGGGTAGGAGGGTGGTATGAGAGACGGAAGAGAGGGGGGGGACAGAGGGGTAGGAGAGTGGTATGAGAGACGGAAGAGAGGGGGGGGACAGAGGGGTAGGAGAGTGGTATGAGAGACGGAAGAGAGGGGGGGGGCAGAGGGGTAGGAGAGTGGTATGAGAGACGGAAGCGAGGGGGGGGACAGAGGGGTAGGAGAGTGGTATGAGAGACGGAAGAGAGGGGGGGGCAGAGGGGTAGGAGAGTGGTATGATAGAAGGAACAAAGGGGGGGACAGTGGGGTAGGGGAGTGGTATGAGAGACGGAAGAGAGGGGGGGTCAGAGGGGTAGGAGAGTGGTATGAGAGACGGAAGCGAGGGGGGGGACAGAGGGGTAGGAGAGTGGTATGAGAGACGGAAGAGAGGGGGGGCAGAGGGGTAGGAGAGTGGTATGAGAGACGAAAGAGAGGGGGGGGACAGAGGGGTAGGAGAGTGGTATGAGAGGGGGGGGCAGAGGGGTAGGAGTGTGGTATGAGAGGGGGGGGCAGAGGGGTAGGAGAGTGGTATGAGAGGTGGGGGCAGAGGGGTAGGAGAGTGGTATGAGAGGGGGGGCAGAGGGGTAGGAGTGTGGTATGAGAGGGGGGGGCAGAGGGGTAGGAGAGTGGTATGAGAGACGGAAGAGAGGGGCGGACAGAGGGGTAGGAGAGTGGTATGAGAGACGGAAGAGAGGGGGGGGACAGAGGGGTAGGAGAGTGGTATGAGAGACGGAAGAGAGGGGGGGCAGAGGGGTAGGAGAGTGGTATGAGAGACGGAAGAGAGGGGGGGGCAGAGGGGTAGGAGAGTGGTATGAGAGACGGAACAAAGGGGGGGGGGGCAGAGGGGTAGGAGAGTGGTATGAGAGACGGAAGAGAGGGGGGGCAGAGGGGTAGGAGAGTGGTATGAGAGACGGAACAAAGGGGGGGGGACAGAGGGGTAGGAGAGTGGTATGAGAGACGGAAGAGAGGGGGGGCAGAGGGGTAGGAGAGTGGTATGAGAGACGGAAGAGAGGGGGGGGCAGAGGGGTAGGAGAGTGGTATGAGAGACGGAAGAGAGGGGGGGCAGAGGGGTAGGAGAGTGGTATGAGAGACGGAAGAGAGGGGGGGGCAGAGGGGTAGGAGAGTGGTATGAGAGACGGAAGAGAGGGGGGGGACAGAGGGGTAGGAGAGTGGTATGAGAGACGGAAGAGAGGGGGGGGACAGAGGGGTAGGAGAGTGGTATGAGAGATGGAAGAGAGGGGGGGGACAGAGGCGGAAAAAGGTCTGGAGAGAATGTGGCCCTTATGTGCATCTTTGATTAATGAAAACTGGTCAAAGGGGAGGGGTCTAGTGTAACTGGAGAAAGGTGTGGGGTCTAGTGTAACTGGAGAAAGGTGTGGGGTCTAGTGTAACTGGAGAAAGGTGTGGGGTCTATTGTAACTGGTGAAAGGTGTGGGGTCTAGTGTAACTGGAGAAAGGTGTGGGGTCACACACACACACACACACACACTCAGCCATCAGCAATATGCTATAGGTGTTACCACACGGCCCAGCCGTGCCCTGCTGACTACAGAGATATGTAACATATGTAGTCTGTGGATATACTGTGGATATACTGTATGTGTGTCATGTCAGATGTTAAATAGCTGCTTCAGTCTCTCTATCTCTCCTAAGCGGCTCAGAGAGAAGGGAGAGAGGAGAGTCATGTAATTACTTGGCCCCTATGGAACTGCAGAGAGAGAAAAGAGAAAGATACTTCTTTCTCGGGGAGCACTTAGGTCTTTTTATTCTATTGAATGGTAGAGAACAGGATGAGTGGGTGAATGGAGGTAGAGAACAGGATGAGTGGGTGAATGGAGGTAGAGAACAGGATGAGTGTGTGAATGGAGGTAGAGAACAGGATGAGTGGGTGAATGGAGGTAGAGAACAGGATGAGTGTGTGAATGGAGGTAGAGAACAGGATGAGTGGGTGAATGGAGGTAGAGAACAGGATGAGTGGGTGAATGGAGGTAGAGAACAGGATGAGTGGGTGAATGGAGGTAGAGAACAGGATGAGTGTGTGAATGGAGGTAGAGAACAGGATGAGTGGGTGAATGGAGGTAGAGAACAGGATGAGTGGGTGAATGGAGGTAGAGAACAGGATGAGTGGGTGAATGGAGGTAGAGAACAGGATGAGTGGGTGAATGGAGGTAGAGAACAGGATGAGTGGGTTAATGGAGGTAGAGAACAGGATGAGTGGGTGAATGGAGGTAGAGAACAGGATGAGTGGGTGAATAGAGGTAGAGAACAGGATGAGTGGGTGAATGGAGGTAGAGAACAGGATGAGTGTGTGAATGGAGGTAGAGAACAGGATGAGTGGGTGAATGGAGGTGGAGAACAGGATGAGTGGGTGAATGGAGGTAGATAACAGGATGAGTGGGTGAATGGAGGTGGAGAACAGGATGAGTGGGTGAATGGAGGTAGAGAACAGGATGAGTGGGTGAATGGAGGTAGAGAACAGGATGAGTGTGTGAATGGAGGTAGAGAACAGGATGAGTGGGTGAATGGAGGTAGAGAACAGGATGCGTGGGTGAATGGAGGTGGAGAACAGGATGAGTGGGTGAATGGAGGTAGAGAACAGGATGAGTGGGTGAATGGAGGTAGAGAACAGGATGAGTGGGTGAATGGAGGTAGAGAACAGGATGAGTGTGTGAATGGAGGTAGAGAACAGGATGAGTGGGTGAATGGAGGTAGAGAACAGGATGAGTGGGTGAATGGAGGTAGAGAACAGGATGAGTGTGTGAATGGAGGTAGAGAACAGGATGAGTGTGTGAATGGAGGTAGAGAACAGGATGAGTGGGTGAATGGAGGTAGAGAACAGGATGAGTGGGTGAATGGAGGTAGAGAACAGGATGAGTGGGTGAATGGAGGCAGAGAACAGGATGAGTGGGTGAATGGAGGTAGAGAACAGGATGAGTGTGTGAATGGAGGTAGAGAACAGGATGAGTGGGTGAATGGAGGTAGAGAACAGGATGAGTGGGTGAATGGAGGTGGAGAACAGGATGAGTGGGTGAATGGAGGTAGAGAACAGGATGCCTTGGTTAATGGAGGTAGGGAACAGGATGAGTGTGTGAATGGAGGTGGAGAACAGGATGAGTGGGTGAATGGAGGCGGAGAACATGATGAGTGGGTGAATGGAGGTAGAGAACAGGATGCGTTGGTTAATGGAGGTAGAGAACAGGATGAGTGGGTGAATGGAGGTAGAGAACAGGATGAGTGGGTGAATGGAGGTGGAGAACAGGATGAGTGAGTGAATGGAGGTGGAGAACATGATGAGTGGGTGAATGGAGGTAGAGAACAAGATGAGTGGGTGAATGGAGGTAATGTTACTGTTCCTGGGGTTTTGAGTTAATTTAGCAGACCCTTTACCTAAAGTGACCTTCAGTTAGCACTCTGTGGTTCCTACATTAATATGTCTGGTAGAATATGCAGCTGTTGATAGACTCAGGGTATTTGTTTCAGGGCTGTATAGGTGAATATCTCCTGTTGTTTTATGGTAACCTACAGGCAGCCAGTTGCCTGCAAGTTACTGTAAAAGTGAATACAGTAACAGTATTGGATATAGTAAAATACGCTACAGTAACATACTATACCTTTTTACGGTAACTTACAGGCAACTGGCTGCCTGTATCTTACCATGAAAACAACAGGAAATATTCACCTGTACAGCCCTGAAACTAATTTTTCACCTTAATGTAATACCCTGAGCCTATCCGCAGCTGCATATTCTAGTAGAAATATTAACATAAGAACCACTTTTAAACCAAATTACATGATATCATCAGCATCAGGATTGAATTAGCATCGGAATGTGTGCATGGTCAAAACTAATGGGATTGGATGACAACACCCGTCAATCAACAGACGACAGAGGGCATTCGCTTGTCTGACATTGTCCCTCCCACCTTTATCAATCTGAGACACACCACCAAAACAGAAGTGGGCAAACATGGTCATACAAGCTATACATGGTGTGGAGGAGATACATAAAACGGGTGGTAGGGCTGTGTACCACTCTGGTTGGCCTGTGGTGAGACACAACCTATGTATGTGTGTGTGTGTGTGCGCGTGTGTGTGTACAACCCTAAGATAAAGGAACGATCAGGTGGGTACCAGGCAGCTTGATGCAGTACTATTCAACATGTCCCTTTGTACTTAAATGGCATTTGATAGGAGTTTTATCTCTAATAAAACATATGTTGATGTGTGATTGTGTGGGTGTGTGTAAAGACTTTCATGCAGGCATACAAAGTCTCAATTTAACATTCACACACACATTCCTGTCTACATTTCTAGGAGTGTCTTATATATACATCAGACAAAGAACACAAGACACAACAATAGAACACAAGACACAACAATAGAACACAGGACACAACAATAGAACACAGGACACAACAATAGAACACAGGACACAACAATACAACACAGGACACAACAATAGAACACAGGACACAACAATAGAACACAGGACACAACAATAGAACACAGGACACAACAATAGAACACAAGACACAACAATAGAACACAACAATAGAACACAGGACACAACAATACAACACAGGACACAACAATAGAACACAGGACACAACAATAGAACACAGGACACAACAATAGAACACAGGACACAACAATACAACACAGGACACAACAATAGAACACAGGACACAACAATATAACACAGGACACAACAATAGAACACAGGACACAACAATAGAACACAGGACACAACAATAGAACACAGGACACAACAATAGAACACAGGACACAACAATACAACACAGGACACAACAATACAACACAGAACACAACAATAGAAAACAAGACACAAGAACTATGAAATAACACACAGTGGAGACAAGCGCAAAGACAGGTGAAACAGATCAGGGTGTGACAGTTCCATGCTGTTAGTATTGACCAACCTCTCGTTCCATGCTGTTAGTATTGACCAAACTCCCGTTCCATGCTGTTAGTATTGACCAAACTCCCATTCCATGCTTTTAGTATTGACCAAACTCCCGTTCCATGCTGTTAGTAGTGACCAAACTCCCGTTCCATGCTGTTAGTAGTGACCAAACTCCCGTTCCATGCTGTTAGTAGTGACCAAACTCCCGTTCCATGCTGTTAGTAGTGACCAAACTCCCATTCCATGCTTTTAGTAGTGACCAAACTCCCGTTCCATGCTGTTAGTATTGACAATCTCCTGTTCCATGCTGTTAGTATTGACAATCTCCTGTTCCATGCTGTTAGTATTGACCAAACTCCCGTTCCATGCTGTTAGTATTGACCAAACTCCCGTTCCATGCTGTTAGTATTGACAATCTCCTGTTCCATGCTGATAGTATTGACAATCTCCTGTTCCATGCCGTTAGTATTGACCAAACCCCCGTTCCATGCTGTTAGTTGTTCCCAAACTCCCGTTCCATGCTGTTAGTATTGACAAACTCCTGTTCCATGCTGTTAGTATTGACTAAACTCACATTCCATGCTGTTAGTAGTGACCAAACTCCCATTCCATGCTGTTAGTATTGACCAAACTCCCATTCCATGCTGTTAGTATTGACCAAACTCCCGTTCCATGCTGTTAGTATGGACCAAACTCCCGTTCCATGCTGTTAGTATTGACCAAACTCCCGTTCCATGCTGTTAGTAGTGACCAAACTCCAATTCCATGCTGTGAGTATTGACCAAACTCCCGTTCCATGCTGTTAGTAGTGACCAAACTCCCATTCCATGCTGTTAGTATTGACCAAACTCCCGTTCCATGCTGTTAGTAGTGACCAAACACCCGTTCCATGCTGTTAGTATTGACCAAACTCCCATTCCATGCTGTTAGTAGTGACCAAACTCCCGTTCCATGCTGTTAGTATTGACAATCTCCTGTTCCATGCTGATAGTATTGACAATCTCCTGTTCCATGCCGTTAGTATTGACCAAACCCCCGTTCCATGCTGTTAGTTGTTCCCAAACTCCCGTTCCATGCTGTTAGTATTGACAAACTCCTGTTCCATGCTGTTAGTATTGACTAAAATCACATTCCATGCTGTTAGCATTGACCAAACTCCCATTCCATGCTGTTAGTATTGACCAAACTCCCGTTCCATGCTGTTAATATTGACCAAACTCCCGTTCCATGCTGTTAGTATTGACCAAACTCCCGTTCCATGCTGTTAGTATTGACCAAACTCCCATTCCATGCTGTTAGTATTGACCAAACTCCCATTCCATGCTGTTAGTATTGACCAAACTCCCGTTCCATGCTGTTAGTATTGACCAAACTCCCGTTCCATGCTGTTAGTAGTGACCAAACTCCAGTTCCATGCTGTTAGTATTGACCAAACTCCCATTCCATGCTGTTAATATTGACCAAACTCCTGTTCCATGCTGTTAGTAGTGACCAAACTCCCATTCCATGCTGTTAGTATTGACCAAACTCCCATTCCATGCTGTTAGTATTGACCAAACTCCCATTCCATACTGTTAGTATTGACCAAACTCCCGTTCCATGCTGTTAGTATTGACCAAACTCCCGTTCCATGCTGTTAGTATTGACCAAACTCCCGTTCCATGCTGTTAGTAGGGACCAAACTCCCGTTCCATGCTGTTAGTAGTGACCAAACTCCCGTTCCATGCTGTTAGTAGTGACCAAACTCCCGTTCCATGCTGTTAGTAGTGACCAAACTTACATTCCATGCTGTTAGTATTGACCAAACTCCCGTTCCATGCTGTTAGTATGGACCAAACTCCCGTTCCATGCTGTTAGTATTGACCAAACTCCCGTTCCATGCTGTTAGTAGTGACCAAACTCCCATTCCATGCTGTTAGTA
The DNA here is from genome assembly GCF_002021735.2 of Oncorhynchus kisutch. Classification (NCBI taxonomy): domain Eukaryota; kingdom Metazoa; phylum Chordata; class Actinopteri; order Salmoniformes; family Salmonidae; genus Oncorhynchus; species Oncorhynchus kisutch. The sequence continues at coordinate 15,724,985 of NC_034188.2, read as the reverse complement.
GTGACCAAACTCCCATTCCATGCTGTTAGTATTGACCAAACTCCCATTCCATGCTGTTAGTATTGACCAAACTCCCATTCCATACTGTTAGTATTGACCAAACTCCCGTTCCATGCTGTTAGTATTGACCAAACTCCCGTTCCATGCTGTTAGTATTGACCAAACTCCCGTTCCATGCTGTTAGTAGGGACCAAACTCCCGTTCCATGCTGTTAGTATTGACCAAACTCCCGTTCCATGCTGTTAGTAGTGACCAAACTCCCATTCCATGCTGTTAGTATTGACCAAACTCCCGTTCCATGCTGTTAGTAGTGACCAAACTCCCATTCCATGCTGTTAGTATTGACCAAACTCCCGTTCCATGCTGTTAGTAGTGACCAAACTCCCGTTCCATGCTGTTAGTATTGACCAAACTCCCATTCCATGCTGTTAGTATTGACCAAACTCCCGTTCCATGCTGTTAGTATTGACCAAACTCCCATTCCATGCTGTTAGTATTGACCAAACTCCCATTCCATGCTGTTAGTATTGACCAAACTCCCGTTCCATGCTGTTAGTATGGACCAAACTCCCGTTCCATGCTGTTAGTATTGACCAAACTCCCGTTCCATGCTGTTAGTAGTGACCAAACTCCAATTCCATGCTGTGAGTATTGACCAAACTCCCGTTCCATGCTGTTAGTAGTGACCAAACTCCCATTCCATGCTGTTAGTATTGACCAAACTCCCGTTCCATGCTGTTAGTAGTGACCAAACACCCGTTCCATGCTGTTAGTATTGACCAAACTCCCATTCCATGCTGTTAGTAGTGACCAAACTCCCGTTCCATGCTGTTAGTATTGACAATCTCCTGTTCCATGCTGATAGTATTGACAATCTCCTGTTCCATGCCGTTAGTATTGACCAAACCCCCGTTCCATGCTGTTAGTTGTTCCCAAACTCCCGTTCCATGCTGTTAGTATTGACAAACTCCTGTTCCATGCTGTTAGTATTGACTAAAATCACATTCCATGCTGTTAGCATTGACCAAACTCCCATTCCATGCTGTTAGTATTGACCAAACTCCCGTTCCATGCTGTTAATATTGACCAAACTCCCGTTCCATGCTGTTAGTATTGACCAAACTCCCGTTCCATGCTGTTAGTATTGACCAAACTCCCATTCCATGCTGTTAGTATTGACCAAACTCCCATTCCATGCTGTTAGTATTGACCAAACTCCCGTTCCATGCTGTTAGTATTGACCAAACTCCCGTTCCATGCTGTTAGTAGTGACCAAACTCCAGTTCCATGCTGTTAGTATTGACCAAACTCCCATTCCATGCTGTTAATATTGACCAAACTCCTGTTCCATGCTGTTAGTAGTGACCAAACTCCCATTCCATGCTGTTAGTATTGACCAAACTCCCATTCCATGCTGTTAGTATTGACCAAACTCCCATTCCATACTGTTAGTATTGACCAAACTCCCGTTCCATGCTGTTAGTATTGACCAAACTCCCGTTCCATGCTGTTAGTATTGACCAAACTCCCGTTCCATGCTGTTAGTAGGGACCAAACTCCCGTTCCATGCTGTTAGTAGTGACCAAACTCCCGTTCCATGCTGTTAGTAGTGACCAAACTCCCGTTCCATGCTGTTAGTAGTGACCAAACTTACATTCCATGCTGTTAGTATTGACCAAACTCCCGTTCCATGCTGTTAGTATGGACCAAACTCCCGTTCCATGCTGTTAGTATTGACCAAACTCCCGTTCCATGCTGTTAGTAGTGACCAAACTCCCATTCCATGCTGTTAGTAGTGACCAAACTCCCATTCCATGCTGTTAGTATTGACCAAACTCCCATTCCATGCTGTTAGTATTGACCAAACTCCCATTCCATACTGTTAGTATTGACCAAACTCCCGTTCCATGCTGTTAGTATTGACCAAACTCCCGTTCCATGCTGTTAGTATTGACCAAACTCCCGTTCCATGCTGTTAGTAGGGACCAAACTCCCGTTCCATGCTGTTAGTATTGACCAAACTCCCGTTCCATGCTGTTAGTAGTGACCAAACTCCCATTCCATGCTGTTAGTATTGACCAAACTCCCGTTCCATGCTGTTAGTAGTGACCAAACTCCCATTCCATGCTGTAGTATTGACCAAACTCCCGTTCCATGCTGTTAGTAGTGACCAAACTCCCGTTCCATGCTGTTAGTATTGACCAAACTCCCATTCCATGCTGTTAGTATTGACCAAACTCCCGTTCCATGCTGTTAGTATTGACCAAACTCCCTTTCCATGCTGTTAGTATTGACCAAACTCCCATTCCATGCTGTTAGTATTGACCAAACTCCCATTCCATGCTGTTAGTATTGACCAAACTCCCGTTCCATGCTGTTAGTATTGACCAAACTCCCGTTCCATGCTGTTAGTATTGACCAAACTCCCGTTCCATGCTGTTAGTATTGACCAAACTCCCGTTCCATGCTGTTAGTATTGACCAAACTCCCGTTCCATGCTGTTAGTAGTGACCAAACTCCCGTTCCATGCTGTTATTTATTTGACAAAATAGGCCGTTGGCCTATGGCAGTTCCAGTGTTAAAAGATAATGATATACATCGATGATGATGATGATCATCAAGGATAATCATTTCAGTGTATGTTATATTAGGAGTTGTGTCTGCTTCCACATGGTGGATTCACTGTTATGTCTCCAAATCAACTTTGAAATATACAATCTCTGCCCCATGAAGACTGAGAGACTCACCTCTCTCACATCACAAGTCAACCGTTTACAGCATACATTTGACATATGTATGTTGCTCTCTCTCTCAATTAAATGCAAGGGGCTTTATTGGCATATGGATTAGACAACAAACAAAAGGTAAATAAACAATCATTAAATATTACACTCAAATGTTTTAGAAGAATATAGTAATTTCAAATGGTATATTATTGTGAAAATAGTTGAATTATGAAAAGAGGAAATAAATAAACAGATAAATACAGATTGTATTTACAATCTTGTTTGTTTCTCACGTGACCTTTTTCTCATGGCAACGTGCCACAAGTCTTGCTACTGTGACTGCACACTGCAATATTTCGCATAACAGATATGAGAGGTTATCCATTTCTTATTTGTTTTCAAATTCTTTGTGCGTCTATGTGATCTATGGGAAATATACTGCATTCGGAAAGTATTCAGACCCTTGAACCTTTTCCACATTTTGTTACGTTACAGCCTTAATCTAAAATATATTAAATACAAAAGATTCCTCATCAATCTACACACAATACCCAATAATGACAAAACAAAAACACATTTATAAAAATCCAAAAACAATAATATAAGTATTCAGACCCTTTGCAATGAGACTGGAAATTGAGCTCAGGTGCATCCTGTTTCAATTGATCATCCTTGAGATGTTTCTACAACTTGATTGGAGTACACCTGCTGTAAATTCAATTGATTGGGCATGATTTGGAAAGGCACACACCTGTCTATATAAGGTCCCACAGTTGACAGTGCATGTCAGCGAAAAAACCAAGCCATGAGGTCAAATGAGTTGTCCGTAGAGCTCCAAGACAGGATTGAGTTGAGCCACAGATCTGGGGAAGGGTATCAAAAATGTCTGCAGCATTGAAGGTCCCCAAGTAAACAGTGGCCTTCATCATTCTTAAATGGACGACCCTTCCTAGAATTGGCCGCCCGGCCAAACTGAGCAATCAGAGGAGAAGGGCCTTGGTCAGGGAGGTGACCAAGAACCCGATGGTCACTCTGACCGAGCTCCAGAGTTCCTCTGTGGAGATTGGATAACCTTCCCCAAGGGCAACCATCTCTGCAGCACTCCACCAATCAGGCCTTTATGGTAGAGTGGCCAGACGGAAGCCACTCCCCAGTAAAAGGCACATGACAGCCCACTTGGAGTTTGCAAAAAGGCACCTAAAGGACTCTCCGACCATGAGAAACAAGATTCTCTGGTCTGATGAAACCAAGATTGAACTCTTTGACCTGAATTCCAAGAGTCACATCTGGAGGAAACCTGGCACCATGGTGGTGGCAGCATCCTGCCGTGGGGATGTTTTTCAGCGGGAGGGATTGGATGACTAGTCAGGATCGAGGCAAAGATGAACGGAGAAAATTAGAGAGAGATCCTTGATGAAAACCTGCTCCAGAGCGCTCAGGACCTCAGACTGGGTCGAAGTTTAACCTTCCAACAGGACAACGACTCTAACTACACAGCCAAGATAACGCAGGAGTGGCTTCGGGACAAGTCTCTGAATGTCCTTGAGTGGCCCAGCCAGAGCCTGGACTTGAACCTGATCAAACATCTCTGGAGAGACCTGAAAAAAGCTGTGTGGCGGCATTATGGGGAATTGCGTATAGATTTAATGGGGGACATTTTTTTTAAACCATTTTAGAATAAGGCTGTTTAGTAACAAAATGTGGAAAAGTCAAGGGGTCTGAATAATTTCTGAATGTACTGTATGTGTCTCTAATATGGTCATACCTTTGGCAAGAGGTTAGGAAGTGCAGCTCAGTTTCCATCTCATTTTGTGGGCAGTTTGCACATAGCCTGTCTTCTCTTCAGAGCCAGGTCTGCCTACGGCAACCTCTCTCAATAGCAAGACTATGCTAACTGAGTCTGCACATAGCCAAGGATTTTCTTAATTTGAAGGTCAGTTACAGTGGTTAGTTATTCTGCCATTTTGTACTCTCTGTTGAGGACCAGATAACTTTCCAGTTTGCTCTGTTTTTTGGTTGATCCTTTCGGTGTATTAAATAGTTCTCTTTTTGCTTTCTAATAATATGGTTTGGGTCTAAATGTGTTTTTGTCCTGGGGCTCTATGGGGTCTGTTTGTGTTTGTGAACAGAGGACCAGGACCAGCTGGCTATACACATGCAGACACACACAAACCCTTTACCTAAAGCAAAATAAAAAAATGTCTGATATTCTCCCATCCCTCTATGTAGTGTCTCATGATGCTGGCTCGTCTACCCTGCACACTATGTAGTGTCACATGATGCTGGCTCGTCTACCCTGCCCTCTATGTAGTGTCTCATGATGCTGGCTCGTCTACCCTGCACACTATGTAGTGTCACATGATGCTGGCTCGTCTACCCTGCCCTCTCTATGTAGTGTCTAATGATGCTGGCTCGTCTACCCTGCCCTCTCTATGTAGTGTCTAATGATGCTGGCTCGTCTACCCTGCCCTCTCTATGTAGTGTCTAATGATGCTGGCTCGTCTACCCTGCCCTCTCTATGTAGTGTCTCATGATGCTGGCTCGTTTCCCATCCCTCTATGTAGTGTCTCATGATGCTGGCTCATCTACCCTGCCCTCTCTATGTAGTGTTGCATGATGCTGGCTTGTCTACCCTGCCCTCTATGTAGTGTCGCATGATGCTGGCTCGTCTACCCTGCCCTCTCTATGTAGTGTCGCGTGATGCTGGCTTGTCTACCCTACCCTCTCTATGTAGTGTCACATGATGCTGGCTCGTCTACCCTGCCCTCTATGTAGTGTCGCATGATGCTGGCTCGTCTACCCTGCCCTCTCTATGTAGTGTCGCATGATGCTGGCTTGTCTACTCTACCCTCTCTATGTAGTGTCGCATGATGCTGGCTCGTCTACCCTACCCTCTCTATGTAGTGTCGCATGATGCTGGCTCGTCTACCCTGCCCTCTATGTAGTGTCGCATGATGCTGGCTCGTCTACCCTGCCCTCTCTATGTAGTGTCGCATGATGCTGGCTTGTCTACCCTACCGTCTCTATGTAGTGTCGCATGATGCTGGCTCTTCTACCCTGCCCTCTCTATGTAGTGTCACATGATGCTGGCTTGTCTAACCTGCCCTCTCTATGTAGTGTCGCATGATGCTGGCTCGTCTACCCTACCCTCTCTATGTAGTGTCGCATGATGCTGGCTCGTCTACCCTGCCCTCTCTATGTAGTGTCGCATGATGCTGGCTCGTCTACCCTGCCACTATCCGCAGTCTCCCCGCTCATAGCCAGGCATGGACTCTTTCCCAGTGGCCAGTCAGCAGGGCCAGATAAGTCATTAAAGAAGCAATTAACAGATCTAATTAAGAAGAGAGAGTGTGAACACAGAGAAAGAGTAGAGAGTGAGAGGGAAATGAAAGAGAGAGAGAGAGAGAGAGAGAGTCTGAGTGAAGCAGGGGACGGATAATTGGTTGCACTGTGAAGTTATTTTAGCTGTTTGGTTTTAGCGGTTGGAATGTTTGTGTGTGTGTTCATGTGTGCTTGTGTGTATGTGTTCATGTGTGTTTGTGTGAGTTCATGTTAGTGTGTTGGGTTGGGTTGGACGGTTGAGGGGCTTTTTGTGATTTTATACTACGTTTTATCGTACAGTATATATTTGGCCATAATTGCAGTCAGAAGTTGTAGTTAAAAGTGCGGTTAAGATGAAGACTTTTCACAAGTCTTACAGTTACTGTACGATACCCTGTCACATTTCCTGACATCAAAGTGTTTGTAAGCTTATATTCCTACAAGGCTTGTATAGGAGAGAGAACCCCTCCTGATGTACTGCTGACACACTACAGTTGAGGGTCAGTATATATAAAAGGCTAATCTTCATAGGCTCTGACATGAGGACAAAGTTTAAGTCACCTTGATGCTCTCAGATTAATAAAACACTTCCCCCTTCTCTTGATCTCTCCTGCTCTCTCTTAACCCCTCTCACTCCTTTACTCTCCCTGTCTCTCACTCACTCTAAATCCATCGCTTTCTCTCTGCCTTTCTCTATGCCCCCTCTCTCTCCCTCCCCACCTCCCCCTCTCCCCTTTCCCCTCCCTCTTCCCCCCACCCCCCCCACCTCCCCTCTCTCTCTACCACCTACACTCTCTCTACCCCCCCCCCCTCTCTCCCCCCCCCTCTCTCTACCACCTACACTCTCTCTATCCCCCCTCTCTTTCTTCTCCTAAAGTTGGCTGGGTGAACATTAATTGTAGCTCCTCTGCTTCAAAGCCCAGTTGTAGCTGATAAGGACAACAGAGGAGATGTGTGAGGGTGTGAGAGGCCAAACATACACTCTTAGCTTGTTATCGTAACCCTCTACCACGCCTTTAGAAGAGTAACCTTCTCATTAGATACTGTCCCCCGGAGGTCTCTGTGTGTGTGCTGAGTCATGTCACAAATGCAACCTCTGTGTTTCCTGTGTGTATGTGTGTGTGTGTGTGTGTGTGTGTGTGTGTGTGTGTGTGTGTGTGTGTGTGTGTGTGTGTGTGTGTGTGTGTGTGTGTGTGTGTGTGTGTCAGCTGGCAGGTGTCTCCATCACACTAACCCTTTGGCAGAATGGTGAGCCTACTGCATAATGATAACCAACACATTACCATTATTGTGATGCTAATGAAGACAGATAGGAGAGAGAAGAGAGAGTGAGAGATGGAGAGAGAGAGAAACATGTTTCCCATGCCAATAAAGCCCCTTAAATTGAAATTGAATTGAGAAAGAGGGATAGAGGGAGAAAGAGAGATAGGGAGGGAGAGGGGGAGAGAGAGAGACGAGGGAGAGAGAGAGAGAGAGTGAGAGGGAGGGAGAGGGCGAGAGAGAGAGAGCGAGAGAGAGAGAGCGCGAGAGAGAGAAGAGAGCGAGAGAGAGACAGGGGGAGGGAGAGAGAGGGAGAAGGGGAGAGAGGGAGAAGGAGGGAGAGAGGGAGAAGGGAGAGAGAGGGAGAAGGAGAGAGAGAGGGAGAAGGGAGAGAGAGAGAGAGAGAGAGAGAGAGAGAGAGAGAACAAGAGCGAGAGAGAGAACAAGAGAGAGAGAGAGAGAGAGAGAGAGAGAGAACAAGAGAGAGAGAGAGAGAGAGAACAAGAGAGAGAAAGAGGAGGGGAGAGGGAGATGGAAAGGGAGAGAGAGAGAGAGAGAGAGAGAGAGAGAGAGAGAGAGAGAGAGAACAAGAGAGAGAAAGAGGAGGGGAGAGGGAGAGAAAGAGGAGGGGAGAGGGAGGGAAAGAGGAGGGGAGAGGGAGGGAAAGAGGAGGGGAGAGGGAGGGAAAGAGGAGGGGAGAGGGAGATGGAAAGGGAGAGAGAGAGAGAGAGAGAGAGAGAGAGAGAGAGAGAACAAGAGAGAGAAAGAGGAGGGGAGAGGGAGAGAAAGAGGAGGGGAGAGGGAGGGAAAGAGGAGGGGAGAGGGAGGGAAAGAGGAGGGGAGAGGGAGGGAAAGAGGAGGGGAGAGGGAGATGGAAAGGGAGAGGGAGAGAAAGAGGAGGGGAGAGGGAGATGGAAAGGGAGAGGGAGAGAAATAGGAGGGGAGAGGAAGATGAAAAGGGAGAGGGAGAGAAAGAGGAGGGGAGAGGGAGATGGAAAGGGAGAGAGAGAGGAGGGGAGAGGGAGATGGAAAGGGAGAGAGATCGATAAAGAATGTGGTAGTGAGAGATGAGAAAGAGAAAGTGGGAGTCAGGTGGTTTATATTGCACTGCAGGTCAGGACATCATTGTAACCTTAGTTACAGTCTGTACAGAGTCACAGTGGGACAATAGACAGGTTCACTGCAGGTGCTCCACTTGGAGAGAAGACCAACTTCCTTTTCCTTGCGGTACTGTTCTGCTGTTATGTGAGCCTGTCTCAAGGTGACCATGGATGGCTGGGTGTACTCAGTCACAGACATGAGGTGCGTTCAAGGGAAATAGTTACCAGCATGGTCAGCCATAGAGAGAGAAAGAGAGTGAGAGGGAGTGAAAGAGAAAGAAAGAGAGAGGATACAGACAGATCAAGGAAGAGAGAAAGAGCGGGAGAGAGAAAGAGAGAGAGTTAGCAAGAGAAAGAGACAAGAGATAATAAAGACAGAGTGAGATGGAGAGAGAGATAGTGTGGTCTGAGAGAGAGAGAGATAGTGTGGTCTGAGAGAGAGAGAGATAGTGTGGTCTGAGAGAGAGAGAGATAGTGTGGTCTGAGAGAGAGAGAGAGAGAGATAGTGTGGTCTGAGAGAGAGAGAGATAGTGTGGTCTGAGAGAGAGAGAGATAGTGTGGTCTGAGAGAGAGAGAGATAGTGTGGTCTGAGAGAGAGAGAGATAGTGTGGTCTGAGAGAGAGATAGTGTGGTCTGAGAGAGAGAGAGAGATAGTGTGGTCTGAGGCAGGGTTAGAGTGGACTGCAGGGTGGGAAAATGTCATTTCCATTTGCCCACGGCCCGCTTGATACATTCCTGGAAACAAGTGGGATATCCAGCCTCGTTTGATATCTGACCTTGAACTGAGTAGGCCGGTGGGTGGGGTTTTAAATGGCCATACTCAATGATTGGTCGCACACAATAATGCCACACAGTGTCGCTCGCGTATGTTGTTAATCCTCACGCACGAGTCACTGGCGCCATAAGAGGAGGTCCAATCATATTAAATGAATCATACTCTGACCCCTTAATTTATTTACATCATTGGTGTATCTGGTTAGTAGATCTGATTGGCCCCAAACTGGCCTTTACTGGTTAACATTTAATACATGTGTCATGACGTTGCCCTCTTTGGGTACAGCGAGCACCATCCCCCTCTCTCTGTCTCCTACACTCAGCCTGCTCCGACCTCAGGTCGTAATTTCCTGGAGGAGATTATCTCATCATGGCCACAGTATAGAGAGAGAGGGAGTTTTCATAGAGAGTACAAAGGAATTTCTTCTACCTCACAGAACTTGAGGTCCGAACAACATGTATGTTCTGGAGAACGTATAAAAGATCGGTTAAGAATCCAGCTACAAACTGGTCCGTTTGGTACAATTTTGTGAAACTCATGGGAGACAATATGGCCACATTACCATAACGCTGTTTATGCAATAGCCTCAGATATGAGGCTTACATCTAAATGTTGTATAAGATGAATGAGTGAGGTTGATACTGTTTGTGAAATTGTGTAATGTGATTTTGGACTGTTTAATGAACGAAACTCCAATTCCCTTTGGAGTTGAACTAAACCGCCCATGAGCACAGTTATGGTCTGGTGTCCTGGGACAGCCCTTTCTGCTCTTCCGAATAAAACCCCCACCTTGAGAATTTCTCAACAGACCATGTTTCTCTCAATTACTAGAGTACAAAGGTTGCAGACCAGCTTACCTCGATAACGAGAGGGCCAAGCTTTGAGAGAAGACCATAAACCTGAGTATAAGCTAAGGTTTGAGTAGATGGCTGAATCTTTTAACCATACCATGTGGTTAAACCCCTAGACTATCGATACCGACAGAATAATAACAAGTCTTTGATATTAACTTCTTGACGCTACCTATCCCGTTAACAGGATAATTTTCATCAACAACCGCTGAATTTCAGAGCGCCACATTCAAATAATATTACAAAAAATATTTATATTCATGAAATCACAAGTGCAATATAGCAAAACACAGCTTAGCATTTTGTTAATCCACCTGTCATGTCAGATTTTGAAAATATGCTTTACAGCGAAAGCAATCCAAGCATTTGTGTAAATTAATCAATCACTAGGTGCCAGGGTAGCGTAGTGGTTAGAGCGCTGGGCTAGAAACTGGAAGGTTGCAAGTTCAAATCCCCGAGCTGATAAGTTATAACTCTGTCGTTCTGAACCAGTTAACCCACTGTTCCTAGGCCGTCATTGAAAATGTTAAAAAATTCTTAACTGACATACCTAGTTAAATAAAGGTAAAAAAACTAGACAAACATTATGAACACCTAGCATCAAAGTAGCTGGGTCACGAAAAGCAATCAAATTTATTTGACCTTTATTTAACCAGGCAAGTCAGTTAAGAACAAATTCTTATTTTCAATGACGGCCTAGGAACAGTGGGTTAACTGCCTGTTCAGGGGCAGAACGACAGATTTGTAACTTATGAATCGCTTACCTTTGATCGCTTACCTTTGATGATCTTACCTTTGATGACCTTTGATGATGTTTTCACTCACGAGACTCCCAGTTACACAATGAATGTTCCTTTTGTTCCATAAAGATTATTTTATATCCAAAATACCTAAATTTGTTTGGCATGTTATGTTCAGAAATCCACAGGCTCAAGCGGCCACGACAACGCAGACGAAAATTCCAAATAGTATCTGTAATGTCCACAGAAACATGTCAAACGTTGTTTTATAATCAATCCTCAGATTGTTTTAAAAATATATCATCGATAATATATCAACCGGCACTGTCTTTTTCAGTAGGAGAGGGTGAGACGATGGCTGCCCAAGCTCTGTTGCGCAAGCAAAACTCATGCGAACACCTGACGCAATGTTATCTTTCTCGCTCATTTTTCAAAATAAAAGCCTGAAACTATGTCTAAAGACTGTTGACACCTTGAGGAAGTGTTAGGAAAAGGAATCTGGTTGATATCCCTTTAAATAAAGCGAAGGCAGACTTTGGAACATGGAGCTTTCAAAATAGAAGCCACTTCCTGGTTGATTTTCCTCAGGTTTCGCCTGCAATATCAGTTCTGTTATACTCACAGACAATATTTTGACAGTTTTGGAAACTTTAGAGTGTTTGCTATCCTAATCTGTCAATGATATGCATATTCTAGCATATGGGCCTGAGAAATAGGCTGTTTACATTGGGAATGTTATTTTTCCAAACATAAAAATAGTGTCCCCTAGCTGAAAGAGGTTAATTACTAGTCTGCAGCTAGGAATTCGGTATCATTGAACGTGAAGACTGACAACCGCCAAAACACCTAAACTATAATGACATCAATGAATGTCACTCTGAACAATCCATTCTAACCACGACAGAGAGAGGGCGGACAAACTCTCCAACAGAAACAAACTTTTCAACAAAGATCCCGACGAGACACTGAACCTAAATATATATATTGATTGCAATTATTCCGGAATGAGTGAGCGTTCATGTGCAAAGGATTAGCATTTCAATTGTTATAATTATCACTCTGTAGTGACTTCTTAGTCAACCCCACTTCCCTTTCTGTCCAACAAGCCGCGATACCGGTTTATCCCACTAGGGAAACTCCACTATCATTTCCTTGTAACTATCTACTGTTTGTTTATGCATTTCTGTGAATTACTTCGTTAGTAAATAAATGATTTAAGACAATTGATGTATGGATGACTCATAGTGAAGACTGGGTTCGTGCAGATAACCAACAATTTACGAAGTTTGGAATGAGACTAACGTGAGGTAAATAATAATTAATTAATTTGAAGACTAAGTGATCAGATATTCAAATATCTGAAAGTTATATTAGAAAAATTATAACTTTATAATCTGAATATTTTCCTTGGTGCCCCGACTTCCTAGTTAATTATAGTTACATGATTAATCAGTTTAATCGCGTAATAATAACTACAGAGAGTTATTTGATAAATAGTCTTCAGTTTTAATGATGCCAAAGACACGACACATGATGCGACACTACATGGTTTGAGAACAAACACGTGCTGCCTCTGGTTTGCTTTGGAGTCTGTACCTTATCATTCCTGTACTGTACATGTCATTACTTCTGCCTATATATTTTCATATGGAAGAGAAAACACACTGCGAGCACAACCAGCGAATACCTGAACTTCCTGCAGACATTTGAGGCCCAGAAGCAGGATCAGCACCTCAATCAGCTGTGTGAAGATGAGGCAGCAGACAGGACAGCAGACAGGACAGCCAGGGTAGCTGAGATTGCCCAGACAACATTATTTCCACCTATGCTATGTTGAGTTGATGAGTGTCCAACTGACAAAACACAATGCTTAATAACAGATGTTCTATGTTTTCTTTCTTTGTGACAGGTACTGACCTCGAAGCAGGCTGGTGGGTAGGGTTTCAAACAGTAATACCATGGAGTTCACACCTGTGTAACTAAAGTAATACCATGGAGTTCACACCTGTGTAACTAAAGTAATACCATGGAGTTCACACCTGTGTAACTAAAGTAATACCATAGAGTTCACACCTGTGCAACTAAAATAATACCATGAAGTTCACACCTGTGTAACTAAAATAATACCATGGAGTTCACACCTGTGTAACTAAAGTAATACCATGGAGTTCACACCTGTGTAACTAAAATAATACCATGGAGTTCACACCTGTGTAACTAAAATAATACCATGGAGTTCACACCTGTGTAACTAAAATAATACCATGGAGTTCACACCTGTGTAACTAAAATAATACCATGGAGTTCACACCTGTGTAACTAAAATAATACCATGGAGTTCACACCTGTGTAACTAAAATAATACCATGGAGTTCACACCTGTGTAACTAAAATAATACCATGGAGTTCACACCTGTGTAACTAAAATAATACCATGGAGTTCACACCTGTGTAACTAAAATAATACCATGGAGTTCACACCTGTGTAACTAAAGTAATACCATGGAGTTCACACCTGTGTAACTAAAGTAATACCATGGAGTTCACACCTGTGTAACTAAAGTAATACCATGGAGTTCACACCTGTGTAACTAAAATAATACCATGGAGTTCACACCTGTGTAACTAAAATAATACCATGGAGTTCACACCTGTGTAACTAAAATAATACCATGGAGTTCACACCTGTGTAACTAAAATAATACCATGGAGTTCACACCTGTGTAACTAAAGTAATACCATGGAGTTCACACCTGTTAACTAAAGTAATACCATGGAGTTCACACCTGTGTAACTAAAGTAATACCATGGAGTTCACACCTGTGTAACTAAAATAATACCATGAGATCAGGCCTAGTCAAATAAGGTTCAATAAAAAAGAAACACTTTTTAGTACAGAATTTCTACTTTTAGATCAGACTACTTTAGACTTTAGAAAGTATTGTACTCTGCAAGAACTTTGCAAACAGTGCTGATGCCAACCTGCAGAAATCTGCATCCCACAAGGAATGGGTTTCTGGGTTTGTTCAAGACACCTCAGTTAATTAGGTTCTGTGGGGAATGGGGAATTATTGTCTTGTGGGGAATGATTGAATAAAAGCTTTCAACAAATGTGATTCAGAACATTGATCCTCTATAATACCACTCTGGACTACATACTGGACTTCCTGTTTGATCATTGTTCCTCTATAATACCACTCTGGACTACATACTGGACTTCCTGTTTGATCATTGATCCTCTATAATACCACTCTGGACTACATACTGGACTTCCTGTTTGATCATTGATCCTCTATAATACCACTCTGGACTACATACTGGACTTCCTGTTTGATCATTGATCCTCTATAATACCACTCTGGACTACATACTGGACTTCCTGTTTGATCATTGATCCTCTATAATACCACTCTGGACTACATACTGGACTTCCTGTTTGATCATTGATCCTCTATAATACCACTCTGGACTACATACTGGACTTCCTGTTTGATCATTGATCCTCTATAATACCACTCTGGACTACATACTGGACTTCCTGTTTGATCATTGATCCTCTATAATACCACTCTGGACTTCATACTGGACTTCCTGTTTGATCATTGATCCTCTATAATACCACTCTGGACTTCATACTGGACTTCCTGTTTGATCATTGATCCTCTATAATACCACTCCGGACTTCATACTGGACTTCCTGTTTGATCAGTGATCCTCTATAATACCACTCTGGACTTCTTACTGGACTTCCTGTTTGATCAGTGATCCTCTATAATACCACTCTGGAATTTATATTTGATTATTTATCCTCTATAATGCCTAGCTTACTGGACTTCCTGTTTGATCATTTATCCTCTTTAATACCTAGCTTACTGGACTTCCTGTATGATCATTTATTCTCTTTAATACCTAGCTTACTGGACTTCCTGTTTGATCATTGGCCCTCTATAATACCACTCTGGACTTCATACTGGACTTCCTGTTTTATAATTGAACCTCTATAATACCACTCTGGACTTCATACTGGACTTCCTGTATGCTCATTGCTCCTCTATAATACCTAGCTTACTGGACTTCCTGTTTGATCATTCATCTTCTATAATACCACTCTGGACTTCCTATTTGATTATTGATCCTCTATAATGCCTAGCTTACTGGGCTTCCTGTTTGATCATTGATCCTCTATAATGCCTAGCTTACTGGGCTTCCTGTTTGATCATTGATCCTCTATAATGTCTAGCTTACTGGACTTCCTGTTTGATCATTGATCCTCTATAATGCCTAGCTTACTGGACTTCCTGTTTGATCATTGATCCTCTATAATGCCTAGTTTACTGGACTTCCTGTTTGATCATTGATCCTCTATAATGCCTAGCTTACTGGACGTCATTCTGGACATCAACAACCATTTACCCACGTGTCCATTATCATGCTATTGGCATTATCATCTTAATATCTTATATTGTATTGAGAAAACAGACTGGCACTTCCGCTACCACTCTCCCAGAGCTAACCTTTTCAAGATAAAATGCACACACACACACAAACACATTAAGTTGCTAAAGTGAATATGTTAATAACGTTGGGAGTCAGGGGAATGAATACATAACTATGGAGCAGCGACAGACGCTCGCTGTAAAAGACCCATTAGAGCAAAACAAATGGACATATTGGATTAGCAAAACAGCCCATTAAGGTAGAGTCCTCTGTAATGCAAGTGTGTTCGGTAATAGCATCAGAAACACACACACACACACAAACGCACACACACACACAGGTTGTTTGCTACTGTGTCAACGTGGGTGTTACATCTCACCATCTCATGTTCTGTGTGTGCGTGTGTCTGTGTGTGACCGCGTGCATTTGTGTGTGTGTGTGCATGTGCGTGTGTGTTTGTGTGTGTGTGCGTGTGCGTGTGCGTGAGCATGTATGTGTGTGTGTGACTGCGTGCGTTTGTGTGTGTGTGTGTGCGCGTGTGTGCGTGTGCACGTGAGCATGCGTTTGTGTGTGTGTGCGTGTGTGCGTGAGCATGCGTGTGTGTGTGTCTGCGTGTGTGTGAACATGTGTGTGTGTGCGTGTGTGTGCGTGTGTGTGCGTGTGCATGGGGTATGTGTGTATGTGTGGTGTGTGTGTGTATGTGTGGTGTGTGTGTGTGTGTGTCTGTGGTGTGTGTGTGTTTGTGTGGTGTGTGTGTGTGTGTGTGTGTGTGTGGTGTGTGTGTGTGGTGTGTGTGTGTATGTGTGGTGTGTGTATGTGTGTGTATCTGTGGTATGTGTGTGTGTTTGTGTGTGTGTGTGTATGTGTATGTGTGGTGTGTGGTGTGTGTGTGCGTTTGTGTGTGTGTGTGTGTGTGTGTGGTGTGTGTGTGTGTATTTGTGATGTGTGTGTGTGTGTGTGTGTGGTGTGGTGTGTGTGTGTATGTGTGGTGTGTGTGTGTGTGTGTGTGTGGTGTATGTGCGTGTGTGTGTGTGTGTGTGTGGGTGTGTGTGTGTGTGTGTATGTGTGGTCTGTGTGTGTGTATGTGTGATGTGTGTGTATGCGTGTGTGCGTGTGCGTGAGCATGTGTGTTGGTGTGTGTATGTGTGGTGTGTGTGTGTGTATGCGTGTGTGCGTGTGCGTGAGCATGCGTGTGTGTGTGTGTGTATGCGTGTGTGCGTGTGCGTGAGCATGCATGTGTGTATGTGTGGTGTGTGTGTGTGTATACGTGTGTGCGTGTGCGAGAGCATGCGTGTGTGTGTGTGTATGTGTGTGTATGTGTGGTGTGTGTGTGTGTGTATGTGTGTGTGTGTGTGTGTATGTGTGGCGTGTGTATGTGTGTGTGTGTGTCTCTCAAAGGGAACTAGGTACCTAGATCTGTTGCAGCTCACAGAACAAAACAACACAATCCTATTGGTTTAGGTTGCATCGATTATTCTCCTTCCTGCTTTGCCACCTTGTAAATGCTTTGTGGACATGTACTATAATAGAGGTTTTGAATTGATTGCCCTAAATTCTCTGCTTTTGGCCTGATGCTTTCATTATATGTTCTGTGATGTTTCTGTCAGGTTTCTATCGGGATCTCCGTCTGGGTCTTATGTGTCTATTTAGCTGTCTCTCTTTGTCTGGCAACATATGTCTTTGCTATTCACAGGCTCTGTTCTCCACTGAAACAGTGACAGACAGATTGCTCTATAGTCGCTCTGGGTTTCCAAGGAGATGCCATTAATTAAAAGTATGAAAGCTGGTTAAATTGGTGCTTTGGCCATCTCCCTGATCACAAATTAAATATGCTCAACCCAGAGAGAGAAATCGAGAGAGAGAGAGAGAGAGAGAGAGAGAGAGAGAGAGAGAGAGATCCAGCAAGGTGAAATCTTTGATTAGCACTGTGTTCAGAATTGAGATGAGATAAGTATCACTCTAAGATTGAATTGATTTGGTTTTATAACAGTTGAAATGACAGGTAAATGGGTCCCTACAATAGCCCTCCTTGTCTGTCTGTCTGTCTGTCTGTCTGTCTGTCTGTCTGTCTGTCTGTCTGTCTGTCTGTCTGTCTGTCTGTCTGTCTGTCTGTCTGTCTGTCTGTCTGTCTGTCTGTCTGTCTGTCTGTCTGTCTGTCTGTCTGTCTGTCTGTCTGTCTGTCTGTCTGTCTGTCTGTCTGTCTGTCTGTCTGTCTGTCTGTCTGTCTGTCTGTCTGTCTGTCTGTCTGTCTGTCTGTCTGTCTGTCTGTCTGTCTGTCTGTCTGTCTGTCTGTCTGTCTGTCTGTCTGTCTGTCTGTCTGCCTGCCTGCCTGTCTGTCTGTCTGTCTGTCTGTCTGTCTGTCTGTCTGTCTGTCTGTCTGTCTGCCTGCCTGCCTGCCTGCCTGCCTGCCTGCCTGTCTGTCTGTCTGTCTGTCTCTCTGTCTCTCTGTCTGAACATCATTCCACAATCACTCAATGACTTGTTATGGTTCTGTCTACAGAATATATATACAGTGCCAGTCAAAGTTTGGACACACCTACTCATTCAAGGGTTTTTCTTTATTTTACTCTTTTCTACATTGTAGAATCATAGTAAAGATGTCAAAACTGTGAAATAAGGACCAGGATGTTGACAACTGTGCTATGCAGATTGCAAAATAGTTGGGAAGAGATTTTTGATGTACTGATTCCATGGTACAGGGTGTATGAGTTGATATATAAAACAACGCAAGATTCAAGACTTTGTGCTTTTCAGCTAAAATTATTACATAGAATTCTTGCCACCAACAAAATGTTGAATATTTGGGGCATAAAATCATCGAAGCTCTGCAGATTTTGTTGTGAGGATACAGAATCAATAGACCATTTATTTTGGTATTGCCCTCAGGTAGCCTGTTTCTGGTCTCAGGTTCAGGAATGGCTGAAAATGCATAGCATTGATCTAAAATTGACCCTAGAAATAGTACTGTTAGGAGATCTGGAGAGACCAGGTCAGTCAATTACTAATATACTAATACTCTTAGTGAAACTATTTATCTTCAACACGCAATCTGTAGATTCTATTAGAATAGATTGAAATTGTACGTTAAACATCATAGCATAGTTGAAAGATATGTGTTGTGTAGAAACATGAAGTGGGTAGCCAGCAGTAGATGGGATGGGCTGAGGGAAGCTGAGGGTTGGGATGGGCCTAGGGAAGCTGAGGGTTGGGATGGGTTTGGCTGAGGGAGACCAGCAGAGATAGATGGGATGGGCTGAGGGAAGCTGAGGGTTGGGATGTGGAATTGGAGACAAGTGGGAGTGGAGTTGCTGTGTGAGAGAGAGAATGAAAGGATTGGGCTGAGGGAAGCTGAGGTTTGGGATGGGCTGAGGGAAGCTGAGGGTTGGGATGGGCTGAGGGAAGCTGAGGGTTGGGATGGGCTGAGGGAAGCTGAGGGTTGGGATGGGCTGAGGGAAGCTGAGGGTTGGGGTGGGCTGAGGGAAGCTGAGGGTTGGGGTGGGCTGAGGGAAGCTGAGGGTTGGGATGGGCTGAGGGAAGCTGAGGGTTGGGATGTGGAATTGGAGACAAGTGGGAGTGGAGTTGCTGTGTGAGAGAGAGAATGAAAGGATTGGGCTGAGGGAAGCTGAGGGTTGGGGTGGGCTGAGGGAAGCTGAGGGTTGGGATGTGGAATTGGAGACAAGTGGGAGTGGAGTTGCTGTGTGAGAGAGAGAATGATGGTCAAAGATAAAGGGGGGGGGGGTCTAAATAAAACATAATGAAAGTAGAATGACACTGAGGGACAGTGTTTTTACAACTAATGCCGGTTTGCCTGAGGCTGATGCCGTGCAGGTGTTTGTACACTTGCATATACACACACTCTCATTCAAATAAACACATACAAGAACACACACATACATGTAATAGTACCAGACATGCACACAAACATATACAGTTGGCATTGCTGTTATGATTCCAGTTGTCCTTCATGTCCTTTGTTTTAAATGTATTTGTTTAGCATGGTTGTTGGTTTCTTCTGTCTTTTCCTTTTTTCTCTTTAGTTCATTCTCTTGGTTGTTGGTGCATTGGGGGGTTCTTGGGGTTGGTGCATTGGGGGGTTCTTGGGGGTGGGGATTGGAATGAATTGTATTCCCGGGGGGGGGGGGGACTGTGGGAGGGTTCTCGAATGGTTGAGGGACAGCTATTGGGGAACTGTGGGGGGGATCTTGTAGGGTTCGGTTTCACAAGATTGTGATCATGGAAAAGGAAACTATGACATGTATGTTTTATCACTATCAGGCACACGCACCCTCACACATAAGGACGGCTCTGTTGCGGAGAGACTGATACATGTTTGATAGTGTCTTGATGCTGTATTGTTTGTCCTTCATATTCTAATACTTTAATGTTACCCCTTCTTTTTGGAATAAATAATGATTAAAAAAATTATGAATAAACATTGTGAAATAACACATACGGAATCATGTAGAAACCAAAAAAGTGTTAAACTTAGCAAAATATTTTTTATATTTGAGATTATTCAAAGTATTCAAAGTAGCCACCCTTTGAATTGATAACAGCTTTGCACATGCTTGACATTCTCTCAACCAGCTTCATCAGGCAGTCTCCTGGAATGCATTTCAATTAACAGGTGTGCCTTGTTAAAATATATTTTCTGGAATTTATTAGTGCGTTTGAGCCAATCAGTTGTGTTGTGACAAGGTAGGGGTGGTATACAGAATAAAGCCCTATTTGATAAAATACCAAGTCCATATTATGCCAAGAACATCTCAAAAAAGCAAAGAGAAAATAAAGTTAATCATTACTTTAAGACATGAAGGTCAGGCAATGAGGAACGTTTCAAGAACTTTGAACATTTCTTCAAGTGCAGTCGCAAAAATCATCAAGCTCTATGATGAAACGGGCTCTCATGAGGACCGCCACAGGAAAGGAAGACACAAAGTTACCTCTGCTGCAGAGGATAAGTTTATAACAGTTACCAGCCACAGAATTTGAGGCCCAAAGAAAATGCTTCACAGAGTTCAAGTAACAGACACATCTCAACATCAACTGTTGAGAGGAGACTGCGTGAATCAGGCCTTCATGGTCAAATTGCTGCAAAGAAACCACTACTAAAGGACACCAATAAGAAGAAGATAATTGTTTGGGGAAAAAACATGAGCGTTGGACATTAGACCAGTGGAAATCTGTCCTTTGGTCTGATGAGTCCAAATATGAGATTTTTGATTCCAACCACTGTGTCTTTGTGAGACACAGACTAAGTGAATGGATGATCTCTGCATGTTTGGTTCCCACTGTGAAGTTTAGAGGAGGAGGTGTGATGATGTAGGGGAGCTTTGCTGGTGACACTGTCAGGGATTTATTTAGAATTCAAGGAACACTTAACCAGCATGGCTACCACAGCATTTGGGATGAGTTGGACCGCAGAGTGAAAGAAAAGCAGCCAGAAAGTGCTCAGCATATGTGGGAACTCCTTCAAGACTGTTGGAAAGACATTCCAGGTGACTACCTCCTTGAATCTGGATGAGAGAATGCAAAGCTGT